>NC_056727.1:158077387-158429887 GCF_019279795.1 Protopterus annectens | reverse complement strand
CCCAGGCTGCATTCTACATGAACTACAGAGTGAACTGGCATCCCACCTAAGCACCATGTTCAATCATAGCCTCACCTCAGGCATTGTGCCCACTGAATGGCACACAGCGAAGGTTATCCCACTCCACAAAGGGGGAGCCACCACAGACCCCGGGAACTACCGCCCCGTTAGCCTAAACAGCCTGGTCTGCAAGGCCATGGAACTTATAAACGAAAGACATTGGTAATCTCCAAACTCTGACTCCCACCCAGTTTAGGTTTGTAAAAGGCAGATCATGTCTCCTAAACCTGATTGACTTCTTTGAAGCAGTCACCAAAGCCGTAGACAAGGGTAAGGTGGTTCACACAGCTTATCTAGATCTCGCCAAGGCTTTTGACACCATCCCCCACTCTGGAATTATAGATGAACCCACTAAACTAGGTATAAATCCCTATATCATAAGATGGGTTGCCAACTGTCTCTCTGACAGAACCCACACTGTGAAAGTAGCAGACTCCAAATCTGACTTCAGACCAGTGACAAGTGGAGTACCACAGGGTTCAGTCCTGGGTTCATAGGTAGATACTAGGCTATCTGCCCTAGGGCATTTATAAGCCTAGCCAGAGTGTATTTGGCTTCCGCCTCCCTGTTAGATTAGCCTACTGTGCCTCTGTAAAGTAGGTCACAGAAGGTACCCTTTTAAGATTAGTTTACTGTGCCTCTGTCTAGCAGGGACACAGAAGAGATCCCAGGGGTGAATTTGAGATTTCCCATCCACGCGTCCAGATTTCGCTTGAAGAGGTTCAGCGAGGGGCTATGTCTAACATGAATTGGGAACAGGGTCCTCTCCTGTTTGGTATCTACTTTTCTGAAATACAGGCTAACACAGAAGGTCTTTGGCTAACGAAGTTTGCAGATGACTGCAAACTAGAAGCCATAATTGAAACTCCCAATGATGTGGACATCCTACAAAAGGGCCTCACTGAGACAGATGCCTGGTGTCAAAGCCATGGCCTCAAGCTCAATGCCAAAAAGTGCATTGTCAACCCCTTTGGTAAAAACTCTGTATCCATGAGCTACCACATAGGTGGTAGTCTGCTTAACACGGAAAATGTGATGAGACCTTGGGACACAGGTGGACATTAGTCTCTCCTTTGATAATCACATTGCCACAGTATTCAGGAAATCCTTCTGCGTGGCACACCTCATCACAAAAGGGTTCTCATCCAGGAAAAAAGAGGTCACTGTTCCCCTTTACTCGTCACTCATTAGAGCCATTATAGAGTACAACTCCCCTTTTGGTATGTACCTCACAAGACATCTACAACAACTGGAAATGCCACAGAAATACCTCACAAAGAGGATTACCGGCCTCAAACATGCCCTACTCAAAAAAAACTCCAGCTTTACTCCGTCGCATATTGCCTACTCGGAGGCGATCTCCGCCTAACATACAAAGCTATGTCAAACCCAGATATGTTTGACATGCTCCAGTTAAAGAAATCTCAATCCCTCCGAGCTGCACGCTCTAGAGACCTAAACCCTGTCACCACAATAAACAGAACAAGCTGGAGGGATAGATTCCTGTCCCAGAGACTTCCCATACTCTGGAACAAACTACCTATCTTTATCAATCAAAGCTCCTTATCAGCACTCTTCAAGAAAAATCTTGATGACTGGATGGGAAATAGGAAATTCACCCTGGGGATCACCTCTGTGGCTCTGCTCGACAGGGACATAGAATAATTTTCTTGGGTGGCGAAATCCAGGGTACCTTTTTGACTAGGCTTGTATAGGCCCCAGGGCCGATAGCCTAGTACCTACCTATGAACCTATAATACTGCTGTCTCTGGCTGATGAGAAGTAGCACCAAATCAGGATTTAAAAGGGCCACTCAGAATTTCATGGCATCTTCTTGTTTTATGCCTATGTTTGATATTTTTCAGCAAATACCATATAGCTGTGAGGTATCATAGTAAATGAGCAGTATTCTTTACATATCAGCTTGTTAATTGTTTGCCCTGTTCACAGGATCAATTTCTCTTTGTCTTGGAAGCAAGTTTCTCATTTTTCATTCACCAGCTAAATAATTTAAAAGGTTTTGGGCATTTCCTCTGGTTGACTCATTTCCAAGGACGTAGCCTGCCCCTTTGGTTGCTGGGCCAGTAACTGATTATGGAGTGTCTTGCAGGGGTGGTAAGCTGTACAAAAGAAATGGCTTCTTGTCCACTTAGAAGTTTTTTTTTTTTGCCACTTGAGAGGTGCATCATAAATACTGCCAAGTAAAGTAAAAATGGTTAATTTCTTTTATCTGCAAAAGGAAAATGCAGGAATAAAGACACTTTCCACTTAACTGGCTTTCAGAAGAGTATCAGGGTTCCACAGGCTGTGTGGCACCTCTGATACCAGAGCTTACCAGGCTTTCATAATGAGTTGAGTACCTCTTTTTCTAACTTTTAAGTAGCCTTGCAGATTATTATACACTTTGTTTTATGGTTGCCTGTTGCACTGATGTTTCCTAAAGCCTGTTGCACTATTTTTAGACAGATATTTTCAATGGGAAGATCATACCATTCTTGAGTGGGTTTTTTATTCTTAAAATGTTTTGTAATACTTACGAACTTTACTCCGTGGGCCTCTGCTGAAAATGAGTTCCTACCCAGTTGGACTTTCCAGGTAATCAAATGTCAATAAATATAAATGCAGGGCAATTGTTAATGTGTACTTGTTTTCACAGTCTCAAAAGTCTGATGTTACTTCTGATTGCTTTGTCTTCCCCGGTATTTTTTTCTTTCAAGGCATCACTTCTGGCTTCATGATGACTATCTGTTGGCTTCATGATGACCATCTGTTGCTGGCATCCTGTATATCTTCAGAAATTTCGGTTATACAGTCAGAATGTAGTTTGTTTCCTGAGTCACTTTCCTTTTCTAAGATGACTTCTTCATATAGCTTTGCATTTATTTTAATCTGGTCAGACATTGTTGGAAGTTGTAACTCACTGCACCATTTCCAACTGCCCCCTCTTGTCTTTTCCAGTGGCTTCACTGATGTGGTTCTGAAAAAAAAAAAAAAAGAGCTCCCATAAAAATATGCTTTTAGCCCTCAATATTAACTGAAGTAATCATTATATAATTATTAAACATGTGAAAGGTAACTTGGTGTTGATTACGTTGTCCAGGCCTTTACTTCCATCATTTCTTAAGGGCTAAAAGTAATGTTGTAAATAAGAACTTATTTTACCTCTCTCATTCCAGCTTTACCTGACCACCCCAAGACATGAGTACCTTTGCTTTAATCACCCTTACACAAAAGAAAATGCTGCTTCATAAAAACACGTGGATCAGTGGTTGCAGGAAGTGGTTTACTGACTGATTAGTGTAAGTAGGCATAGACCTGTCTCAACATCCCCAACCAGCTTGACAAAATGAACAGTGTGATATTTTACCTAAATCCATTGCATACTCACAGCAGCCTACTAATAGGACTTGTTCTTGTGCATGTGATCATGGCAAAATCTTACATTCTTTGAGCTGTTACTGGCCACTAGAGCAGCAGTACCCCCTTCCTGTTTCTCACCATTTTTCTTCTGTGACTCATTGAGAAGAAAGCTGCCCTTGACATTCCTCATCTGTAGCTAGTTAAGAATTTTTGCACTTTTGTTAGCATCACCTTCTTGGATCATCCTATTATATCATGACTTTGCGGAAAAGTGGAGAGTGAAAATAAGCACTCCCTATTCATTTTGTGTCAGTGTTGACATGTAATCCCTGTGTAGCCATTTTAAGAAAGCTGCAAGACAGTAATGCTGCATGCCTTGGAGAGCTACTTCTTTTTACAGAAGAATGTGGAGCAGAAAGTAAAACACAAAAAGGAAAGCAAGATTGCTCAAGCCTTAACTTCTTCTGGGTATTTCAGCTTCCTTCTACACAGCACCCCCTCCTTTTCTCCTTCTCCTTCTCTCCTTTTGACAGTTGTGTTGCAGTTGATGTGGTGTTCTCCCAAATGTTTTGGGCTCACCATCCTCCTGGTCCTATAAGCCCATCCTTTTAATGTGCAGCTAGCTTCTCTACTCCTTTTTCTTAGTATTTTTGGCTCTGATTCCCCATCCCCTGTTGATTGCTGGTCACCTCCTTTCCCCATGATTCTCATGGTAGCTTTGTTTTAATACTTTCATTGTGTCACAGTTTGGCATGCAGCATTGCACAAGGGGTGGTGTATGAACTAATCTCTGACTAGAGTGTACAGCACCTCTCTAGAATGTATCTTTACTGAGTTGTCATTACTATTAATGCTAAAGTCATATATATGCCATTAGACAAGACAATGTTTGTCACTATATATGTGCCATGGCTAAAACTTAAACTGCTAAGGAAGGCAGTGTGCAGCAGTCAAAGTCAGTGTTGAGCTGTATTAAAATTAGTAAGGGTAGAATGGCAGTTATATGTGCATTGTCTGTCCAAGGATAATTCTTTAAAAGTTATTTCTAAAGCTCTCAAAAAGATTTGAGGTACTGGATTGTATATTTTGTCTGCATAGACTGACATGCTGTATTATATTCCATGCCACAGGAGTCTATATGACTTCTGCTGTGGAACACTGGCCCATGCTACATATTTACTGAGTTTTCGTTGCATCAGAAATAAAAGTAATTAGTATTTCTTCAGGAAAAAATATTTATTTTGAGCCATGCCATGATTTAAACTTTATAGTTTGAATGGTCATAATGCAGAGGTCAAGCAGAGTTGAGCTGCATTGAAGTCCCCAATGACAGAATAACAGTTTAGAGAGTATTTATTGCTTGAACATCTTTTTTTCATTGTCTTGTAGTGAAGTTTTACCAGGGGAACTGACAATATATATATATATATATATATATATATATATATATATATATATATATATATATATATATATATATATATATATATATATATATATATTATTTGGGTGCCAAATGAAAGGTTTGCAAGCCTTCACTGTTACAGTGTGGTATGTTACACTGTACTGAGTTTACTTTGGGAAGGTATATAGCTTATGCTGAGGCTAAATTATGAAGCTCTGACCAAGAATATATCCTTAATGAGCTGTGATTACATAAAAAGTAAAAATTTGTATACATTTCACAGAAAAAAAACATTTTTTTTGTAGCATGCTGTGGCTTAAACTGCATAATTTATTTGGAGCAATCAAAATAGTCATATCAACTTCAATGTTTTGATGCAGTTACATTTTTGAAGTTATAATTAGATGCATTTTGTACCTAGGTGTCTAATTATAATGCCTTGAAAATGTAATCAACTCTGAAAGGAAAATTTCATATGACCATCCTTTCATAGGTACCAGATGCAGTGGTTGATAAACCTTTGTGTCAGTCTAAGTTGCCATTACATCAGAAGTAAAAATCATGTATGTTTCTCCAGAAAATAAGTATTTATTTTTTTAGTTGGAATATGACATGGCTAATAATCCAAGGTCTGAGGTAGCCAAAGTACTGAGGGCAAATGTAGCAATTTGATGTGTTTTAAGTTCTTGAAATCATAATTAGATGCATTTTTATATTTGTATTATACTATGAAAAATATGGATATGAACTGTGAAGGAGAATGACACATGACTTTCAACATGCGTACCAAAATTTTCACCGTCACCATCTGGTAAATTGCCATTACATGTAGTAATAAAAATTATATATATTTCTCCTGGAGCTTTTTGTTTCATATTTAATATGACATGGCTCAAGCTTCATGAAATGAAACGTCCAGAGCAAAGGTATCAAACTTCATATTGAACTGCACTGAAACCACTAAGGGTAGAATGCCTGTCCTTTGTGTGTTTTGTACCTGAATGCTGCTATTGCTTGTAAGTCTTGTAATGAAAACTCAAAGGGGGTGTTGTCATTTTTTTTTTATGGAAATGTGCCAGCTGCAGATGTTCATAGGCTTTTCACTACTGCACTGTGACATTTTGCTTTTTACTTGCATATATCTGGTGGGGTTATGATTTTTTTTATATTAGGTTATTCAGCTGCAGTTCTCAATATATATTTTCTGAGTCTGACAGTGGATGCTATGGGTTAAGGCTGTAATCTATAGTTCCTGCAGTACAGGGCTTGTTTCCCTTAGCCCTGACTTTCCTACTGTGTGTACCTTGAAGTCATTTAACTAGACAATGCTTGGTGCAACTGGGAATTTGGGCTAGGATTCTCAATAGTCCCCCAGACTCTAAGCCTAGTAACTGCCTTATGAACCTAAGAACATATGAGTTGGAAGTGTATCAATAGTAAAAGTCCTGTATGTTTCACCACACATTTGTTTTTTTTTTCAATTTTAAAATGCAGTGGCCCAAAAATCTGAGTTTTGAAATCGTCACAATAGTAAGGTCAAACTTGTACCACCTTCAAATCCTTCAGTGTAAAATTGCAGGTTTAGGTGCATTTTTATGTCTGGCTGTCCAGTTGTAATTATCTCAAAATTTTCTTATGAGCATTAAAATGAGAATTGACATATGGCCTTTATATGCAAGAACTAAACTGAGGTGTTCATAAGCCTTTTATTGTTAAAGTCTGACATCTTGCATTATGTTTTCCTTCCGTTAGGTGAGGATATAATTTCTTCAAAGGCTGTGATATACAGAATCAATCAATTAATCTTTTTTTAGTTATCCTTACATCCAAATTAAAAATCATGCGTATTTCTCTTGAACAGGGAAGTTTTTTGTCATTGGAATTATGATTGTCCTTGAGTAAATTACATGAAAGCACAGTTATACAAGGCAGCCTGGTTGCTTAACGAGATAAAGCTCCAGGTAACCTGGGTTCAGTTAGTGGGAAAAGGCATCTGGAGGAACTGGCAGGGAGGATGGTTGTTATAATCCTGAGTGAAAGAGTTTGTGCTGACATGGGCAGATCTTTCAGGCCTTGATGCAGGCCATTTTTTTAGACAATAAACATCTTTAATAAGTTTTGACTTATGATATAGACAATCATACATTTATATAAATGAAACAAACCATGTTGACTTAATGTTAGTTACAAGCATTTTACATCACAAGCCATATTCACATAATTTTAGTTGCAAACATTTATATGTCACTTATAATCTACCCAGTCATTGTCAGTCAAACATTACATAACACATTCACTTCCTGCCTGCCTTTAAACCTCATTCCTTCCCTGTATGTGTTGTTTCCACAATTCCCATTTTTCTATGCAATTTGCTCCTACCCTTTTCTAAAGATCCCAATTCCAGTTGTTTTTATCTCTGTTAGTCACTACTTCTAGTACAGTTGGTTTAGAGTTCAATTTCCATTTTCTAGTAATTGCTTTTCTGGTAGCCTCCATAATTAGACTCAGCAAGTCCTTACTATGTCTGGGCAATTCCGATTCTGTATCATAGCTCAAAAAAAAAATTTCCCTAGCTAAACCAATTTACTCATCCAGTATCTCTGATAGAGTAGTCTGCAGGGAATCTTTAAAATCTGACAACTCATTACACTCCCAGAAAAGAATCTTCCAAATTACCTCTTTCTTCCCGATCACATCTCCATCATTTGCTGTCTACCTGAGGAAGAATTCTCCGGAGTCTGCTTTGCGTTTAAAAAATATTTATGTAAACATTTCCAAGCAAAAATCTTAAGTCTTCTAGATTTTGTTGCATGTTTGGAACACTAACATATATCCCCTCATTGTTTCTTTGTGAATTGCTTATTCAATCTCTCTTCCCAATCCTTTCTAACCTCCTATGATTGATTCTTATAGTTATGCAGTATTTTATATACTGTACTAATTCCTTTTTTTAAAAGCAGCTTCCATTCTAGATTCTTCTAAAAATTCTAAAGGTGATGGTCTTTCGTTTAGGACCCCCTATTTCTTTCTCTTTTCCTATTCTTTGCCTTCCCTATCAAGGATTAATATCAATCTCTAACCCACAGTCCAAATAAATTCTTGGCATCTTCCCATTCTATTACCTTTCCCTCTCTAGTTATTTGCTCTCAATACCTTGGTTCCTTTCCCAGTTTTCTCCAATAGATTCCAGCACCCTCTTGCCTGTTGTCTGTATCCCTAATTTCTGTCATCTCTATTGGCAGAGTCTCCTTTCTCCATTCTAGTGTTGACTTTGTTCTTGGAATACTTTCTTCTACTTTATGAATATATTTTGTATGATTATTGTTATTCTTAAAGGTCTGCCAACAAATTCCCAGTATCTCCTTGTTTCTTGAGCTTCCCTCCTATTTCATAATCATCCCTTTCCAATTTGAATTATAGGTTTCTGCTTGTGCTGTGTGTAGGAGCCTTAACTGTGTACTTCTGAAATACCCTTCAAATTGGGTAATCCCAATTCCGCTTGTTCTGTTCGAAAAATTAGCTTATCCCACTTGACTCTTGCCATCTTCCCCTCCCAGATGAAATCCTTCAGCTCTTTATTAATTGCAATCCACAAATTCTCCTCTGGCTGATACAAATATGCCTGACCTGTGTATAAGATTAAAGGGACTAAAAACATTTTAACTGCTTGTATCTCCATATAACAGAGCTTCCATCTCAGTTTTTGCATTATCTTTTGTTTAGTCTCTTCCCACAAATCCTTAGGTGCCACACCACATTTTTTTAATACATACTGTTAAATACTTCCTTTTATCATGCCTCTGTAAATATGGATATTGCTTAACCAAGTCATGTGTGGGTAGATAATTTACTGCTATTGCCTTTGTTTTAGCTTCATTAATTTTGTATCCCAAAAAGATTTGAAACTGTCCTAAAATGTTCCACAACACTGTAATGTCCCTTTCGGTTTTATCAGGTGTATAATAATATAATTTGTAAATAGAGCCAGCTTTTCTCGACTACCATACCAATTATATCCTTGAATTTCCGAGTCCCTTATTTTTTTGCCAATGGTTGTAAATGTAATGCAAATAACAAAGGGGAAAGAGGACACCCCTGCCTGGTTCCTCTGCTCAAGTAGAAATTATCAGAGAGGAACCCATCCACTTTAATTTTCACCTCCGATCCCTTATATGTTTTCCTAATCAACCTTATAATTTTATCAGGAAATGCAAATGCTTCCATTGCCCTGATCATAAAGTCCCAGCTTACTCTTTCAAATGCTTTTCCTGCATCAAGACCCACCAACAACAGTCATATTTTCTTACATTCTGCTTCCTTCTGGATCAACAGTGTTCTGTAAATGTTGTTGAATGTTTGTCGCTGCTGTACAAATCCACATTGATCCGTATCTGTCAAGTTTGGCATTACTTTTGCCATTCTTTTAGCCATTATAGACATAAACACTTTATAATCATGGTTTAGTATTGAATGGGCCTGTATAAAGCTAGATCTGATGGCTCTTTACCCTCTTTAGGTATTAGAGCTGCCACCACTTTCTTTCAGGATGTTGGTACTTCTCCTCTTAAAATACTGTTGAACAAAACCTTCCAGATCTTTATCAGTTGTTTTCCTCCTAGCTTCCTGACTTCCACAGGAATACCATCTGTTCCTGGGGACTTTGGTGTAGATTGGTTATTTATCACTATTTATATCTCATCTCCCCCTGTCCTCACTGTTAGTAATTGAGCCTCATCTACCTCTAACTGAGCCTCATCTACCTCTAACCTTGGCATGTTTAATTCTTCCACAAACATTTTCATTTGTACTATTTCTTGATTTCCATATTTCTCTGCTTTATACAGACTTTTGTAGAATTTTTTGTAGAATTTCTGAAATATTTCTATTACTTCTACAGGATCTTTTGTTTATCTTCTTTGTTCTAGGCATCATAAGCTTGGCAACAGCTGTTTCTACTATCTGTTGCCTGAGTCATTGTGCTAAAAGTTTTTTGTGCTCTAGGGTTATTATCAGAAACAGTTGTTTAACATCAGTCTTTCCAAAATCATGCATATTATCGAGGCAATCCCTTATTTTCTGTTTAGCATTCTGCAGTTGCTCCTCTTGTTCTCTGAGATTCCCCCTATATTGCAATACTTCAGTCTCTCTAAATAATTTTTGTTACTTCTTAACCATGTCTCCCTTTCTTTTATTTCCACCCTATTTTTAAACTCCACTTTAATTTTATCCCACTCTGTAGCTATATTTTCAGAAGAAATTTCTGTCTTCTCTCATAACTCCTGAATAATTTCCACTACCCATTCCTTAAAGTGGGAAAGTACCAGTGTCTCATTTTTATTTCATTAGCCTGTGTTTTTATTTTAGTTATTATTGGTGCATGACATGAAATAGTTATTGGGTGCGTAAAAAGACCTTCAATTAAATGCATGTGTTCCTTTGAAATGTAAATTCTGTCTGGCCTAGCCCAGTTTTTGTGCCTTGGAGAATAATATGTTAATTCAGTCTGAACTCCTAGTACCGAATTCACATCTTCCATGCAAAATATTTTCATAAATTTCTTCAAAAATCTACCTTCCTTTGTTATATTTCCTCTTCTGGGCCCCCCCAGACACATCTTCACTGTTACAAATCAAATTCCAGCCCACACCTATAGGTAATATTCATTTCTGAAATCTGATTATTTCTCCAAGAATTTTCTTAAGTTCCTTTATAGCAGTATTAGGTGTAATATAAATGCTTGCCATTGTAATCCTCCTCCCTTCCCAGAAGCCCCTTAGTACTACAAATCTTCCATTATTATCTTTTTTATCTTCTTTTGTCACTATTGGAGCTTCTCTTGCAATTAATATAAGTACGCCTCTTTTCCTTTGTCCCAGGTATTCTGCAGAATAACCTTTTTTTTTATAAAATTCACAAGTTCAGTTTCTTCCAATTATGTCTCCTGTAGCATAGCTATTTGCATTCCCCATTTTTAATATAGTTCACTACTCTTTCTTTTTTGCTTTTAGTATAATCTTTTTTGCATTTATCTGTGAGACCATTGATATTTAAAGACATTACAGAAAGCATCATTGTATTAAAAAGTTATTATTCCCACCTTTATCTATATGAGCTGTTTTGTTAAATGTCTAGTTCCAGCTTTTGTGTAACATGTCTACACCATTTGGCAGGTTGATCTTTTATACAGTTGTTTCTTGTCATATGTGTTTGAGCCTATGTCACAGCTTACAAAACTTTTTTGTTTTACTTAAAGTCCTCAAAACACACACACGCACACACAATACCCCCCAACCAATTAACTTAGTAATAAGACACAAAACTATATACATCTTCACCCTTGTAATAGGAACAAATGTTCCAAACTGACAGCCATGCTCACAGACTTGTGTTAACTTAAAAGAAAGGTTATCCATGCTAAGACACATGGTGCAGTATGTACTTCTACTAAGTGCTGTCTGGTTTTGCCTTATCTTTATAGCTCTCCTAGTTGGGAACACACTTGCTTTCAGAGAATATTATCTCCTAACCATTTCTCTTTATCAGATTATCTTCTGGAGACACGAGGACCATATACAGAATTGCTACTAAGCATACATTTATTTGCCAGAAAAAAAAGCCTTATAATATTCAATATTCTTTTTAATTTACTTGCTTTCTCTTGAAACTTGTTACTGTATCCAGCTAAGGGCCTTAATCCAGTCATTCCCACATGCAAGAATGAGAAAAAGCACACTATTTTTTCTTTTGTCGTGCTCTCTTAACCATACTTTTTTTACATTGCAATGCCTACATTTCTTAAAACTGAAAAAGGAGAAAGAGAGAAGGGAGAAGGAAAAAATAGGAGCACCTGTTTACATTAGTATCCCAATTTCACTTAAAAATAACTGAGAAAACTGTACTTTATAGCATGCAAAGAAAATCATGCAGTATAAAAATAGTACCTTAAGAAAAAAAGGTGTTTTACATACAATTGTTTCTCCCTCCTCTTCCCCTCAACTAAGTATTTTTCCAAACATTAATGCCATGAAATAGGGTATATGCTATAGAGTCCCCTACAAGTTTAACAAAGTCTGAAATTTCCAGATGATCTTGTTCTCTCATGTTCAGTAATATGATTTTTGGTCAGTAATCTCACATTTGTCAATTTCCAAGTTACTGGTTTTATTCCTGTTTGTCCCACCTCCCAAATCTGGTCTTTGCTTCAATTCCAATGTAATCTCAATTCTTCTAGTCAGTTCTTGTGCTTTTTTCCTTCTCTCAAGTATTTTCAGTTGAAACATTGGAAAAGCTTTCACTCGCACATTCTCTCTGTAGTCTTTATTACCAGAATACCAGAAGAACAAGAAGCAGAATCTCCTTCTGTTTCACAGCTCACTTTTTGTTGGACACATTTTTGTATTGTCTCCTTAGCATGTATGTCATAAAAAATTATTTTGTCCCTCCAGGAAAGAATATTTTGAAGCTAGCTGCTTCTCAACATTCCCTGAATGGTGTAATACATTTACTGCTCTTCTGCCTGGTGTACAATGAGTAATCATTCTCGACAAACACACTGCTGTCTCCCACTTTTAGTACTTTCTCCTTCTGCCACAGTTTTAACAGAATCAACTCCTGCTGGTGGGATTGCATCTTTCATATAAAATGTCTAGGTTGCTTACTCATAGCCAGATTTGGAGTACACACACAGTGTGCCCTTTCAATTAACAACTCCTGCTGTGGAATACCATTCCAGTTGCTTATTTATGCTCTCTTCAAATTAATACATTCTATTCCTTCCAGCTTCTCTGGTACAGCAGCAAATCTCACTTTTCCCTACATGCTCCTCTAATATATTCAGTCGGCCTTTTCTTCATTTTGATCTCTGATTTTTTTCAGTTTTAACATATCATCTGAATATCTATTTAAAATTTCTTCCATTTTATCTAGCCTTTTGGTGTTTGAGTTGATATACTCAGTCAGTGTTTCATTTATTTTAATGAGGTCTATGTGCAGTTGTCTTATACTTTCCTCTAGATTACTGAAAGCCATGTCTGGAGCTTGCACTGCTTTTTAATGAACAGCAGCAGTACTTTTCCCAGTCATTATTTTTTCCTCACCTTTTGTAACTGATTTTCTTTCAGGCCCTCTGTATTTCTTTTTTCCTGGCATCCAGGCAGTGCACTTACTAACCAGTTACTGAAATGTACCCAGAAATACAAGTCTACTGGCCTTCTCTCCTAAGTTTCTGTTTTCACACCGGGAGAGCTAGAGTTACGTTGTTACTCAATGTGTAGCCATCTTGGAAGTCCGATGCAGGCCACAGATCACTTGGCTTGGCATTTGGGGAAGCCAGGGTGACAAAAGGGTAAGCTCAACCTGAAGGCCACATCCTTCTTGCCACACAGCCTACAGATAGAGCTTTAATATGCAGGGGGTAGTGCCTTAGTGCAAATTAAATTTTGCCTTTAATCCTCTCCAGTCCTCCCTTTTCTAAGCTGCTTCCAATATCTAATTTTTATACCTCTGTTCTGCCAGCTCTGAAATACTTCTTCCTCTCTCCTTCCATTTTTTCTCTTACCTATATGAAGGATAAAGCCTCTTCGGGGAGGCGATTCAGTGGTAAAGGTGTATTACCCTTATTATTGTCTGTTCCCCATCTAGCTTCCAAAGGTCATGTTCCACCAGTGTTGTTGTGTTCATCAGCTTCTGTTCAACCTCCTGTGTCAAACATGGGAGATGCAAAGTCTGAAGGAAGGCAACTGCATTCAGGTTTTCTGAAGGGGCTTCATTTTCAGCAATATATAACTTTGAAAAGTATCTCCTAAGTTCCTCTAATAGATGGGATGGATCTACGTGTTTCCCTGACTTTGTGCTTGTGTTCGTACCCATAAAAAGCCAATTCTATTCATTACTTTTTGTTGCCAAAGTCTAATAGCCAGTGCTTTGTGATATTTAGAGGTGCTGTGCAACCATCTATGATTAATGTTTTCTTTCAGGAGCTCCCATTTCTTGTCTAGTAACATCATCCATCCACAACCCCTTTTCCCCATTTATGCACATGGGGTTGGGATGGCACTTCTCATCATAATCTTGAACAATTCCCTCTCCCTTGCATCTTTTCTTATTTCTGAATCCCTGAACTCTTCATTCAAATCTATTATTTTTTCTTGTTCTACACTAGCCCTTAGATATGTAAAGTTTTACATGGTCTATTATTCCAGTTTTCATCTAATTCCCAATTGCTCATTAGAGTTATTCCCTTTCCTTGCAGCCTTTTCAACTCTGTTTTTAAAGACGAGTACACCACTGCAACTCATTACAGCCAAGTGCAACTCCAGGCGTCTCTGCAGTTACCTCCTGCTGACACCTCTAGGAGGCAAATGTTACTTGTTCATATTTGCATTAATAATTCCAAATTTTTGCTACATACAGGGTATCAGAAGATTTCATCTTAAATCATACATGATGGCAAACACAACTGTATTGATATTTGATCTGTAATGCAGCTAGAGATATTGAATATTTGTATACTGTTTATTTACATTACAGTAATTTTCATATTTCTGTAAATATCTCAACAGTCAGGTAACACATCTAAAACTACATAGCCTGATATGAAAGCTCACAGCTGTATTAAGAAAATTCTGCTGGCAGTATGCTTGAATGGTTACTAAGATATCATAAGCTGTTTGTACAACATTTCAAAATGATTATTCACTTCCTTTATTTTGGGTTATAAAATCCAGTTTAAAGCATCACACTGAATGAATGGTACTAATGTGAAGATTAATTTATCCTGAATAGTTTGCCATTTACAGTTTTCTAGTAAAACTTTTGGTTCCAGAAGTATGAATATTTGTTTGAACTGTAAAGCGATATCTTCATTTTTAAAGGCTCAAGCCACACCCACTGGGAGTTAAAAGTACACACTCAAAAGAACTAAACTGGATGGAATGAGTTAAATTAAATCTGTTTTAAATAATCTAGAGGAAACCTCCAATATCTGTTTGTTTGGTTTATATTTTCATTAAGTAAATGAGTCACCAATGAAGCAAGGTCTGATTCTCCTCACTGCTACATATCTGCCTTGTGAATCAGCCAGCTCCTCCTCCCAACCAAAAAGAACTGGTGTTTGTAACGTTTGTCAGGTACGAGGATTTTAAGCAGCTCAGAGATACTGTGCACTCCTTAACCCTTCTTGTGCAGCAACTTATACCAAAACCGGGCATTGAACAAGCAAATCCAAACTCGGATACCAATTTCAATGAGACTCCGGTGTTTTTGAGAGATAGGTAATGTACAAAACTTTGTATTATCATCTACCCTCTCCTCTCAAACTGAAGTGCCCCATTTAGATAAAAATGTAAACGAGACTGAAGTCTCACACCATGCGCTGGATTCCTGGCTTAATAGGAGCGTACCACAAATACAAGATAATGTGGGGGCCGAAAGTATGGACATAAAATTAACATTTAAAAATAGGTTGATGGTCTTCAAGAAATTACAACAAGAAAATATATATTTTTCAGAATGACTCAAAAACTGCCAGGTCCCTAAAGGTCAACGGACCTGGAAATTTCCTACTGGGCTAATTCAACATTCACTCTTCCATCAAGAGCTATTGGCCCTATTCGACCGACACTGATGTGAGCTTATGGAGCTCATGATGAAGTATAACAAAGAGAATCTTGATAAACTTTCAGAGGAAGTATGCTCCTTAGATCAGGGAGTACACATGGCAGGGCTTCATGAGATGAATCGGCATCAATATGAAGCTGTTCTTAAACAGGTTGATGGCACTGTTTCTGTCATAGCTAACCGGAAGGCAAGAAAGCTCCAGTGGGACAGAAAAGTGTATCAAGCAGGGAAGGCTTATCCTGCACCGCCATTTGTTCAGGTGAACGGTAGTACATTTCAGGGGCAAGTACCGGGAGCTGATGGTAGTCAGTCTGAAGGAGAAGGAGTCCCTTTAGATGTGCCTAGGCCGAGGAGGTCGGAGAGGCTCAGGAACAGGAGGCCAGAACAGTGGAACCCCTATCCGCAGGGGAATGGCTGGAACTAGCAGGGCCAGAGGAATGGTCAACAATTCCAAATGAGGAAACAACAGAGGTGACTTTTACACATAGGAAACCAGTGATTGTTTCCAATGTGATTTTAAAATATATAATTATACTAGTATCTTATTTACAGTATTACATGCTGATTTATTTAGAAAAGGTTTTAATTTTGTACCGAGCAAAAATAGTGATATAGGTGAATTAATTGCTGATTTAAAATTATACGCAAGAAATTTAAACTTGAAATTTTTGCATATAAATGATTATAACAGTTTAAATTATGCTTGTAGGATTCCAAGTAATTTTAACCCTGATATGCATTATTTATTTAAATCATATGAAGCAGCTTGTGAAATTGACTTTCATTACTATGTGGGGAAGGACAAGGAGGAAAATAATATGAGTTGTTCTGAGATACCCTTTTTGGGGGAATTGAGGGGAAAAACTGATTTAAGATATATGCGCCCAGACAAAGGGGGAGGAATGGGGATTTTTCACAAGGACGACTATACACAAAAAATGTTTGAAATGTTATATAGTAATACTTGTAGTGAAGCCTCCCTCAACAAAATCAATCTAGCTTATTATAGAATTGACTGGGAACTCTTAGATATGGTAATACAGGACCAAATCAGTATTGATGATTATAATTATATGGCAACTGAGACTCCAAAAATCCCAGTAATATTTGGAGTTCCCAAAATTCATAAGGAATTAATAAATCCCCCACTCCGACCAATTGTAGATTCTGGCTGGTCTAAGACAAGCTATATAGCTAGAGAAAAGGTCTTAAACATCCCCCATTTGTGCAGCGATTTCTTGGCAATTTTTGGAAAAATGTAAGAATTTAATTCCCTTTGAAAAAGGGGGAGTTTTTATTACAATAGATGTCAAGGACCTTTTTAGTTGTATTCCCCACACAATAGGTTTGGACTGGTTTTCTGACTACCTGTTCAATGAATTTGGTGTTGAACAAGGGCTCAACAATACCTATACCCAGCTGATGCAGATGGTTTTGAAAAATAACTATCTCTATTTTGAGGGCCATCACTTTAAACAGCTTGAGGGTGTAGTTATGGGGTCCGCTTGCGGACCCTTATTTGCTAATATAGTGATGGCCCAATGGGAAAAAACATCTTTTTACTTGGTTCCCCTTTTTTCCGATACCTTGATGACCTGTTTGTGGCATGGACAGGACCATTGGAAGACCTACCTAGATTTATGGAATACTTAAACAATAGCACGGACTTCCTAAAATTTACTTATACTGTGGAAGAAAAAAAGATTTCCTATTTAGATGTTTTAATTTCAAAACTAGGAGATGAAAAAATAAAATCCACGATATTTAGGAAGCCTACCTATTCGAACAGTGTTCTGCATTTTGTTAGTAGTCATCCTATACATGTTAAGCGTGGCATAATCAAGGGCCAGTTAGTTAGAGCAGCCCAGATAATATCATTATACGAAGACTTCTTAATGGAATGTGATGTGATGAGCAGTATGTTTTTGGATAGGGGATACCCTCAAGGGTTGGTACATAACATCAAACAGGAAGTCATCAACAAGTATAGGATAGGTTTCTATGATCTTATTTTAAAAAGTTTAAAAAACAAGTAATCTCTCTGGTATCCCCGAAGTCTCAAAACAACCCACTAAAGTGTAGTGGGTCCAAAAACAAAACAGTATAAGAAACCTCTGTGTGGAAGATTTTTAGTCCATATATTTCTAGTTAATCACTGTATATTAATCAGATCAGACAATAGTAGTAGAAGTAGCGAACTTAAACTCGTCTTAAGTCAAAACAAAACAAAAAATAATAGAAAATATATAATTGTACAGCATTACTAAGTATTCGAAAGTAATCGGTCTGTGTACTTAAAGGATTTTCGACTGGGAACAGACTGCCTGCCTTGCTTGGATTACTTTCGAATACGTAGTAATGCTGTACAATTATATATTTTCTATTATTTTTTGTTTTGTTTTGTTTTGACAAGACGAGTTTGTTTGCTACTTCTACTATTGTCTGATCTGATTAATATAAAGTGATTAACTAGAAATATATGGACTGAAAATCTTCCACACAGAGAAGTTTCTTGCACTGTTTTTTAAAAAGTTTAAATATGGGTGATCATGACCAGGGGTCCTTGCCTTCTAGTATAAGCAGGTATGGTAAAAATTGTGACGAACCTAAGGGGTATGCAAGTGAAGTACAAGAAGGCATAGATAACACTAACAAGGGTATTTGTCCTTTTATATGTACATACTCTAGGGACAACTACATAGTACAGGATATTATTAGAAAACATTGGGCCATCCTTATGCAAGAAAAGACAATGGTTGAGACATTTGGTATATACCCTAATCTAGTATTTAAGAAAGGAAGGAATTTAAAAAGTTTATTAGAAAAATCTATGGTTATAGAAAGTAAAGGCCAAATGTCACCGTGTGGGATGTGCCAACAATGTAAACATATCTTGAGAAGCTCTGTTATTAATATTAGAGACAAAGAGATAGCGATTAAGGGGAGATATAACTGTTACACCCATGCAGTTTTTTACGCTGCTGTTTGTCGCCAATGTCAAGCTTTCTATATTGGTAAAACACAGCGTAAACTAGGCCAGCGCATCTATGAACATTTCTATGAGATCAGGCAAAAAGATGAAAAAAATGCCTTGTATAGACACCTCAATGTATGTCCTGACCACATATTTAAATCTGTGGTAATTCAACAAGTTAAGTGTGAGGTTAGGGGGGTTGCCCTTGGAAATTGTACCTTGAAGAAAAAGAAACCTGGTGGCAAGTTTTTTAAATGCATATTCTCCACCAGGTTTGAATGATTTTGGTATCTATTTCTAGCAAACTTAAACTAAACGTAATTGACAGATAAAGTAAAGAATAGTATTTCTATAAAAATTTTTGTGCATGTATATGTATTTTTATTCAGTTTCATTAATTTTTAAATAAAATGTATGTAATTTTATGTTTTTAGAACATACTGAGCTGTTTTTGCTACTTTCCTATTTTTAATTGAGCTGATGAGGTATTTAATTGGATTAATTTTATTGGCTGTTAAATTAATTGTCTTTTTGACTTGTATATAAAAAGGGTTACTAATGGTTTAAAGTTGTCTGATGAAGTCTGGTGATGGGCACCAGACGAAAGCGCTAACTTTTTTATGTTATAATAAAAGATTTGGGAGTATTCCTGGCTTTTCCAGCTTCAAGTGTTTATTCTTTGGAGAACTGGTGTTTGTGTTCAAGATTGCTGCTTCTTTCTTTCGCATCTTTTATGGCAGAACGGGTTCATCTGGTCATTTTTAATCTAATTAAATCGTTATGCTCAAAATCAGATGAATTAGCTTTTTGTAGTAGTGCTATATCTACAGTTTCTAGTCCCATATATTAAAAAATTCTTCTTTCTTGCAGAGTAAGCCCATTTACATTCCATGATAATCTTCCCATATTCTTTAGTTAGCCTCAAGTTAGTCTGCCTCCCAAGTAATGTCTTTAATTGTAATGTCTGTTAGGGGCACCTAAGAGTCAAGGAATAGCTTTAGATACGTCAGTCAAAGCAAACCTTTCAACCTCATGGTGCAAAAATTCTGGACAATGATAAAAATAATGGGGGGGGGGGCAAAGTCCCAAAATATGCACAATTTTAAATGTAGGTCTTAGAAACTTAATGCATTTTCTGAAGGGTCCTCAGTGATGTGCCAGAAAACAATACATTTTAGGAAGAACAGACCTAAAAATATGGGGAGAAAATCTGGACAATTTGAGAGGTTTGAGTCAGTTAAATAGCTAGATGTATCAACATAACCTAGAAGACATGTCAAACAAGAAAACAAAGATATACTATCTGCACATACATGTAGTAAAGGAAGTATTTTTGTCAGCTGCCAGACAATCATTGCGTGCACTCTCAATTCTTCAAATAGCAGGTAAGGCTACAATTACAGTCCACTAGGTCTGTGAGCCCCACTACTAACTCAATGACTTAAAAGCAGCCATGCTTAAAATTGCCATAAATTGGTAAAAAGTAATCACTGACAAAAGTGAATAAAGCAGTTATCTTTCAAGAGGAGTAGACACATTTGTGCTTATTTAATTTACACAGTCACCATATAACTATCATTCTTCATAGCTGACTGTCATCATGGAGGTTCTCATTTTATATAGTCAAATAAATGAAAAGCATTTTCACTTACTGGATTGGCCAGAAGACATCACTGTCATGTGACCAACATCAATTTAACTACTAGGCATTATTACTTTTTTTGCACAAAAATGAAAGCAAATGAAGATTAACCATGAAGAGCTCTTAGGACTAAAATTGCACTGTAACCTATGATTTTTCATAGAATATGAAACTAAATTTAGTTAAAGCTCAGGTCCTGTATTTTGTAGCCCAGGGGTTTCAGCAAAGATGACAAAGGATCCACTTTTGGTCTGCATCACGGTTCTTTGTAATGGATGCTTGGATTTCATGGCTTTCTGCTATTGGAAGTTGATGACAGTCCTGTGTACCAGCACTCTAATTTTTCTGTCCATTTTGTTGATCATCCATCAATGTCATGTATGCTTCTGTGATGGTCTGAATTTCCTGATTGTTAGTTAGCTGCTTTTTCTTATTCTTTTGTTTAGATTTGCATGGCATTTACCTTCCCAAATAGTCCATTAACTAAGAAATCACCAAGCTTTTCACAGCTTTCAACTGGTAAAGTTTTCAAGGGGCTCAGAACCCTCCTGCTGTCACTTAACCTGTCATACCAGAAGTCCATCTTTTAGGTCAGATTTTGAAAGAGGAGTTTTGGCAGGCGCTTCCTCTGTCATTTTTGTGTGTAGATATTTACAGTACTAATTGTCTATTTTATTTCCTTTTGGATGGTGTTGACAGAACACAACTAAATAAAACAGATGAAGGAGGGGTAATTTCTTATACCTATATTGAAGAAAAGACACTGGATTAGCAGTGATGGTGTTGTTGCCCCTTAACTGGGAGTTATTGAGTGACGCTTTCATGATATCCTGATATGAAATGAATGCATTCGTATCATTGTGACTTGAAAAGGCATGCTCAGTAATTTGGAAAAAGTTTGAGCTCTTGCTTGAATTGCCATCCCTTAAAATGCAGACTTATCCGATGCAGATGGCTTGTTTTCTGTTTACGACTGAAATTAGGACTTAGTAATGTTGAATTTTAGTTTCTATTTCTCAAAATGTATAGATTTTTCATTTATAGTGCCTTCGCTTACTGCAGTATTTAGAGGAAAGATGAAATGACAGGGGCAACATTGATTTTTTTCATGTGGTTACAGTTAAACAAAGTAAGACAGTTCTTTGGAAGTAAGAGCAGATGGTATCCTTAATTTATATATCGTGAGTGTGTGTCTGTATGTGTTAGTATGAAATCTTGAAGACTGAATATTGGATGTCAGTATACTTTAATTTTATTAATGGGCGTCATAAATAACAATATCACATCTCCAAACTATCTTGCCAGGTTAAATAATACAAACATTAGACTATAACGAGTAGTATATGCTGTTAATGGTGAGAGAGCTCAAAGTGGGTTAAGACTGTGTTGCATCTGCTTTTCCTTACTGACCTTGATAAAACTTTGTTTTGCTAGTTTGGAAGAGGAGTGCGAGTCCTCTACTTGCACATCAGCCTTAATGTCCAAAAACATGGAACTGCACAAAGATTTCAAGCAGATGACAGTCATGTTCAAAAAAGTGCAAACGTACATCAGCCTTCTAGCTTTACCAAGTAAGTAGCTGTGTTCAGTGCAGATGCATAGTGTTTTTTATGCTAAAGATTCACAGAGCTCTTAACTGCTCAATTCCAGCTGTATTATACACTGAATATTTTTTTTTACGTTTTATTATCATTTGAAGAAATGATGCTGGGGAAAAAAGATACTGATAAAGCTTCCCATGTATTTTAACTACAGTAAGCACTTTATAATGTTTTCTTGGTAAGTCAGTAACAGACTGTAACCTGACAATGCAAGACACTCTTGTATACTGTAGTCTGTACATTTTTGTATTTCTCACAGTAGTTGCTGAAAAAAAGCAATAACCCAGATCATGTAGTGTTTCTTCCTCCTTCCCCAGTTCAATGTAACCAAGATGTAGGTTAGTCCACGACACCTGCTAGTGCTAGCAAATTAAAGCTAAGCAGAATGGTCTTAAACTTCTGGGTAGCATGGCAGGGAAGCTGATGGTTATCACACATTTGGAGAAAAAGACCTTAAACTAATTTTTGTACCTCCCCTTGTATGCTTTTTCCACTTGGTTTCCACCTTCCTGATTGAAGGATGAGATAATAAGTGCTTAACTACATACCAATCTGTCCTTCGTTTTTTTTCAGTTTATGCATATCCTACTTTATTCATTTTTGGTTTGTATGTTACATTTATACTTCTAAAAAATTCTGACTTACATTTGGTGGTGGGTTTCACAAATGTTTGAATCTGATTGCGGTTATAATAGCCGTATTTTTTGTGCCCGTATTATAATTATGCTTGATTTTACCCATGTATTTTCTGATAATCTAATTGTACCTTGCAGAGATTGTAGGAATGCTGGTGCCTATCCCAGAAGGTTATGAATACATGGCATTTCAAACACATTCTGGACAGAGCACTGGTCTGTGGCAGAATGCACACTTTTACTTACTCTCACATTACTTGCATACCTACAGACACTTTGTAAAATGCTAGCTCACCTACTGCATGTCTTTGGGTGAGAGGAAACCTGAGCACCCAGAGAAAACCCTCATGATTTCAGGGACAATGCAGACTCTGCACCAAAATGTTCTCTGGCCTTTAATCTAAACCACAAACATCTTGCTGTGAGATGGTAGCAGTACTCTCTGTGCCTCTAATACACTGTACATTTTTTTTTTGTTCAGCATTGGCCTGTACAAGAGACCTGGTAGTATACTTTGCTGTTGTTCAAACTGGCTCATAGCTTTAAAAATCTTAGCATGTATTTCTGTGCTGTGCACTTTGTATGTCACTATTTTGTATTTTATTGTGTTTTGTAGTACATCTTTCTTGCAATTTTGCCAACCCATGGGTGAAATGGGTTATTTTGGATTTTCAGTTTCCCAACTCGTTGTTTGCTATAAGTATTCATCAAATGTAATTTAGTTTTTTTTTTCTTTAATTAAAGAACCAGAGACAACGTAAACTAAAGCTGCTTTAATGGGGCACTTGTGGCTTTCATGTATATACAAATATGAAGTCTGACTTGTCTTTTGCAGTGGAAGGGACTGTCAGAGAGTGCTTGCCAGTAAGAGTTTTAGTTATCAGTGTGGAAGCATGTGACTTGTGTTTTTTTCACTTTCAAATATGACAGATTTGTTATGTCTGGCAGGTAAGATGGAGGGTTAAGGCTGTGAGCATTTATTGAGCTGCTTCGTGTGGTCCAGGGTTTGATTTCTACAGGTTCATCACAGGATGCCAGCATTTTTTTTTTTGCTGGATTGCAAAACAGTGGGAAAAGAGTGCCATTCCCCTCTCCACTGTGTAGTGATCCAGCAGAGTTAGTAAAAATAATTAGCAGAAGGTGTGGGGGGGTGTAACTGCCCCACATGGTTGGGTGTACAGGGATTGCCTCTTAATAAAATGTTGTTTCTGATTTTTTTTTTTTTTTTTTTAAATAGTTTCAACCATTTGTGGTCAATTAAGTGTATGCTGATTTAGTAAATCAGAAATGTAGTGAAATATTGTCTTTTATTTATATATATATATATATATATATATATATATATATATATATATATATATGTGTGTGTGTGTGTGTGTGTGTATCTAGGTTCATAACCCAGAGACTCCCCATGCTATGGAATAGACTTCCCATATATGTCAAGCGGAGCACCTCACTGGCCCTCTTCAAGAGAAATCTTGATGAGTGGATGGGAAATAGAAAATTCACCCCAGAGATCACTCCAGTGTTTTTACTCGACAGAGGCACTGGGAATTAAAGTCGGGTGGCACAATACCAGGGTAATTCAATGGGCAAGGCTCCAGGGCCATTAGCCTAGTACACATCTCTGAACCTATATATATGTGTGTATGTGTGTGTGTGTATATATATATATATATATATATATATATATATTTATATATATATATATATATATATATCATCATCTTCTTTCGGCTGTTCCCATTAGGGGTCACCACAGCGGATCACCTGCTTCCATTTCTTCCTGTCCTCTGCATCTTGCTCTGTCACACCAACCACCTGCATGTCCTCTCTCACCACATCCATAAACCTTATTTTAGGCCTTCCTCTTTTCCTGTTACCTGGTAGCTTCATCCTTAGCATCTTTTTCCCAATGTACTCTGCATCCCTTCTCAGCACATGTCTAAACCAACGTTATCTTGCCTCTCTGGCTTTGTCTCCAAACCTTCCAACTTGGGCTGTCCCTCTAATATACTTAATCCTGTCCACTCGTCACACCCAGTGCAAATCTTAACATCTTTAACTCTGCCACATCCACCTCAAACTCCTGCCTTTTTGTCAATGCCACTGTCTCCAACCCATATAACATAGCTGGTCTCACTACCCTCTTGTAGACCTTCCCTTTCACTCTTACAGGTACTCGTCTGTCACAAATCACTGACACTCTTCTCCACCCACTCCAGCCTGCCTGTACTCTCTTCTTCACCTCTCTTCCACACTCACCGTTACCCTGAACTATTGACCCCAAGTATTTAAACTCATCCACCTTCGCCACCTCTGCTCCTTGCATCCTCACCATTCCTCTATCCTCCCTCTCATTAGATGTATGGGTCTACTCCAGAAAATTGAAATACCACATTATCGAATTACATGTCTTCGAGACTAGTTTGCAGAAAGTGCACATGATCGAAATTATAAAACATCAAACTTTGTTACATTGAATACAGGTTACTGAAGTGTAGGCAGTAGCAGCAATGGTAACATACCTGTAAAAATATACCATTCTCTTTGTGGTAGTGCTATCTTGGAGTTGGTATATTTAATGTAGGTGGGTGTGGGGGTTGGAGTCCCCCACATGGTGCAGGGGAGAAGTACAGAGAAATAGTTTTAATTTTATTTCGATTATGTGCTGGAATTCTTTTCCTTTAAGGTGGTGTAGAATTATGGGAAAAGGCAGCAGTGGATGTTGAACTTGCAGTGTAGGGTGAGTTATTTATTACTGTTGTTAACTGGAGAGTTTAGGTTGCTGTTTTGTGTATTTTTAATTGTTGAGTTGGTTAGGGATATCTGGCTTTGCTGTTCTGTGGTTCGATGTTTTGTAATTTTGTTTATATTTCGATGAAGTGCACTTTCGGCAAACTCATCTCGATGAAATGTTATTTGATAATGTGGTATTACAATTTTCTGAAGTAGACCCATATATATATATATATATATATATATATATATATATATATATATATATGTGTGTGTGTGTGTGTATCACAAAAACACACAAACATGGACTAAATATCTTTCCCAGAAGCAATATTTTTCCAAATTCACTGAAACCGGAAATGATAACCATGGTCCATGGCATAAAAATCAGATTTATTAAAAGTTGAGCACTTTCTTAGGTTCATAGGTTGGTACTAGGCTGTCGGCCCTAGGGCTTATACAAGCCTAGCCGTAACAATTCCTTGGCTATTTCTTCCCACACTATTTACTTCCCTGGACCCTTGTCTAGCAGGGTGACTTTCGGACTTGCCCTTCTTTAAAAACACTTAAAAACTCTGGGTTTTAAACTCATTCATATCAAATGGAGCCAATTAGCATAGCAGCTTCCACCCTTTCAATGCTGGCTTCAATGAAACATTTAAGTCCTGGCTCTTTCTCTGCTTGCATCGTTATTATCCAGTGAAGTTCAGCTATTCAGTTTTATTTGTCAAATTCCCTCCCCTTGGGCTTTCATTCACTAATTGTAGCACCATAAATAAGAAAGTGTCTGGGGTTGGATATCAAATGTTTAACCAGCCCATTAGTCTGTTTACCACATCTTGTATCACTAAGATGTTGTATCATGTGCTCTTTCAAAGTTCTGTTGCTTTTGCCCATATAAAATCCTTTGCATTTTTGGCAAGATGCTAAATAAACAATATTCTTCGTACAGCAATTGCCATATCTTCTCAATGTATATATTCTCCCTGTTATTGGATGTTGAAATCTGTTGACAGTATGTATAAATTTACATACCATGCAGCCATTACAGGGTTAGATGCCTTCTTTACTTAATACAGGATATAGTTCTGTGTGGCCATCTCTTTGACCATAGCTGAGTCTACATTTTAACGATTTAGCATTCTTGATTGCAAAACATGGTTTGTTACCCACTATTTTCTGCAGTTCTTCACATGAAAAAATGTTTCAGTTATGCTGTATAACATCACATACTCCTCCAATATTGCTATGTGTTAGAGTTAGTTTAACTTCTTTATCTCTTTTATTCTGGTTCTCATTAGTAGTTTTTTTTTTTTCATTCAGCTCCCTATTGAAAGATGGTTTCCCTTTGCTCTGTCTAAGGCATTTTATGCTTTGTATTTTTTCTTGGACTGCTTTCACTGAATAACCTCTGTAATACATATTGCTTACTAGATTTTCAGTCACTTGTTCATATCTACATTCTTCTGTATGTAGTCTCGATGTTCTCAGCAACTGCCCTGCTATGAGATTATTGAATGTATATGTTGGACCATGCTTATCATTTCCAGTTTCATTGTATTTTATCCACTGATGGCACAGTGGTGCAGCGGTAATGTTGTCGCCTCACAGAAAGAGCTTCTCCAGTTCGATTCTTGGCTGGGGCGCTTTCTGTGCAAAGTCTGCATGTCCTCCCTGCATTCGTGTGGGTTTCCTCCAAGTGCTCCGGTTTCCTCCCACACTACAAAGACATGCGTTTGGAGCATTTCTCCCCGGGCCTCCACTGAAAATTGGCTTTGTTCCAAGTCTGACTTTCCAAGTAAACAAATGATAAATATATATATATATATATATATATATATATATATATATATATATATATATATATAGATATATATATAGATATACACACACATACATACATACAATTAGAAAGAAATGTGTATCTATATATAGATATATGTACATAAAATGTATGTTTGTGCATGTATAGTGCATGTGTGCGCATGCAAGTTTTTACCCCAAGGATAACTGGCCCTGTAGTTGCTGGTCTAAGATCCCATGAAGAACAGTTTGCAGAATGAGGCTAAATCCACCTGTTTTTGTGATTCTGGTTAATGCAAAAGTAATGTTTTTTGTGTACATAAATTATATTGTATATCTGTATATAATATTGTTATGTTACTGTGTTAATGTTTATATTATATTTGTCTATTTCCGTTGCACCCATACCCATCAATACCACTGCATAGCTGTTTTATCTGTTGATTGTATTCATGCAACATCAGCAATTAGTGTAATGAAAATGATTTAAATGTAAGCTTGTAATGTTCATCAGTCATCTCTTCTCGGTTTGTTTAACAAACTATTAATGTAATGCAATGAAAGTGATTTAAATGTCATGATTGTAATGTTAGTACTGCTCATTGATCCATGTCATGACTAAAAAGGCCTGTTGAACAAATGAGTAAATAAATTGGATGTAATATTTTAGTGAATATATTTTTTGATACCTTTTTGTGTTTTATAGTCTATTTGAAGAAGCAGGTCTCCTAGAAAAGGAAAGGGAGGTATTCACATTTGCCAGATACATTATTGCTTCATAAGGTGAAGGTGGATTAATTCCAGATGTTATTGGCTGCTACCCAGCTAAGATCTCTTTCAAAAACTCTTCAGTTATACTGAGTGCCTTCACACAGCTGTGAAGTAGGGCAGGAGTGTACATTATTTATGATCTTACACATGTCCTCAGATGCTGTTTATTCAAACTTATTGCCAAATGGAGGAATTTTCTTTCCCCCAACTGCAACATCCTTGAAGTTTATTTTAATCAGAAGAGTATGCAGAAGGCAGAGCACTCTGCACTATGTTGTGAGACGCCACCACTGTATAGCACTAAAAAGCCTAAATTGCTTAGAACTAGCATATACACAGCTTCTTGCCACCTGTAAAGTTATCCAGAATCCATCTGCTTGTCCAGCACTAAATAACATTCTACGCAACTATATTCTTAGTCATTGTGATCCATTGATCAAAAACTCCTGTCTGTCCACAAACCTATCAAATCTGCTGGGCATTGTCTGTACTTGTACCATATTGCTAAGGCCGGGAACTCCTTATCTCTATCCATCAGGTCAGTACCTCCCTCCCATCCTTCAAAAACATTCTGAAAGACTTCCTAGCCAAAAGCTGGTTCTGTTCTTGCTCAACACCAGGATATACTATATCCCTATATGTAGACAAATACAGATTCATACATTACATTTCCTTACTCTCCCTTCTCTCACTTCCTTACCATAAGCTGGCTTTTCTCTCACTTTGTATTGCAATTCCTGTCAGTATTGTACTAACTTACCTTTAATTTCTCTATAAACTGGCTAAAATTTCTCTATTCAATGATTGTCATATAACTTGTATGTATTCTTAACTAATGTTTTCATAGTATGTTTAATTTGGTGTATTGTTTTATTTTTAAAGCCTGTAAAATTATTATGCTTAAAAAGTTTTGAACATAGACTCATACCCAGTCAGTCTTTGTGGTAATGGTAATCAAATGTCAGTAAATAAATATCTAATTAGCAGGGGGTACAGGGGGAAGGGGCTTGCCCCTGCAAAAAAACATTGTTTTTAATTTTTTTTTTTTTTTTTTAGTTTTTAATTGCATGCTGCAAGGTTGTTGATCTGTACATACAATGCAACTTATCAACTATGTTAATGTCATCCTTTTGTGGTTTACATTAGCAACATTGACATTTAGCTGTTTTGATTTATTTCAGTATAGCCATCCCTGTGGGTCTGGTTGTGACTGGAGATGAAGTATGGATCAGTCTCCTTACCTGGTTAACAAATGATGGGTATAGAAGAATGCTAATAGTTAAAGATGAGCTTTGTGCGTTGCTGACATAGTGGTCTGAAAGTAATTGTAGCTAAGTGCTGTCTATTGTAAGCAGTCTGCTCATGTTCACATAGGTGGTAGTTATAGAAAGATAAAATCCACCACAACTAAGAGGCCGTAGTTAACAGCAGACAGAAATATTATGAAATATAAACTTCGGACTCGACACGACTTTATAATGAAAGACAAAAAGTTTTTTGTATTTGTGGTTTTGTTTTACACCTTCCTGTACGCTTCTTCAGACCATAAAACAACTCAGTAAAACAAACTGCTTTATACAAAGGGCTCTCCTACAATTAATCAATTAAATTAACAAATTACATATTCATTAAGTCAAAGATTAATTAATGTTTAAAGACAACTGCAGTTAAAAAGAAGTAACAATAGTTGAAAACATAGTGGAAGGCATAATTCTAAAGTACTTTCTTACCAAAGAAATACATGTTTTGCAGACCAAAACAATATTTAAGCTTCCTTTTAAAGAGGTTATAATCACAGTTTTCTAAGCTAAAATATTTCATTAAACATATATATTCAAACATATATTTATAGAAGTGAATCTGTGTGTATGTCCTATTTTAAAATTTCAGTTAAAAGTACTAAACTACACATTTAAGCTAAACTAATGTCCTGATCAAAAATATAAAACAATATATTTAATAAATCAACGTACTAAAATGTTTTATAAGAGTCTGAACTTTAAGTTATGTCTATATGTAGTTTTTATGGAGTTTTTTACACTTCATTGCAACATATTTATGAAATTATCAACAGAATATAAACTGCAAAAGAAAAATGGAATGGAAACTGTGTAATTATTTTATTATTGAAAAACCGTTTCTACCTGCTATAAAAGGTTTGCCAAAAATGCACAAAGGGGTTATACCCCCATTAGACCAATTGTAGCTAGTGAAGGATGAAAAGGTGTCAGTATACCTAGAGAAAACTCTAAGACCCATAGTAAATAAAATTTCGAACATTTTAAAAGACACCTACCATCTTCTGGAATCGTTAGAATCCTTAGATAAAGAACTGGTTAAAGGACAGCATTTACTAGTCACATTAGATGTAACTAGTCTTTTCACGTCTATACCCAATATGGAAGGAGTTCAAGCAGTGAGAGAATTCTTATCTACATGTACACATCTAAAAAACAATGATATTATCCTTATTTGTCAACTGTTAGACCTGGTCCTCTATAATAATGTGTTTTGTTTTGAGGGATGTACCACTTGCAGAACATCAGGGGTAGCCATGCACCACCCTAGCTAAACACTTATGCTAACCTAGTGATGCACAAGTGGAAAGAGACTTCATTTTACTCTCACATTTTTAAGAAAATTTTGGCTTACTCGTTTTTTGGATCTTACATCCTTTTGGTTTGGGATGGCTCAAGAGAAGAGTTTCTAGAATTTAAAATTACCTGGAAACCACCACAACATACTTAAAATTTTCAGCTTACATGTCATATGAGTCAGTAAACTTTCTAGATGTATGCCTTAGTATAAACAATGGCAGGTTAAGTTCAACCTTATTTAGGAAAGCCTGCTGGAGAAACTCTATTTTGTGTTATGATAGTATGCACCGCCATGTTTTCAAAGGGATAGTTAGAAGTCAGTTCCTTAGAATATCTAAAATCTGTAAAAATAAAGATGACTTATCCCGTGAAGCAGACATTTTAGAAAAATCTTCATTGAAAGGAAATATGAAGAAAGTATGGTAAAAGATATTAGGTCACAGGTTTTAAAAGAAGAAAGAGATACAACCTTACCCTAATGAATAAATCTAAGCATCATACAGAACTTAGAAACTCAACTAATATGAAAGGAATACTGAGCTTCTTTACCACATACACCAATGACAATATAAATATCAGGACAATAATCAATAATAATTGGAAAGTGCTAGTATCTGACCATTATACACAACAACTGGTAGGTGCAACACCTCATTTTGTTTATAGGAGCAATAAAAGTCTTAAAAGAATGCTATGTGACAGATCCAGCAGAACTGAACAAGTTCTTACTGAAAATGTAGGCACTTATCCCTGCCATAGATGTAGTTATTGTAAATTTATTAATGAGCAAATCTTTATACACCCTGAAACTAAGTATGTTTTCAAACCAAGGTTTTCAGCCACTTGTGATAGCTCAGGCTTGATTTATATTTAGACTTGTGTAAAATGCTCAGCATTTTATGTTGGTTTGACTAAAAGAAAACTTAAAATAGGATGTATAACCACATCTATGACATCAAGAAACAGAATGAACTGAACGCTTGGTTAAACATGTACAAAGTTGTCCTGGACATTCCTTTGTATTCAGAGTCTTGGAAATAGTTGAACCAAACTTTAGGGGAGGGGACTATATCAATTTGTTAGAACTTAAAGAATTAAAATGGATTTTTAGATTAAAAGGGCATTACTACCCAGGTTTGAACCTTTATGTTTCTATCAATGATTATCTCAATGCATTAGGTAATATGCTAGATTTTTATAATGTTTTTAACGTTTTTTTAACATGGCCTTTCAAGCATTTATATGTGATTTAACTTATATCTATGCATTTGGACCAATGAATTAAATTAATTTATTTAGCTTATAACAAAGTAGCAGCACTGTAATAGTTTAGAAAAAGTGTTTTTATTTACTCATTTATTGTCTTAAATTGTCTGATCTATGAGTTTCACCTAAGATCTCATTCATTTTTCTGCTTTTCTGACTTTAAACCCCCTCCCCTCCTCCCCCTTCCTTCCCTTCTTCTTCCTATCCCACCTTCCCTTCAGATCTTTTTCAGCTTTTTGTTTTTTCCATTTTTCTATTTTTCTTTTTCTTTTGCAGTTTATATTCTGTTGATAATTTCATAAATATGTTGCAATGAAGTGTAAAAAACTCCATAAAAACTACATATAGACATAACTTAAAGTTCAGACTCTTATAAAACATTTTAGTACGTTGATTTATTAAATATATTGTTTTATATTTTTGATCAGGACATTAGTTTAGCTTAAATGTGTAGTTTAGTACTTTTAACTGAAATTTTAAAATAGGACATACACACAGATTCACTTCTATAAATATATGTTTGAATATATATGTTTAATGAAATATTTTAGCTTAGAAAACTGTGATTATAACCTCTTTAAAAAGGAAGCTTAAATATTGTTTTGGTCTGCAAAACATGTATTTCTTTGGTAAGAAAGTACTTTAGAATTATGCCTTCCACTATGTTTTCAACTATTGTTACTTCTTTTTTAACTGCAGTTGTCTTTAAACATTAATTAATCTTTGACTTAATGAATATGTAATTTGTTAATTTAATTGATTAATTGTAGGAGAGCCCTTTGTATAAAGCAGTTTGTTTTACTGAGTTGTTTTATGGTCTGAAGAAGCGTGGACAGGAAGAAGGTGAAGCTTACCACAAATAAACTTTTTTGTCTTTCATTATAAAGTCGTGTCGAGTCCGAAGTTTATATTTCATAATAGGTGGTAGTTAGTTAACATTGATTGCATCTTTACATTTAAATGCTAGACAGGAAGAATAGGATCTGCATTTTATGCCAAATTCTTAGTATTTTAGTCATAGCTTAGTAGCAGCTGTAACAAATAATCTGAGAGGTAAATTTATTAGAAAATCATTTATCAGATAGTCTTATGCAGTTATTTTAAATCCGGATGCTAAAAATATGGACGGAAGATAACTGGAGAATTTTCTGAACACTCCATACCTCACAGTAATTAGTTAACACAGGTTAGTGTATTGTATGCATTTGTCATCACAGAGGGCTGTTGGCAGAAAGACAACCAATAAATTGGATTTATTTGCCTTTATCCATGCTTTTCCAGGTATTTTTTTGCACTGCTTGTGTTCCCCTGGTGGATAGGACATGCCCCCTCATGCTGCTATTTCTGCATTAGAAGTGCTTATCAGTCTGTGTCTAAAGAAAATTGCCCTGCATACCTTAAAACTGTTGGTGAATCCGCAGGTTTCCCTTGACAAGTAACTTGGTTATGTCATTTGTTCTTTAGGAGTGGTAAATAGCAGCATGTTTTCTGGTGCTTTAGTCTAGTATTTGTGAAAAGAAAATGGAAACCTTTTCATTATTTTTTTAATTGATGGTGTTGAATTCATCCTAGCAAAGACAGCAAATAATGGTGAGTGTGCTAGACCTATAACCCCCTAACAATTGCATATTAAACATGTTTATTTTACAAGCCAGTCACTGTGCTAAAATTAGTGAACATTACCAGAAATATAATAAGGTAATTGTCGCTTGTCCTTCTGTAACATAGATGACAAGCAGGCGGGGAATTTCGTTTAGATGCTTTAATACACAGAAACGCATAAGAATGGATAGCAGCATCATAAAATATAAACAGACTGGTTAACAGACAGACCTTACATACATATATACATGCTTACATCCCAACAGCTGACTACACAATGGCAGTCAAGCTCACACATGCTCAGTATTTATACACTTGTACAAGCCCTTGGATAGCTTCTTAAAGGTACATACACACACATTGATCTACATCCTCCCTCTTAAAAAGATTGCCCTTTGTAAAAACAACATTAGAGTTAGACATGCATTATTATAGCTATTAGAAACAAAACACAGTGTTCATGTCCAAGTTACTTTGTATCTGTTGCAGAGTTTAGAGATGCGACCATATCTTGTAACCTAACAGTCTGGACCAAATTTAGCAATAGAGACTGTCTGTCCTCAGTGAACAACTTGTATCAGGAACTTCTGGATTCCTCACAGGAATGGGAATGTCCTCTGGAATTGGAACAACGTACAACTCACTCTGAGATAGTCTTTCTCACAGGCTATGTGCTGTGGTATAGGCTCAGACACCGGTATCAAATGCTTCCAATTCTGCCTTAAGTCTGCTCCTTCTGATTCCACAGTGTATGATCTAGGCTCTGGGCAAAAACTCTTCATGACACCAATTCGATCATAATCTCTGGACGTTTGCATCCTTACCACTTCTTCTCGTAATGGATTGAGCGGTTTGCTTGTTTTATCATAGTAGAACTTTTGGGTTAAATGCTTCTTCAACAGATTGGTTTTCACTGACCTGTTGTTCTTGACAAATGGAACCAACAATTGACTACTGATTGGTAATGTGGTTCTGGTTTGTCTCGACAGAAGTCTCTGCGCAGGTGAACGAAGATGTTTATCATGAGGAACATTTCTGTGATCAAGAGATTCAGGAAAATATCACTGTTATCTCGTTTTGACTTCTCTAGTAACTGTTTTGCAATTTGAACTGCATGTTCTGCCAAACCATTTGATTGTGGGTACTCGGGGCTACTTGTGACATGAGTAAAGTCCCATTCTTCAGCAAATCTTTTGAATTGTTAGCTTGTAAACTGCGTGCCATTGTCAGAAATAACTTTGTACGGACTACCACCATGTACTGCAAAATGACGCTTCATCTTAGTAATGACTGTACTGGATGCTAGGTTAGGAAGTAAGTCAATCTCAAACTAATTGGAGTAAGAGTCTACTAACATCAAAGTAATTTTGACCAGTCCACTCAAAGATGTTGTTGGCTACTGTCGACCAAGGTAGTTCCGGAATCTGGTTTAGCTGAAGTGTTTTTTCTGTTGATGTGGCTTAGTACTGTTACACACTTAACAAGATGAAAGTGCTCTGTCAATGTCTTGTGACACAGAAGACCAAAATATTAGCTCTCTCACCCTTCTTTTGGTAGAATTGGCTCCTGGGTGACCATGATGCAAGATAGTAATGAACTCTGGTTGTAAGGACTTTGGAACAATTACATTTTGGCCTTTCATAATGATATCTTTGTCAAACAGAATCTCATCTCTGTATGGAAGATAAGGTTGCTCTTCTAGAGGTAAATTAAATTGCTTTGACGGCCATCCTTGATAAATAAAGTGGTTGAGCCTCTATAAAACTGGATCTGTGGCTGTGTGATCTCTCAATTCATCAAGTTGTGTGGAAGAAAAATTTCTCACTTCTATGACTTCAAAGTCAAGGTTCTCATTCTCATGCTGTTCTGTGGTGTTTCTGGGTGATCTGGATAACAAGACGAGATTTAAATTACACTTCTGCAATCTCAGCATCATGTGTTGCAGTCCGGCTGGAGCTGAATGCATAGGCTTTCTCAAGATAGCGACTAAAGGCTGGTGGTCTGTTTCAATCTGGATAGGTCTACCATAAACATACTCATGGAACTTCGAACATGCAAACACAATTGCCAAAAGCTCTTTCTTGATCTACGCATACTGCATTTCAGTTTAGTTAAGAGTTCTCGGTGTTCAAATCTCGTAGATCAGTACATATTCTGATGTCATCTGAGCTTTTCTTATGCGCTACCACCATGAAAGATAAGCCATTCAGTTGGACAAATCACACCTTGTCGCACCATTTTATCTAACTCAGCCTTGACTCTGTCCTGCATGGCTATTGGAACTTTACGTGCTGGCCTGATAACTGGACTGACCTCTGGGTCTAACTTCATGGAGTACGCAACTGGAAGTTTGCCTAGTTTGTTTTCACAAGATCAGCATAGGTAGAAAAAATGTACTGGGCGAAATCAGAGTAGTGTTTTTTTTAAGCTAAAGTGGTGGACTTCCTTGTTAAATGAAAGCAGTCCTATTTTCAAACTGTCTCTGAGCCATAATAATGACTGGACGTGCCTCTTGACCGCATAGAATAACAAGTTGTAGCATCTTCCAGAGTAACATGAAAGTACTACTGAGACTTTGGTTTGAATTTCTTCACCTCCATAAGCAACAAGCTTCGCACATCTTGCCAAATCAAGCCTTTCGCCATGGCACACTCTAGCGAATGTTTCTGCTGACATAACACTGCACTTGGGAACCTGTATCAACTTTGAGCTCTGTGGGTTTGCGATTTATCCGAACAGTACAAAATACTTCATTCTTTGCCCTTAAATCTACTGCATTGTGTTTCATGAAGCACTGACACATCATCAACATAAAGAGCTGGGCTGCAGCTTTCTAACTGATAAACTTGTTTCTTAAAATGTTCCCTTTTACTAAATGAATGTGGGCCTTTTGATTTACAAAACCTTTTGAAATTATTCCACTTATTGCATTTGTGGCATTGCTGACCAAAAGCTAAACATTTTTCCCTTTTAGATTCATGACTTCCACCGCAGTTACGACTGTTGGCAGTGAAACTGAGTTGGGGCCCATGCTTTCAGTTTGCTGACTCACCCTTATGCTTCACCGAGACTGTGCAAACTCTGGAATGTGCTTGAAAGCTTTGGGGTTTACCAGTGAGTGCTGTAAGGGTTACAGTTGCTGCCGTGTGCTTGGGCCTGTCATACTACATACTGTCAGCATGAGCTTTATCACTGTACCTTCTAGAGCTATTCTCATTTGTAAGCATATTTGTGTGCCTTTCTGTGAGCTCATATATCTGACAAATCTCAATGGCCTTGCTCAAAGTTGAATCACTGTCACGAAGCAAAATTATTCTCATAACATCTTCTTTAATACCACACACAAGTCTGTCTTTTATCAACTCATCATTCAAATCATCAAATCTGTACATTTTACCCTTATTTCTCAGGTCAGTTATATATGCTGCAAAAGCTTCACCAGACTTTTGAGCCCTTGTGTAAAGTAAGGGCCTTTCCATTGTAACATTTGTCGGGGGGTTACATGTTTCTCTAAATTTATGTTTTAAGCACTCTGGGTCCTCCCTTGACTCAGCTGGTACAACAATATGACCATTTCCACCTCTCCTGTATAGATAGCAGGTGTATACACAAATGAACATTCCCTTTCTATGGCTTCTGACCCTTTGTATGATCATCTTTAAAAGAAAATGCAGCCTGTATCAGAATGTCATACTCTTGCTCAAACACTCTCTAGTTCTCAGCAATATTACTGTCAAACACAAGTGCACTGGGTTTTCAAAATCCATCTGCCATGCCCACAAGGTATACACAAACACAATGAAAATATGGCTCTTGCAATTATGTATGAACAAACTATTCTGTGAGCTTGTAATAACATTCAAATGCACAATAAACTCTTCGAAATACTGTACTTTTGCGAAATATTCTCTGAAATGGCTGTATTCTGCAAAATATGCCCTGTAATGGCTGTACTTTGCAAAATAACTTTACTGTAATACTGCACAAACATGCAAATACTTTACACATGTCTGATAACTTGGCCATCTTTGATTAATATGAAAAATACGGATTCACTAAGCGTGTATTGAAAAATGCAGTTGTTTCCCTTTATTTTATTCGTTTTATGCAATTTGGACTTTATTTCAAACATTTTCTGTAGTAATTTGAATATTTTTATCAATATTGTACATATTGGTTTATGCAAATATTGTTTAGAATGTTCTGTATACCTTGTTTTATATTTTGAAATATTAGAAATAGTGCTGAGCAAGTTTTAATATCTGAAATTAGTTTCTGACCTGTTTTGCAAAGTATGCACGTTGTATGGATGGTTCACTCTTTTATATTCCTCCATTTGTAATCAGTTGCCTCATGGCTGTAACTCTGGGTCCCATTCTGCCACCATGTCCTTTTTAGACATGCCACATCTGACACCATGTCACTCGTTCTTCCCTAACATAGATGACAAGCAGGCAGGGTATTTCATTTAGATGCTTTAATACATAGAAACATATCAGGATGGATAGCAGCATCATAAAATATAAAGGAACTGGTTAACAGACAGACCTTGCATACATGCATACATCTCAACAGCTAAGTACAACATGTCAGTATGGCTCGCACATGCTTACCATTTATAACATTTGTGCAATCCTTTGGATAGCTTCTTAAATGTACATACACACACATTGATCTACAGTAATTAAAGGTCCAAGGATGTTATCCTTCATCTCTAGCTCTTCCTTATTACACTCATAATAGAATATAATCCACAATGATGCAGTTTGAAAAAAAAAAACTTTTCCGGTTTATGAAGATCAAGGCCCTAGGTTCCATGAGCTACACAGAAACTATTAAAGCTCTGTCTCACTTTGCTGTGTCATATAGACTCCTATGGGTGACCTTTACCTAGCCTGTAATGGCCCTGTACTGCATGACCTGCTGTATATTCTCAAAACCTGTTACACCATGAATGCCTGTACAAGAAGCCTAAATCTTCACCACAGCATAAGCATAACTTGCTGGAGGGAAAGATACCTCTCCTGAACAATTCCTGTCCTCTGGCACAGACCTCTGTTTCATATTAAACAAAGTAGCTCCATGACCAGACACAGCATAGGTAATTTGCTTGCTAGCCATAAATACTCTCCAGGTTTAGCCCCATAATCCTTTATAGAAAGGGAGCAAGTAGTGGGAATGGCGGTGCATAGACTGTTAATTGTGTACCCAATCATCTGCCCAGGAATAACCCATGAAACAATAAAAAAATAAGGCTGTAGTTTGAAATAAATTGAAATACAGAAATCTGAAGCGTAAAGACTGAACTGTTGAAGGAAAAGAGAGAAAAAGTGTTTTTTGAACAGGTTATGAAATGAATGCAATGTGTGATTTTACTCTGTTTGATTCCTCAGGAGAACCACCTCTGATGGCAGCATAGGCAAAAAGAAACTTTTCAAGAGAGTGTGTGAAGGTGGGTAGGTGGAGGAAGGAAAGGACCCAGAAACAGAAAAGGGATAAAAAAACAAAACAAAAGTACATTATACCACTTATGAAGAAATGGCAACTTTGAAAGCATAGTAATAGAGCAGAAATTCATGGCCCAAAGTACAAAGCCTTTTTTTTTTTTTTTTTTTTGAGATGTAGTATTCCCCTATGCATTTTATTGCACCAATGTATGGCTTTCTGGTGGTGGTCACTTCTTTGCAGCTTTAAATGGATTGTCAGAAATTAATGTGTGCATATTGATAAGCCACTAGAAAGCAACAAAAGATGAAGGTCCAGACACAGTTGTCAGACTTTTCCTTATCATACTGGAGCAAAATTTTTAGTCAGGCCTTATTAAAACTGATTTAAGGGTAGTGTTTTTAAACAGTGAATAAGCTTGTAAGAGACCTAAAGTGGATGATTCCTTCTGAAAAATAAAATATGCTTTGTCTTTTTGAGAGATGCAATATTTTAAGTCACAGAAGCTCTTTCAGTTATTGCCTTGGTTGAAGGTTGTCAGCGTTCTGATGGCTTAAAGGGAATGGAATCTTCCAGATAGTTTTTTCCTATACAGTAGTTATAAATCAAAGTTTTGTAATTTTGTTTTTAACTGCTTTATGCTTTTCTACTCCGCATTGAAGTAGTAGTATTTTGAATACAGTTATTTAATGTTCTTTTTATGTGTCGTTTTTTTTTTCTCTTGCTATAGGCTAACGTAGTTTTTGGTTCACCTTATAATTTCCTGTGTACTAGTACTGTGCCCCACCACTAAGGTATGTGTGCAAGAACAGTGCTGTGGTTGCAGTGGAACAGCAGATGTCAGTATTATATTTATAAAAACATTGGATGCTAACATGCTGAAATCTCAGACGTTTGACAGTTTATTAATTCTGAGCTCAGGAAGTAATTTCCATTTGTAGCATACATTTTCCAAGTGTAAAAATAATCTTTAATATAGATTATGTGAAGAGGTTTTCAGAAGCAGTCATCATTGTGTTGTATATTCTGTTTATTATTGCACTTTCATTTTTTATTGCTCACCAGCCTTGGCTATTTGTCCCCTCACCACCAATGCTGTGTGGACCTGTTCATTCCCTCCATCCAACCAGGGCTCAGCATCATCTATCACTTCAGTGAATCTCTCTTTCCATTGGGAATGGTGCTTTTGGAATCCTCTGTTTTAACTGATCATGGGTGGAGTTGAGAGCTGGAGGAGCTTTATTTTGCTGCTAGCACTGATTTTCTTTATTGCACATCCCTTTCCCTTAGACATTTGTCGAGGGCAAATTCCTTGACTTTGTTACCCTCCAAGTGTTTCTTGCGCAGTAGGAAAGGAAAGTACCGTCAGTTCTTCTTTTTCCAGTGCAGCTCCATCAGTGCCCATGCCTGCTTCTTGAACTCACGACAGCTTGGGTAGTCAGGGCTTTATACCTTTGTACCACAAAGCTTGCTATTTTGTTTGTTTTAACTTGGATAAAGATGCAATGGACAGAAATGCATCCTCTCTAGGTGTGACCCTGACATTTTTGTGTGATTAGAGCATTTGCTAATAGTTAAAATGTAAGCTGAGCATCTCAAACCAATAAAAAAACTCCTGAGCACTAAAGTGAAATAATAAACTAAAAGCACACCAAACACTTTGTAAAAATAAAATATGCACAACCCATTTTTTGAAAGGTGCTTTCATTCATGCAAGATGGAATAAACAACAGAACACATTTCAATTAATTATCTGTTTCACTGCAATAATGCTTTAAGCAGTCATAGTTTGATGCGTGAAAACAAACTCCTTTTTGTGGTTTTAGATTGTGTCACATGTTATGGTGATAGAGTGGGAGATCTAAATAGAGTGGTTAAAGATCTGAAATGGCACCTTCATTTAAATGCTAAAAAATAGCACTGAGCTGAATGCTAGTGCTAATGTAAAATGTTTAAGATCTCTGCCAGGAAATAAGTGATGTCATTGGTGATCTAGTGAACATGCAGTGTCTGAAACAGCTATTTAATTGAAATGTAGTATGTTTTTATTAGCTCTGATGAAGTTCACCTCTTGGATGAACAAAAACAACTTTCATTAATGGGTTGTATACCTTTAGTTTTCTACAGTGCTAAGTGTTCAGAGTAACTCAAACCCATATCTATGGGATACAAAATGCTTTGTTGGATTAATATATTACACAGCCACAACACTTTGTTTTCTCTCTGGTGTACACTCTGTGTCCTCCTGTTATCTTCTGTAAACTCCACCAAGAAGGTAATGGTTGGATGTATTTTTATGCCTTCTTGACATTGCTGCCTCTAACAGACTTGCAGATGCCAAAGTTACTGATCACAATGTCCCACTGCCCCTACCAACTAAACATGTGTAATTGTTAATATACATATATATTTCAATATGATGTTCATCGTATTTCACTGTTGCAGTCCTAACCAATGGTTATCCGGCTCCCGGTAGCCCAAGATCGGTCAGAATACCAAAGGCAAGTAATAATGATGTTGGCTGTAGTCTGTTGTAAAGGACGTCAGGGCATCCAATACAAAAGGAGGCAGCAGACATCACTTCCTCAGTCTTCCTTGCCGCGGAGCCCGAACCAGAAGCATTTCTTGCACGAGTGCCGGTCGGCAGATTACTTTTATTGTTTCCGACAAGACAGTTGAAGTCAACTACAGCTAAGTACCCTGTTGGGGATCCTCTTTTCTTGCCTTAACGAATGTCAGAAAAGGTTAATAATTGTCTTACCTGTGGAAAGCAGATTCCCCATAGAGATTTTCATTCGTATTGTATTATTTGTTTAGGTCTTGACCACAAGGTTCCTAATTGTGATCTTTGTGCTTCCTTTAATCTGCATACTCTTCGTCGTCGGGCTAAGCTTTTAGCTAAGCATTTTGGAGTTTGGCCTAAGTTTGTTGGTATGGAGTCCGCTGATCTTCAGGCTTCGAATATCCCCAAGAAACTTAAGGATAAGGACCGCGACCAGCTCCCGAAGGTCAAGTCCTCGGATGATAAGTTGGTCGTCAGTCATGTGGTAACCAGTGAGGTGCCTTTGCAGCCCCTGCAGCCCGCAGATTTTCAATCGCAGGCCTCGATTGAGACCATTTCAGAGGCCCCCAGGCCTCCGGCTTCCATTTTGCCTTCTGACCTTCCACCTGTTGCGTCTTCAGCTGGATCCAGAGCCGCAAAGTTGACTCTGGTGTTCGAGACCTCCGTTCTTCATTCAGACAGCAAGCTCATACCAACAACTTCGGCTGCAAATTTGGCGGTTGCCAGGCCTCCCGAGTTCTTTAGACTTGCCGGTGAATCTTCCAGTCATAAGCCTGTGAAGAAGCAGGCTCCAATTTCCTCTTGTTCCCCTCATTCTCAAATGGGTAAAATGGCTGATGACCTTTTGACTCTTATTAGGGGTTCACAGCCTCCTCCTTCAAAAAGAGGTAGGGATGTCTCTCCTGAGGCTTTGTCCTTTTCAGGTTCTGATACTTCCAGCATTTCTGTTGATGAAGAGGAAGTTTCTCAAGCTTTCTCTCCTTTTGAAGATTCAGACGCAGAGGAGTCCATCCCGTTTGCTTCTCCAGAAGATTTCTCTTTTGGTGATGCTTTAAATACTCTCAGGGAACATTTTAAATGGGAAAGTCAGGATTATCCCCATTCTAAGAAAAGGATTAGATAGTTTTTGGATTTGCCTCAGCATAAGCCTTTGGCTATTCCAACTGTGTTGGAAATGGTTGATAATGTTTTTCTGGAAAATTCCTTGATTCCAAATTTGGCTCCTCCTGCTCCCAGGAAACCTGACAGGTACTATAGAGTCCCTGATTCTTATTTGTTTCTTTTCAGGAATCCGTTGGCTGATCCAGAGGTTATTTCTCAAGGCCCTAAAGGAGTTAAGGCCACTGTTACTAAACATCCTGTTACTTCTGACGGAATCTAGGAACCTAGATAGGTGGGGTAAAAAGGTTTATACCTCTGTCACTCTTGCCATTAGGTCTACTAATTGTCTTTTTCATATGCTGAAGTACCAGCAGCACACCTTGGAAGCTATTAAGTCTAGGATAGCAAGTGTGCCTCAGTTGGCGGAGATTAAGGATATGCAGGATTTGCTGAATTCTGCCAGTCTTGTCAATAAGCATTCATTGCATTGTGGTTTTGACATTCTAGAAGCTTCCTGTGGGGCTATGGCTTCTGGCTCTGTTATTAGAAGGCACGCTTGGCTCAGGGAGCAGCCCCTACCAGAGGCTGTCAAGGCTAAGCTTTTAGATGTACCTTTGCATAAGGACAGTCGTTTTGGCAGCAAAGTGGAGGAAGTGCTCAAGTAGATGGAAGACAAGGCCAAGTCTATGCAGACAGTTAAAGACTTTCTGCAAATTCAGCCTCCTCTCTTTAGCAGGAATTACTCTTCTAAGAGTTGGATGTTCCCTGATACCAGCAGACAGAGCCGTTCTAGGACTAGAGGAGACATGTGGCTACCCCTCAAAGGTCTAAGCATTGACAGGCTTCCTCTTCCAAGGCAGGAAGTTCTAAGCCTGCATCTCAATCTAAACATTCTCAATGACTCTGTCTAACTTCTGCCTGTTCTTGCCTGCACGGAGAGTCCTTTAGGGGGAATGTTGGCCCTTTTTACAAATGTCTGGGCCAGCATCACAGATGACAAATGGGTACTCAGAACTGTATCCTTAGGTCACAAGTTTTCTTTCCACACCTTTCCAGTATCCAAAGGGTTTCCAGACGCTCCTCCAAACCAAAGGGTAGAAGTAGAAAAGCAAATTTTGTCTTTGTTACATCTGGGAGCATTAGAATCAGTTCCTGGTCAGCAGGTAGGCCAGGGTTTATATTCCAGACTTTTCCTAGTTCGAAAAAAAGAAGGCAACTGGCGTCCTATTCTAGATCTATCCATCCTGAATTCTTTCTTGATAATTCCAAAGTTCAAAATGCTCACTCTGCATCAGTTGCTGCCAATGTTAGAAAAGGTTTCCTGGCTGGTAACATTGGATCTCAAAGAAGCTTATCTGCACATCCCTATCAGGGAAAGTTGCAGGCAATACCTTCATTTCAGGGTGGGCAAGCAATATTATCAGTTCTCTGCGCTGCCCTTTGGCTTATCTACTGCTCCCAAAGTTTTCACAAAGTGTCTAGCTCTAGTCATTGCTTTTTGCAGGCAGAAGAAAATTCAGATTTATCCATACTTGGACGACTGTCTAATTCAAGCAAATTCTCAGGAACAGTTGTTAAAGGATCTAGAATTTTGTAAAGACTCCTCTCTTCCCTGGGATACACTCTCAACGTGGAAAAATCAAAAATGGTGCCATCCAAAGAGATAACATTCCTGGGAGTGAGTCTGAACACAGCCGCCCAGATGATATATCTCACCCAGGAGCAGCAGACAACTCTTTCAGTTTACTTCAAGGACTTGGCAAGCCTGTTCCAGCTCCCTGCAAGGAAATACCTGCAAGCTCTGGGATTCCTGGCCTCTTGCATTCTCATGATTCCATATGCAAGACTGCATATGAGGAAATTGCAATGGTACCTAAAGAACATTTGGTGTCAACACACACAGGACCTGGATGTGATAATTCCTCTGCTTCCATGTCTGCAGACAGAGTTTCTATGGTGGGCAACAGCCCGTCTACAGAACAAAGGCATGCCTTTTCGCCCACCCCTGGCCACTCAAGTTCTTACCACAGAAGCATCGGACTACGCCTGGGGAGCTCACCTGGATGGCAGATGCATACAGAGAAGTTGGAATGCCCAGCAGATGCACCTGCACATAAATTTAAAGGAGTTGATGGCAGTCCAGCAGGCCTTACTAGCTTTCAAGCATCTTCTTTCTCCAGGGACCCTGCTTGTCAGGACAGACAACACCACAGTCATGTGGTATATCAACAAACAGGGAGGGACTCATTCTTACCTCCTGTGCAGACAGAGCATGAGTCTTTGGTCCATAGCAGCATCCCTGGGCCTGCATCTTCTAGCTCAGTTTCTTCCAGGAAGGCTCAGTGTTTTGGCAGACCAGTTGAGCAGACAGACCCTAGATCCTCCAGAGTGGGAGCCAAACAGAGCAGTTTTTCCAGCATCATTCAACTTTGGCACACTCCTCAAGTGGATCTTTTCTCCTCTCCAGACATCCATCTTCTACCTCTTTTTTGCGCCAGACAGCATCACAGCAGTGCCTAGAGAGTGGATGCTCTGTCCTTCCCTTGGACGTTGCTTTTAGTTTATGCCTTCCCTCCTCTTCCTCTTCTTCCCAGAGTATTATTGAAGATCAGAGACAAACAGCCAAGGACTATTCTCATAGCTGTGGACTGGCCCAGGCAACATTGGTATCCACTACTTCGCAGTCTCTCCCAATTTCCTCCTTGGCATCTTCCTCTGAAGCCAGATCTCTTGGTTCAGGAAGGGGGAAACATTCTACATCCTCATCTTCAGTCTCTCCATTTGGCAGCATAGCTCATTGTATGACTCCATTCTTTTCTTCTTCCATTACCCAGCAGGTGGTTGACGTGCTGAGGGAGGCTAGGAGGCCTAGCACTAGGAAGTCCTACACTGACAAATGGGAAAGATTCTCTTCTTGGATGCAGGTTAGAGGGGAATCTTCTTCTCAGCCTACCCTGCCTCTGATCCTGGAATACCTGGCTGATTTACTTCAGGGTGGTCTTTCTTTTTCCTCTATCAAGATCCTTGCTTCAGCCATTTCTTATCATTGTTCTTTTGAACAACCCATTTTCTTTCATCCTCTGATGAAAATGTTTCTCAGAGGTGCTTGCAATTTAAAACCTCCCAGAAGGGCACCTACTCCAGCCTGGGATCTTAATTTTGTTCTAGAGAAACTCACTCTTCCTCCTTTTGAGCCAGCTGCCACTGCAGATTTAAAGTTTCTCTCGTGGAAGACCGCCTTCCTTTTGGCTATAACTTCAGCAAGGAGGGTTTCGGAGCTGCAAGCTTTGATGGCTGTGGAGCCTTTTCTTATTTTCCATGCAGATAGGGTCTCTCTGAGAACCAACCCCTCCTTTATGCCTAAGGTGGTTTCTAGCCTGACTCTTAATCAGTCTATACACTGTCCTACCTTCTTTCCTAATCTTCAAAATAGCGGTGAAAGGATCCTACATTCTCTTGATGTGCACAGACAGCTCAGGTTTTACCTGGACAGGGCTAAAGACCTTCGGAAATCAGCACAGTTATTGGTCAGTTTTGCCCCTTGAGCCCAGGGCAAGGCTATTTCTAAGCAAACCTTTTCTAAGTGGATTGCACTTTGTATCACCTTTTGTTATTCCTTTCATGGCAAGGTTCCTCCTCAAGGGGTTGGGCCCACTCTACTAGAGCAGCTACCACTTCTGCAGCCTTTTTAAGGGATGTCCCTACTAAAGACATTTTGGAGGCTGCCACATCGTCTTCTGTTCACACTTTCACAAAGCATTATAATTTGCCTTTGTTTTCTAGAGCCAGGGCAGGGTTTTGCCACTGCTGTTCTGCAGGGCAATATCTCCAATCCTTGATTCTGTTGGTTCCTCCTCCCTTTTCTCTGGGCTTTGGTAATCAACCCATTGGTTAGGACTGCAACAGTGAAACACGATGAACCATAGTACAGTTGTGTACACTTACCATAAATGTAGATATTCGAGTGTATTCACTGTTGCAGTCCTGCTTTCCCTCCCTCCATCCCCCTTTTTCTCTTTTCCTAAGGTACAGGCTAAATTTGGTTTTAGCCTGGTTTTCTGGGGCTATTGACTGTTATGACAAGAAAGACTGAGGAAGTGATGTCGGCTGCCTCCTTTTGTATCTGACGCCCTGACGTCCTTTACAACCAACTACAGCCAATGTCATTATTACTTACCTTTGGTATTCTGGCCGATCGAGGGCTATCGGGAGCTGGATAACCCATTGGTTAGGACTGCAACAGTGAATACACTCGAACATCTACATTTATCGTAAGTGTACACAACTGTACTTTTTGCAACCCCCCCCCCCCTCAGTTTGAGGACCGTGTTCCCACAAGCCTTATCTCTGTATATACTTCAACCATGATTCTTCTAACTCAAAAGAAAAGGAAATAGTTATTCCCTTTCCTTTGGGTCACTGCAATGCTGAGCTTGGTTGTGTGCAGGCAGAGCTCCCACACCGAATGGTGAATAGAAGCACCTCCCCCCTTTAGAGAAACATTTACAGTAATATTTTATTTAGTGTAATGTGCCTGGATGGTCTACCTGACAGCAGTAAGACTGCCCAAAAAGTTGGCATAGATTGTACAGAAAAAGATTATCATTTTAACTAGTTAGTGCCTGTGGTCTACAAATCTTATGATGGATCATCCTGAAAAAATATTGCAGTAGTTTCAGTTCTTTTCTTTATGATAATGGATGCCTATTTCTGCTTTTTAGGTACAAGGCCTGAAGTACTACCTCCATCAAATTTCAGTGCAGTATTTACACAGCTTGCTGCTGCTTTTCATGGTCTCCATGATGTCATGAAAGGTAAGAAGATTCAGAAGACTGGTAAATTTAATGTTTAATGAATACCAGTGAGCTGCTGCTGTTGTACTGCAGTACTTACATCTGTCTGTATGTCAGTTTATTCACACACAAACACAAATGTACACACAACAGTACATTTATCATTTAGATGTTCATCGTGTTTCACTGTTGCAGTCATGACTGTAGGGTTCTCCCTTGCCAGCAGGCAGTCCTCGTTCGGCCAGAATCCCAAAGTCTGCGGCTGCTCAGCCATGCTCCCCAGAGCGCCAGGAGTACAAAGCTGACAGCCGACGCCATGTTCTCCAGTCTTTCTTGCCGTGCGGTGATAGCAGTTCGCATTTGCCGGTCGGCTGACTCCTGACAATTTTTTCTAATCGTACTTCAGTCCAAAGACTTTCTTCTCCTACTCAAAGCTAAGTACCCCGTTGCGGAAACTTTTTTCTTGCTCCAGTCCGATGTCAGAAAAAGTTAATAATTGTATTTCTTGTTGGAAGCAAATACCTCATAAGGATTTTCATTCTTACTGTATTCCTTGCTTAGGTCCTGACCACGACGTAGCTAGTTGTCAGTTTTGTGCTAGATTCAATCAACGTACGATTAAACGAAGATATGATTTTGCATTTCATTAATTACAAAATGTCGTCTGATTCGGTTCCGGCTACCGGAGTTCACAAACGACGCAAGGACAAAGACAGGCCTCCGAGGTCCAAACCGGACGACATTGTACAAGCAGAGCCAGCTTCAGGTTCGGCCGTCGTCAGTGAGGTGCTTTTGCAGCCCGTCGCCGCCATTTGAACCGATGGAAACGGACTCCCACGAGGAGCCAACTAGGCCTTTGAATATTTCTGTTGCAGGACCTTCGGACAACGCTCCTTCGGATGGGTCTGGAGCCACTCTGCAGGTTCCGGCTTCCGAAGGGGTTTTCAGGCCTACTCATCTTCTGATAAAGGCAAAGACAAAGACAAAGGCAAAGACTCCTTCCAAATCAAAGACTACAGCCCAGGCCTCTTCTGATCCGGCACCCAAGTCTCAGAAACAATTACTTAAGATGGCGGAGGACTTACTTACTATGATTAGGGGTTCTCATCCCCCTCCAGATAAAAGGCCAAGGCAGGAAGTGTATTATGACTCCTCTGATCAGGCTTCTGTTTCTTCAGTTTCTTCTTCTGACCAGGAATATTCTTTCCCTCCTTATGAGGATTCTGATGCTGAGGAATCCATTCCTTCAGCTTCTCCCCCTGAGGATTTCTCTTTTGGGGAAACTTTACATGAAATGAGGGAACATTTTCACTGGGAAGGACAGGAGTACTCGGAATCTAAGAAAAGACTTAGGGATTTTCTCCTTCTTCCCCAATATAGACCCCTGGCTATTCCCCCTATTTTGGATATTGTGGATGATGCTTTTTCAGAGACTAACTTAACTCCTGACTCTTTTCCTCCTGCTCCTGTTAAGCCAGACAGATATTACAGGGTTCCTGATTCCCACCAGTTTTTATACAAGAATCCTACTGCTGATCCTGAAACCATTTTTCAGGGTCCTAAGGGGGTTAAGGCCGCTACTGCTAAAAACCCCATTCCCACTGAGAAGGATTCCAGATCTTTAGAAAGATGGGGCAAAAAAGTGTACACTTCTGCTACTTTATCTATTAGGGCTTTAAACTGTCAATTTCATATGCTGAAATACCAGCAGTTTCTTCTGTCTGTTTTGAAACAAAAGCTAACTTCCATTTCCGCCTGTGCAGATGATAAGGAATTGCATGATTTAATGCATGCCACTGAACAAGTTGGGAAGCATGGTTTACACTGTGGATTTGATGCCTTGGAGGCTTCTTGTAGGGCTGCTGCCTCTGGTACAGTCATTAGAAGGCATGCTTGGTTAAAGGAACAAAACTTGCCAGATCAAGTTAAAGCTAAGTTATTGGATGCTCCTGTTGAGTATAATGTTTTGTTTGGACCTAAGGCTGAAGAGGTGATTAAGAAGATGGAGGACAAGGCAAAATCCATGCAAACGGTTAAAGATTTCTTGCAAGTACAGCCACCCAGATTTAGTAGGAATTGGCCTACTAAAAATTGGTCCTTTCCCAATTCAGACAGGCCTCAGAGGGGTAGATACAGAGGCCTCACCTCTTATAGACCAAGACAGTGGGCTGCTTCCACCCCTAGGGGAGGAGAGGACAAGGTCGCAAGCTCATAGAAAACAGGCTCAATGACTCCCTCGGTTGGGCTGCAGGAACTTCTTGCCTGGATGCCCCTCTCGGAGGAAAACTTTCTCTTTTTCACCTAAATTGGACTCCTATAACCCAAGACAAGTGGGTTCTGGATGTGGTTTCAAGAGGTTACAAATTCTGATGCTGAGGAATCCATTCCTTCAGCTTCTCCCCATGAGGATTTCTCTTTTGGGGAAACTTTACATGAAACGAGGGAACATTTTCACTGGGAAGGACAGGAGTACTCGGAATCTAAGAAAAGACTTAGGGATTTTCTCCTTCTTCCCCATTTTCATACCCTACCAAGACCAAGCGGATGGCCGAATCTTCCAAAACATCAATGGTTAGAGGCCTTAAACCAGGTGGAAACTCTCTTGGCTATGAAAGCCATAGAACTAGTTCCACTTTCAGAGATTGAACGGGGTTTTTACTCAAGGCTCTTTCTAGTCCCCAGAAAGCAAAATTCATGGAGACCCATTCTGGATCTCTCAATCTTGAACACTTTTCTCGAAATACCAAAATTCAAGATGCTTACTCTGCAGCAGCTACTTCCAATGCTGACCAGAAATGCATGGATGGTAACTCTGGATTTAAAGGAGGCATATTTGCACATTTCCATCAGGCAGGAATGCAGAAAATACCTCAAGTTCAAGGCACTATCAATTCTCTGCACTGCCCTTTGGATTGTCTACTGCGCCCAGGGTCTTCACCAAATGCCTGGCTCCAGTAGTAGCTTATTGCAGACGCAAAGGAATTCAAATTTATCTGGACGACTGTCTTATTCAGGAAGACAGCAAGGATGTCTTACTCCGGCATCTAGAATTTGTTCAAAATCTTCTCAAGTTCCTGGGATTCACTGTAAACATAAAAAAGTCAAATTTGATGCCCTCACAACAGATAACCTTTCTGGGTGCTCTTCTAAACACAACAACCCAGGTGGCATTTCTGACATCCGAAAAACAATTACAGCTGGCTTCAACTTTCAAAACCTTGGCAACTTTAACTCAGCTACCTGCAAGGAAATTCCTGCAGGCTTTGGGTTACATGGCCTCCTGCATCCTTCTCGTACCATATGCAAGACTACATATGAGGAAAATATAGTGGTACCTAAAAAGTGTATGGTCTCAGCATTGCCACAGTTTAGACATACAGATCACTGTCCTGCCTTGTCTTCAAAAGGAATTCCTTTGGTGGTCCAAGGCATGTACTCTAAACGTAGGAAAACCTTTCCGTCTGCCTCCAGCCACTCAGATACTAACCACGGACGCTTCAGATTATGCATGGGGAGCCCATTTTCAGGGCAAATGTCTGCAGGGCCTTTGGACAAAGGATCAGAAGCACCTGCATATCAATTTAAAGGAAATGTTAGCCGTTCAGAACGCTCTATGGGCTTTCAGGAATCTTCTACAACCAGGACAGCTACTGATACGGACAGACAACACCACAGTTATGTGGTACATAAACAAGCAAGGGGGATCTCATTTCTACCCCCTTTGCAGACTAGCCATGAATCTATGGAACACAGCTCTAGCTTGCAAACTGGACCTTCAAGTTGAGTTTCTACCAGGGAAGCAAAACTTCCTGGCAGACAGTCTGAGCAGAAACCTGTCGGACCCACACAAATGGATGCTGGATACCGAAATATTCAGGATGATTACAGCAGTCTGGGGATGTCCTCACATAGACCTCTTTGCATCCCACCTCAATCATCATCTTCAGATTTTTTGCACCAGGACATTCCACGAACTAGCTTGGAAAGTGGATGCACTATCTTTCAGTTGGAGAAACCTCTCTGGGTATGCCTTCCCGCCTCTACCTCTTCTTCCACGGGTGTTATTAAAGATCAAACAGGACAAGCCCAAGATGATAATTTTGCTGGCCCCAAATTGGCCTCGACAGTTTTGGTACCCAACACTGAAAAACCTTTGTCTGGGGACCCCTTGGGTATTACCACAGATTCCGAACCTTCTGTCCCAACACCAGGGTCAGGTTCTGCACTCCCATGTCCAAACTCTCAGCCTGGCGGCCTGGTTAATCCAGGGTCTTTGATTCATTCTCTTCTACCCAAGCAGGTTATGGATGTCATTTTAGAAGCCAGACGTCCTAGCACTAGAAAATCTTATGCAGGAAAATGGAAAAGATTTTGCTCCTGGATGCAGGCTCAGGATTCGGATCCTCTTATTCCTAACATTCCTCTGATTTTACTTTACCTGACGGACCTCTTACATAAGGGTCTTTCTTTCTCTTCCATAAAGATCCATGCCTCTGCTATTTCTGCTCATTATAATTCAGACCCTCCAATCTTTTCCCATCAGCTCATGAGACAGTTTCTCAGAGGAGCTAAGAACTTAAGGCCCCCTAGATCTCCACCCATTCCTGCTTGGGATCTCAACTATGTTTTGGAAAAACTCACCTTACCTCCTTTTGAGCCTGCTGCCACATCTGACATCAAGTTTTTATCTTGGAAAGCAGTCATCCTGTTAGCTCTTACCTCTGCCAGGAGGGTTTCGGAGTTGCAAGCTCTCATGGCTGTGGAACCTTATATTATTTTTCATCAAGACAGGGTGTCTTTAAGGACTAATCCTACTTTCATGCCTAAGGTGGTTTCCAAAGTGGCTTTAAATCAAACTATTCACTTGCCAACTTTTTTCCCCAGCCCTCAAAATAAGGGGGAAAGGATCTTGCATTCCTTGGATGTACACAGACAACTACGTTTTTACCTGGACAGAACCAAGGACATTAGGAAATCAGAGCAATTGTTTGTTTCTTATGCTTCAAGTTCCCAAGGTAAAGCCATTTCAAAACAGACCATTTCTAAATGGATTGCTCATGGAATCAGATTTTGCTATTCACACCATGGAAAGCAAATCCTAGGGAGTATAAGGACTCACTCTACCAGAGCTGCTCAGCTGCCTTCCTCAGGGAGTTCCTACCAAAGACATTTTGGAAGCTGCTACTTGGAGTTCAGTGCATACTTTTTCCAAGCACTACAATCTACCTCTCTACTCTAAGTCTAGGGCAGGCTTTGCTTCTGCTGTCTTGCAGGGCCTTTTAGCTGCCCCCTCTACTTTATGACCACCTCCCTTTTATTCTGCTTTGGGATTCAACCCTACAGTCATGACTGCAACAGTGAAACACAATGAACATAGTACAGTTGTGTACACTTACCATAAATGTAGATGTTCGAGTGACTTCACTGTTGCAGTCTGTCCCTCCTGTCCCTCTTATTTCTTCTTTTGTGTGGTTCCCTTCTTCACCCTTCTTTTGAGGTGTATTTGCAAAGGGTATGGGATCTTACTCATTTTGGAACACCTGACATCTGGGGCAAGAAAAACTGGAGAACATGGCGTCGGCTGTCAGCTTTGTACTCCTGGCGCTCTGACGTCAGGGAGCATGGCTGAGCAGCCGACGCCGGACCCAGACTTTGGGATTCTGGCCGACCAAGGACTGCCTGCCGGCAAAGGAGAACCCTACAGTCATGACTGCAACAGTGAAGACACTTGAACATCTACATTTAAGGTAAGTGTACACAACTGTACTTTTTGAATCACTCTTAGTATGTTGATTAACTTCATCTTCACAGTCTGTGATCTTGTAAATTAGAATTGCACAGACTTTTTCCCAGTCCTGTGACTCAGAGGAATAAGCCTTAACTGTAAGCTAGATGACCCATGTTTGACTAGCAGCACTGGTACTGGAAGGACAAGGCGAGGAGGATGATGTGAGTGGCCAGTGCCAGTTTGCCCATCCTGGATAAGGAAGGCTGCCTAAACTTGTTTAAGTAGTGCATTTTAAAAGCTAGGTAAGCTCCATGCTTCAGGCAGCATGCTGCTTAGTTGGAAGGTTGATCATGTACAGAAGTGCTGATGCACTTTGCAAAGGTGGTCATTACAGAGCTTGCAAGGCTGCCATGGAGTGGTGAGGGTAGGGTACACTGCTTAACAGCAGTATTACACTACTGTGCTGTCCTTGATCTCCTCATCAGCCCCAGGAAATGAGTCAGATTAAGCTCGAAGAGAGGCTAAGGTGGATCTAGCAGACCCTGTTAATGAGAAGAGGAGATAATTTTAGCTGACCAACTGTGAGAACGTAGGGTGGTGAGGGAAAATTGCACAGACTTTGTGGCATCTTCATTTGATCAAACTTTTAACCACTTTATAATAAAGTCATAATTGTCTTAGAAGTAGGAAAATTACAGAGAAGCATACATTTTTTAATTTAATAATTATAGAAACCATCTCAAAGGATAAAGCTGACATTGTAACATGCTTGTGTTATAAACCATCTTTGCTATGTTAACCTTTTAGCATTGAGAATTTGCCTACAAAATGGGATTTGCGTAACTATGACATACTATATACATACATTACTTAAAGACAGGTTTGATTCTCAGAGCGTCTTCTGTGTGGCGACATACGTGAATGGGCATTCCTTCGTTGAAGGTTGCGCATTAGGCCCGGCAAGCCAGCACATAAAAATCTACTGCCTATCATTAGCAGACCGGTGTTCCGCTGTGGCGACCCCTAACCGGGAAAAGCCGAAAGACACAAACAAACAAACTTAAAGACAGGTTTCACTTATTAGGTACACCTGCCTTAAATCTTTACTTAAAACCTTAAGCATAAAGATAACTCCACTGCTTGCATGATTTGAGATAGGTTTGCAGTGAGCAGTGCCAGTTCTTAAAGGCATTCTTAGCCAGCTAACAGATCTTTAATTTTTGAATAGCGCTAGGAGATAGTAATCAATCTCACTAAAAACTACCTAGCAGTTTTTAGCTGGCCAAAGCCTTGCTGTTGGAGCTTTCTGATTTCATTTTTGAGGGAACTCCCTAATGTTTAGTGTGCCTTCTCTGCCCAAGTCTGTACCATGAGCCAAGGTCCCAGCCTTTTGGCTGCATCGTATTGGGAATCTAAGTTGTTGTTGACTGAGAAAGATTACTGAGAGTAGCTTCAGTGCAAGAAGATGCAGCCTAGGGACACCCTGTTTTCCTCCATTAGGGAAGAGAAAGTTGTCTTTGTGCCAAGAGTGACTTTTCATTAATACTAGCAATAATGCCAGGACCAGGCATAAGTTCATTTATTCTTGCACCTCCAGAAAGACACCTTTCATTTTTTTTTTATTTTGTGCATCGTCGTCCTTTTGAAGACCCCTATAACAATAGGTACCCCTTCCTCTTTCTGGCCTTTGTAAGGGTAGACCCTTAAGCCTTCCTTAGGTTCATAGGTTCATACTAGGCTATCTGCCTTGGGGCATTTATAAGCCTAGCCCGAGTGTGTTTGGCTTTCGCCACCCTTTTACTGTGCCTTTTCTAAGGTTAGTTTACTGTGCCTCTATCTAGTAGCGACACGGACGTAATCCCCGGGGTAAACCTATGATCCCCCATCCACTCGTCAAGACTCCTCTTGAAGAGAGTCAGTAAGGGGCTCTGCCTAACATGGACTGGGATTCTATTCCAGTGAAGGGAGCCTCTGGGTTATGAATCTGTCCCTCCAGCATGTCCTATTTATTTCTGTGCTGAGGTTCAAGTCCCTCGAGCGAGTGGCTCTAAGGGATTTGGATTTTCTGAGGTGGAGCATGTCCATCAATTCTGGGTTGGACATAGCTTTATATGTCAGGCATAGATTGCCTCGAAGCAGGCGGTATGTAACTGAGTAGAGCTGGAGTTTCTTTATCGAGCAGCATATGGCATCTGTTTGAGACCCTTGATCCTCTTTGTGAGGTACTTTTGGGGTCTTTCTAGTTGCTGCAGGTGTCTGGTAAGGTACATCCCAAGTGGGGCATTGTATTCTATTATGGGCCTGATGAGGGGTGAATAAAGGGGCACGATGACCTCCCTTGATCTAGATGTGAATCCTTTCATGATAAGATGGACTATATAGAAGGTATTTCTAACCACTTTGGCAATATGGTTGTCGAAGGAGAGATTACTATCAATTTGTGTCCCCGGGTCCCTAATTACTTCCTCCGTGCTTAATGGGTTACCACCTATGTGATAATTTGTTGGCACTTTGTTTTTGCCAAAGGGTATGACTATACACTTTTTGGCATTTAGCTTTAGGCTATGGCTCTGGCACCAGTTATCCATCTCTGTGAGACCTTTTTGAAGGATGCTCGTGTCGGCTGGAGAGTCAATTATGGCGCCCAGTTTGCAGTCAGCTGCGAACTTAGCCACAGTCCTCCCATGTTAGCATGTACCTCGGAAAAATATATACCGAACAAGAGTGGTCCCAGGACTGAGCCTTGTGGGACACCACTTGTAACCGGTTTTGAGTCTGACATGGCTCCAGCAATTCTGACTCTGTGGGTTCTGTCTTTGAGCCAGTTTGCAACCCATCTTGTGACATAGGGGTTTATCTTTAAGCTGGATAGCTTATTTATGATGCCCAAGTGGGGTATTGTGTCAAATGCTTTTGCGAGATCCAGGTAGGCTGTGTGGACTACCTTCCCTTCATCTATGGCCTTGGTGACTGTTTCAAAGAAGTCGACCAGGTTCAAGAGGCAGGATCTGCCCTTGACAAAGCCAAATTGGGTAGGATCTAGTGTCTGTAGGTCCCCAATGTCTTTGTTTATGAGTTCCATGATGATCCTCTCCATAGCCTTGCAGAATAAGCTAGTCAGGCTTATGGGGCGATAGTTTCCAGGGTCCGTAGAGGCACCACCTTTGTGGAGTGGGACCACTGTTGCTGTACGCCATTCTTTGGGTATGTATCCTGTAGTAAGGCTGAGATTGTACAGCAGTTTTACGAGAGGGTTTAGTTCTTGGAGTTCATGTAGGACGCAATCCGGGACACTGTCTGGTCCCATTGAAGCAGTGTTTGGGGTGGGGGGGGACGTTTGCATTAAACCTGTCTGCCAGGATGTTGGCAGTGTCTGTTGGTTCGGTGTATTTTTTGTCATTTTGGATCAACTCTGAGCATATCTGGGAGTTGCATCCCAGGTTCCTTACATAGCTAAAAAAGCCTTGTGATTATCTTTCGTGTCCTGTGCAATTTTTCTCTCAAAGCTGGCCTTGGAGGATTTTATGAGGGATTGTAGTTTTTTGCTAGTACTGATCAGAGATGCTTTCCCTTTTAGGGATTTTGCTCTTATCATGTAGTAGCTTCCTCCTTCTGTTGTACAGCTTATTTATGGCTGGGGTCCACCAGACTGGACGCCTGCCTTTGGATGATTGGGTCTTGGTTTTGTTTGGGATAGCATGATCCATGCATTCCTGGAGGTGTCCATAGAATGCGTTTATATAGGATTCTGCAGTTTGGGCCATAGTTTCCACTGGCCCAGGGACCTTGAAGGATTCCACTTCGGTTTTGAGAAGTGTGAAGTTCACTTTTGAGAAGTTTTTCACTGTGGTTTTCTGGGCTGGGGGTGGGATCGGCTTGTGGATATCCAGTGAGATTAATTTTATGGTCTGATCTTACCAATGAGGGGTATACTTCTGGTATGGAGCATAGAGTCCCCATGTTGGTAATGATCAGGTCAAGTATGTTTTCCCCTCTTGTGGGAGTGGTGACTAGTTATTCCATAGCATTTGAGTTTATAAATTCCAGGAACCTTTGGGCTAGGGTGTTGGGGCTTGAGTAATGCTCCCAGTCTATGTTTGGGTAGTTGAAGTCACCTAATATAATGGTGTTTGTAGAGATCTTCATATTCTCCAGTGTTTTCAGGAAAGCCGAGTGGGATACCTGATTTTGAGCGGGTGGTCTGTAGCATGCTATAAACTGAAAAGCAGTTTTGCCCACTGTTAGTTGCACATGGATGGTCTCCGATGCTTCGTGCAACGCCACTAACCTGGAGGTGTGGGTATCTTTGAAGAATATGGATACTCCCCCTCCTTTTGTGGTTTGGTCCAAATTTTGGGGCCGAAAAGCATGATATGAGGTATAGCCTGGTAGTGCTGGGGTGCTCTCTGGAGCCTTGAACTAGGTTTCTGTCACTGCACAGATATCGATGTTCTCCATACTGAGGAAGGCTTCGAGTGTGTGCAGCTTGAGATTTAGACTTCTGGCGTTTAGCAGCATTACCCTGAGTTTAAGTACTTGGGATCAACAGTTCAGAGTAATGGTGAATGTGGAAGAGAGGTGAAGAAGAGAGTACAGGCAGGGTGGAATGGGTGGAGAAGAGTGTCAGGAGTGATTTGTGACAGACGGGTATCAGTAAGAGTGAAAGGGAAGGTCTACAAGAGTGTAGTGAGACCAGCTATGTTATATGGGTTGGAGACAGTGGCATTGACAAAAAGGCAGGAGTCAGAGCTGGATGTGGCAGAGTTAAAGATGTTAAGATTTGCAATCGGTGTGACTAGGATGGATAGGATTAGGAATCAGTATATTAGAGGGTCAGCTCATGTTGGACAGTTTGGAGACAAAGCAAGAGAGCGAGATTGCGTTGGTTTGGACATGTGCTGAGGAGGGATGATGGGTATATTGGGAAAAGATGCTAAGGATGGAGCTGCCAGGTAAGAGGAATAGAGGAAGGCCTAAGATAAGGTTTATGGACGTGGTGAGAGAGGACATGCAGGCGGTTGGTGTGACAGAGCAAGATGCAGAGGATAGGAAGAAATGGAAAGAGATGATCCGCTGTGGCGACCCCTAGCGGGAAAAGCCGAAAGAGAATGATGATGACCCTTAGTTTCTTATTCTTTGTGTTGTCTATGGAGGTGGGTTTGTCTTTTGAGCCTTGCCTAAAAAAGGCACTATGGGGGTGGCAAGAGCCTTTGCCAGTATCTGAAAGCCCAGGGGTGACAGGTGCAAGCCGTCCCTAGCGAAGCAATGTGGCTTGTCGAGCATGTCATCCCAGGCTGACAGACACTGGATCCCCTTTGAATGACACCAAAATTTTAGCCAATTGTTGAAGTCGATCATTTTGTCTTTATACTGTGGCATCATTCTAGTTCGTATTAATTTGCTTAGTACCTTCCCCATTGGAGAGTTCAGCAGCAGTGGTCATCAACTAGCTGCTTTGTACACATTGGCAATTAGCCATCCATAGGTTTTCAATGAGTTGCCTCCAAATCTTGATGAATTACAGGAAGAGTCCTCTTTTCTGGCAGTTCTTTGTTTGGATTGGCTTAACCTCTTCAACTTATCCCTGTGGGATTCCTTCAGCATGAAGTTACTGCATCCTGTGTGGTGCTGGTTGGTACAGAAGAAGACTGAACTCTGGTTTCATTCCCCCCTGCTTTAATTGTAACTTCCTGCAACTTAAGGTTCTCTTAAGATGTCAGAATCCCCCTTTTTGTTTTTCACCATTTTTATGTATAGCAGTGTTGGACTGTAAAGGCTTTGTCCTAGATAAGACATAAGAAGGATTGTGGAGTTCTAATATTTCACTGGACAATGCAGCTTTTTTCTCGTATGTTAACCTGAAGATGAAGATTTTGAGCAGCCCTGGTAGAATTTTTTCTTCTTTCTTATCACTCATTTCTTTTCTGCTGCCTCTGTCAGCAAAGCAAAATGCATCTTAATTTCCCTATTTTAGCATTTGTTAAAGAGGTTGTTTTCTGCTTCTGCTATCCAAGGTCGCTTCATATATTCCTAGTCGCATTTAGGTGGAAGTGTGGTTCTCCTCTAGGGAGTGTCATCTTTGCAGTAAGTGAATAACATGTTTTTTATCACTTTGTAAAACATTGATTCTGCCAAGTTTTTTCTTTGTAGGCCGGCATTTGTCCCTTGTTTTCATCCATACTAACACATTCTGACACAAGCCTACTGTATAGCACATGTAGCCAGTTCATTCTTCATTGCTTCTTCCTGTTGAAAACTGCTGGGTGCTTGTCATCTATTTGTGTTCATAAGTAATTTGTTAGTCCTGCAAATGTTCCTAGTACACATTTTCCTTTTTCAGCACTGTTTGACATCACTGCTCAAGTTAAACAATGTTTTGAGGGTTGTACATACTCTTCCACCTAAGAAAGAGGTGGTGTCTCCTTGGGATCTCAGCTGTGTACTCAACAAGCTTACCCCATGAGGCTGATTTGAGGTTCTTAATCTGGGAGACTGTTTATACTTAGTGCTGTGACATCTACTAAGTGAGTATGAGTTGCAATCTCTTATCTTAAGCCCTAGAACAACAGTATTTTTTTTTTGAAAACAAATGCCACCTTTATGCCTAAAGTCTTATCAGCATTTACTTTGACAGACCACTAATCTCTCAGTCTTCCTTTTTGAACCAAAGAACATTCTCGGGATGTACATAGGCAGCTCAGATGGTGCTTAGACAAAACCTAATCTTTCAGGAAAACTGATCAGCTGTTTTTTGTCCTATGGAAGTAAGAGGAAAGGGCAAACATTGACTAAGCTGTCTGTTTCTAGATAGTTGTCTCATACTATTAACTTTTTCTATAGTTATCACAATAAGCCACTTCCAGACAGAATTGCAGATCAGTAAGGGCAATGGCTTCTTTGGTGGCTTTCTTGAAGGGGATGGACTCTGGACGTGTTTTAGAGGAAGCAAATTTGTTCTCTGGATAAACCTTTCCTATGTTCTGCAAACTGGATTCCTTTTTACAGGGCCAGAATAGACTTTTCCAGGAACATTCTCCAGGGGCTCTTGAAGTCTCAGTTGTTGGCCTCCTCCCTTTTTTCGTTAATCTTGACTAAGCTATGGTTATCATCACAAGTAGGTTAGGCTGTTGCAGTGGTGATCCATGTATTAACCATGGTACAGTTGTGTAAGTAAACTTAGTATAATAGTAGATGTTCCATTGGATTACCATTGCAGTAGCTAGCCTTCCTTCCTTTTTCTCTTAGTGTTCTTTTTGTTGTCAGGGTGATGTTTATTTTCACCCTTTTGTATATATTTATGATTCACTTTGTTTCCACAAAAATGCTCTGAAGTGTTTTGTGCTCTGCCTTCTAAATAGAAGGATCGAGTTCCTTGAGTGTTCTCAACAGTTGGAATGCATGGAGGGTGCCCAGAGCTCTGGAAAGCTGGTTGATACAGGGGTCAGACCTAGAAAGCTTAGGCTACTGCAGGATTTCCAAGATGGCTGCACACTGATCAACAGCTTAATTTCATGTCTCCCAGTGTGAAAAAAGAAACTGAGAAATAAGAGCTAGTAATTCTCCCAGCTGGCTAGTAAGTGCAGTGCTTGGATACCAACAAAATAAGAAATTTAGAGAACCCAAAAGATAATAGACTAAAAAAAGGTGAAGAGAAAACACTGAATGGGCAGAATCTTGCAGCTGTTCAGCAAAATGCAGTTCAAGCTTCAGCTCTGGTACAAGAGATGGCTTCTAGTAATTTGGAGGAAAAAATAAATCAAATATACTCAGAGATGATTAAAATAACTGAAACATTCAAGGAGTATATCAACTGAAATAAAAGGCTGGAAAAATAGAAGAAGCTTTTGCTAGCTACTCAGATGTACTGATTACATTGCAAAAATCAGAGATTGGAATGAAGAAAAGGCTGGCTGTGGATGAAACTTCTCAAGAAGAGCTGTTTCAAAAAATGGTAGCGTTAGAAGACAGAGCACACAGAGAAAACCTGCAATATGTTGCTATACTAGAGAAACTGGTAGGAACAGATGACTTGTTAATTTTTTGAAAACAGAATAAAGCAGCTGGACTTTTATTCCACAGCAGGATTTGTTAATTGAAAGGGCACATTGAGTGTATGCTCCAAACTTGGTCACGAGAAAGCAGCCAATACCTGTATTAGTAAGGATGCAATCATACCAGCAGAAAGAAATGATCCTGACAAAACTGTGGCAGAAACAAAAATTATTAAAAGCTGGAGACGATTGTTTGTAGTAAATGATTGTTCAATGATTATTCACTCATCACCAGGCAGAAGAGAAATTTATCACAGCAGTCAGGGAATGTCGAGAGGCAGATGTGATATTCAGGCTGCTGTATCCAGCTGTTTTCAGGCTATTTTTTTCCCGGAGGATCAAAGAAATTTTTGTTGCAAAACAGGCTAAGGAAGAAATAGAAAAGTTAATCCAACAAAAAGTGAGCCATCAAACAGAAGGGGTCTCTTGCTTCCTATTATTTTGACAGTAAAGCCCATAGAGAGACTTTGCCAGTGTTCCAAAGGAAAATGCTTGAGTGATAGAAAAAAAGCTCAAAAGCTGACTAGAAGAATATCATGAGTACCTTGGGCTTGAATCAGAGTCTGGTGTTGAGAGATGGAGATGAACAGGAAGAAGACCAGCAGCACTAAAGTTAGTGAATAAATGTACAATTATGAAGCATAAGTCACATTTGTGAAATATGGCTTTGCTTAAAAAAGTGGCTGAGAAATATTAGACTGTTAAACTTGGGTGGACTGTAAATCATATACCCTACTTTGTCATTAATATTTAGGACAATAAAAGGGAAGAAAATAACTGTAAGCCAGTTTTTGTTACCGTTTATGTAAAACATTTTGTGATATAAATTGCATGTTATATAATAAAGCAATTTGTGTGTGGTATGTAGCCAGGGGTATTTTAAATGTGGGGTTAAGGATAATTTTTTTTCAGTGATTATTTTATGTTATAAAGATGTTAAAGTAAACAAGTTAAGAAATATAGGTTTTATAATGTAAAAAGAGAAGAAAGGCTGGACAAAGGCAAGTTTAAGTTAATATAATGTAATCTTGGACTGCTGGTATATTATAGAATTGAGATATTTTCCCTTAGTTTTGCATAGGTGAATGTCTGGATTAATGCCCTTGGCTTAATCTAAAAACAAGCAATTTCTGTAAGGAAGTACCTTTGAAAAATATGAACACCATGAGTAGTGCTAAGTTTCTTGCATATGATGTGATATTAGCTTGTTTTTTTTTTTTCATCTTAGTAAATGTTCAGTGGCAGTCAAGAAGTCTGCAGCTGAAGGCAGTTGTACAGTCTGTTTTGAGTTAATTTGACAAAGACTGCTGCATGCACATAATAAGTTTGTTAGTCAGCAATGAGGGGAAAAAAAGCTATGTTTCCATGGAGATGAGCTGTCTGCAGGTACAAGCAGTTAATCTTGAGAGTTCTGAATATTTGCTTAGGGAAATGCAATATTTAAAGGTACAAGGGTAATCAGTTCAGTAAAAAGTTGTTTGAAATTATTGGAAGTAAATAAGAGCAACTTCACTGGCAGCCTTAACTCTTCAATTTTTCAGTGCATGTAATAGAGCGGCTTATAGTTTAGTTTTATTTAAAGATGGCTAGTGCATGTTTCCTTAAGGCTAAAAGTTAACATTTTCTGAAAGCATGCAAGCTGTTTTTTGCATCCAGGAGGGGAGCACGGATAAGTAAAGAACAGAGAGAAATCAGTGCAAGTGTTTGTTCTAAGTTAACAAGTTATGGAAGTGTACTGAAAATGTATTTAGTTTTTTGTTTGAGGGTTTTCATAAACAAAAAAGTTCTGAAAACTTTGACATACATTCAGATGGGGATGAGAAGAAACAAGTGTATAAAAGATCAACCTGTCCAACATCAGTGTGTGCTTGTAACACAAGAGTTGGGAAGATACATTCATGAAAGCCATCATGTATAATAGGTGGAAATAGTGACTTCTTATCATAATATTTTCTCAATCTATGTTATTTTGGAACATAAGTGGCTTTACAAGTGTATACAAAAAGTTAAGAGTATTGAATTACTTAAGAAACGTAGAATGCAAATCCAACACTGCAGGAGATGCATTTGGAAAGAAATGAGCATGTGAATTTGATAAAGAAAGGATTTCAGGATAGATGTTCATCAGAATAGCAAGGACAAAGGAAGAGGGGAGTAACTGTACTAATTGGTAGAGGAGCTCTAATAGTGATAGAAGAGGGAAAATATAGTAAGGGGATGCTGGCAATGGAGGAGGATTACACTGGAATGTATTTATATTCCACCAAAAGCTGCTGTCGTGTATCTTAAGAAAATTTTTGGAGAAATCAGCTTTCGGCAGGGAATGTATTACTTATATGTGCGACTTGAACTTGATTTTCAACAGTGAGGATGTATCTAAGGGACTTAGAAGGGAAAATATAACAAAAGAGGGTAGATTTCTGAAGAAAGTTATGAAAATACTTGGTATGGAATATGTCAATTAAGTAGTAGGAACTCTGAGAGAAGTTACATATTTTCCTCAAGGTACGGGCCATACTAGATATAAATTGTTTCACAGGCACATGTGCATTTAATTGAAGGCTTCAACACACATCCTGTAACTAGTTCATGCTTCGATAAAAAGTAAGCTAAAAATGCAGGGTAATTAAGTAAAAATGAGACACTGGCACTTTCCCACTTACCTGTTTTAAACAGAGGACTTTAAGGAATGGTTAATGGAAATTATTCAGGAGTTTAGTGAATACTGAAAATTCTTCAGAAGTTATAGTTAGTGAGTGGGATAAAATGAAAATGAAGTTTAAAAGTATGGTAGAAATAAAAGAAAAAGATGATTATGAATGTAATGGGGATTACTTAAAGGGGCTGACAAATGTTAAAGTATTGCAGAATAAGGGGAATCTCACAGAATAAAAAACGCAACTACAGAGTACTAAAGAAAAAATAAGGGAGCATCTGGATAACATGCACAAGTGTCGAAAGATTGCTGTTAATCAACTGCTTCTTGATGATGATATTCCAGAGCACAACTTTTAGCACACTGACTTGGGCAATGTAGAAAACATTGTCACCAAAACTTAGGGATACTATAACAAGAAAAATGAATCCTGTGGCAATATTAGAGATATTTCAGAAATTTTATGAAAATTTATGTAAAGCAGAGAAGTGTGGAAATACAAAAAAAGGGCACAAGTGGAAATATTTATACAAGATTTAAGTATGCCAAGTTTAGAGGTAGATGATGCTAAATAGCAGTTAAGATAGGAAGAGATGAGATAAAAATGCTGCTATATAATCTATCTGCAGGAAAGTCCCCAGGAACAGATGATATTCCTGTGGAAGTTTGGAAATTAGAAGGGAAGAAACTGATGAAGATCTGGAAGGTTTTAAAAGGAGGAGAAGCAACATCTTGGAAGAAAACTGTGGTGACTGTAATACCTAAAGATGGTAAAGACCTATCAGACCCCCGCTTCATACAGACCCATTTCAGTTTTAAACCATGATTATAAAGTCTTTGCTATTTTTTTAGCTAGTATACACAGAGTGTTGCCTAAGTTGATAGATATGGATTAGTTTGGTTTTGTGGAAGGGAGACAAACATTTGACAACATTAATAGAACAATATGATTCAGAGGGAAGCAGCAAGTAAGAAAATACCATTCTTGTTGGTGCGTCTTGATGCAGAGAAGATATTTGACAGAATACACTGGGACTCTGAGTAGGGCAACAAATGTATTTACATTCCGTGCTACAGTAATAAGGTTTGGATTGAAGGTAAGGATTAAAGTGGAAGGGTTCCTCTCTGATGTGTTAAAGTCAGAGGAACTAGGCAGGGTTGTCCTCTTTCCCCTTTATTTGTTTTATATTTAGGTTCATTGACAAAGAAAATAAGAGACCTAGAAATGCAAGGATATAATTTGCATAGTAATCAGGAAGAGTTGGCTTTATTTGCAGATGATGTTATTCTGTACCAGATAAATCCAGAAAAGGACATCTCAGTGTTGAGGAACATTTTGAGACAGTTTCAAGTCTTTTCAGGATATAAATGAATGAAGTAAAACCAAGGCTATAGCTATAAAGTATGTACCCACATGTGAATTGTTTTGACAATACACATTTATGGCGACACAATAAGATGAATTGTTAAGGAGTATGGATTTAAAAGGTTTCTGCTATAGAAGCTAAGGATGTGTGTGGCGAAACTAATACAAAAACTGAAAAACAGAAAGCTCCTGTTTATGACTATGGGTAATAAAATACAAACAGTGAAAATGTTTTAGTCCCTTTAGTTTTATATACAGGTCAGGCACATTTTTATCAACTGGAGGAGAAGTTGTGGGCAAATAATAAAGACTTGAAGGGAGTTATCTGGAAGAGGAAGAACGCTATGGTTAAGTAGGATTGATCCTTCCAGTTGAACAAGGTGGTTTAGGATTACCTGATTTGAAGCAATATTTTAGAGCTATACAATTAAGGTTCTTTTACATAACAGAAATAGAACTTTATAATTCAAAGTAGAAAGGGATGATGATGAAGTGGGGGTAAATTCAAGAAATAAGGAGAGAGTGGGATTTTGGATGCAGATCCTTAAAGAAAATAACAGCCATACAGAATATTATATTCATATTGTAGCAGAAAGTATTCTGAGAACTAAGCCAGCACCAGAATGAAGAGAAGATATTTTGCCAGCAGGAACGACTGCAAGTAGAGAATAGGCAAGAGGGGGCTGGAATTTACTGGAAAAAGCTGACAAAGGAACCAAGGTATTGGGAGAAAATAATGAGAGAGAGAGAGAGAGCGAGAGAGAGGGGTTGGGTAATAGGATGGGATGAGACTAAGAAGACATTTGGACTGCAGTCTAGAGATTATCAGAGATTGACATCAGAATAGGCAAAGAGAAAGGGGTAAGGGAATCCTAAGTGAAAGACCTGCTCTAGCAGAGTTTTTAGCTGAATCTAGAACAGAAGCTGCTGTTAAAAAAGGGGAGAATTAATACGGCATATAAAATATTGCACGATTAACTACAAGAATCAGGAGAGGTTAGAAAAGATTGAGAAGAGAGAGAAGCAATTTACAAGGGAATAATGGGAGGATATATGTATAGCTCTCAGTATGCAACAAAGTCTAGAAGGTTTAGGACTTTTGCTTGGAAGTGCTTGCATAGGCATTGTTATGTCCCTAGCAGATTCCAAAGAAGTTTTCCTCCGGTACATGGTAGATGTTGGATGTGTGATAGGGGAGAGAGAGGTAAATGGGAATATATGTTTTGGGAGTTGAGTAAGTTGGCAGATTTAAAAAAAAATCACTGCTGAGTACTTTGTCAGAAATATTGGAAGAACAAATGAGTGTAACTAAGGAGATGATTCTTTTGAGCTTGAAATACAGGATCTGGATTGCCCAGACATACTAAGGCCTTATCAAGTTTAATTCTGTTACCTGCCAAAAAGCAATTACTTGGAAACTGAGATCAAAGTGTAAATCAACTGTATTTGAAGCATTGAGTATTGTAACCAGGATAAAAGAACTGGATGTGGTATCTTTAGAAAAGGGAAGAAGCAAATTACATAAAAATAAACGGAAACTGTGAGAACAATACTTGCAGAATAATGTTATAGAGGAGTGAGGTTTAGGGGAAGTCAGGAATTTAGCAATTTATTTAATGTTTGACTGATAATTATAAAAAAGGAACATGATATATCATGTATGTAATCTTAGTAATTCTATAATGTATGTAACTGAAAACATATTTTTATATGAATTTGTTTGCCTAAGTCTTGAATGATAATTTAATAAAGATGGCCTCCTGAGTCCAATTTGAACCAGACAATTATGTTACCAGTTTTCTTCCTAAATTTCTGTAACAAAGGGGAGTATATGCTCCATTGTCTAGAACTGAAATTATATTTGGATAGGACTAAGAAAAAATCGGGAGGGCAGTCCAGTTTTTCATGTCCTTTTCTAAGGCAAAATTGGGTAAACCATTTCCTAAAGTTACTTAATCCAGATTGCTTTCTGACTGCATATCTTTTGCTTATTCTATAAAAAGCATGTAATTGTCCAATAAACCAAAAGTCCATTCCACTAGGGAAGTTGCCACTTCTACAGCCTTGTTCTGTCATGCTTCCCTGGATGATATATATGCAGTGGCCACCTGGCGTACTTCTCATACTTTTGCAGCTCATTTTAAATTGGATATTCATTCTAGCTCCAGGACATCCATTGGCTCCACCATTTTGTGGAATATTTTGTACAAATATAATCCAGTTGTCTTTCTGGAGACTGTCCCACACGTTGAGGTGGACAGAAAAGACAGTTTTTTATATACTTGCTGCAAAGCTAGACTTATGTTGTCTACCATCTGTCTCATTAATCCCTCCCTGTGTGCCTCATTCCAGATTGTCACTGATAGAATTTATGGTTCTTTGAGAACCTTGTAGACCAGGCCAGGATCTGACTTTGGGCCCCTATGGTTCAATTTCCAGATTTTGTTGGGGGACTTTCTAGGTATGAGTTGAGTAGTACAAGCAAACACTCTCCTCTCGGAGGAAACATGGGTATGCAGTGTGCTAATGGAGAGGTGGTGGTTCTTTGGAGCTGAAGATTCTTATCTGTCAACCTCCTGTGCGGTCAGATCTGAAAACCTACAGGTTGAGTTGGATGGAAGATGATGACATACTGTTAAATTGAAATTAACCGCAGCAGGTAATGCTGACAAGACTGTACAGCTGCATACTTGTATAATGACAGATTTATTGAAACCAGCAAACCAAGCACTACTGTGAGATTATAAACATTTTCTTTATAACACAGATAGAATACTGTCAGATGGATTGCACTTCCTCAGCTGACTCGCATTACAAACTGTCCACCACAAAAGCTTTTACAACCATTTTTATAGTTTCAAAAATTTGTCCTTGATGAAAACTTTCTTTTCCTGTATTGAAGCCTTCTTTCTCTGCATCCTTATCTCAGTCCAGAGAAAACCATTTCTCAGCAAGCTGAAATGTTCTTTCATTGATGGGATAGTTTTTAACTTTTTTCTGCTGTTAGCCATTTCCCTTTTCACTTGAATATCAGTGTACATTCATCTATTTGTGATATTTCGACAAGCCTCTATTGTTAATGCCATTTGTCACAAAAACATGCGTTCCACACAAGCACATTCTGTTAAACTAAATGCATATTTCTTTCATACTGTTTGTTATTATAGTTTCATAGTTTCATATGTTGTTATAGTTTCATAGATGTCCTTCATGGATGCATCTGCAGTCATAACAACTGGGTTGTCCTGTCGTCAGGCAGCCCTTCGGTCGGCCGGATTCCAAAGTCTGGGTCCGGCTTCGGCTGATGTCGCACTTCACCCGACGTCATCTCTGCTGGTCTTCGGGTATAAAGGCATCAGCCGACGCCATTTTCCTCAGTCTTTCTTGCCGCGTGGCGCCCGAAGCAGAAGCTGTTCGCAAGTACCGGTCGGTCAGATCCAGAGATTTCTACTACCGAATACTACTTCGAAGACTTCTAAAAGCTAAGTACCCCGTTGGGGACTCTTTCTTGCCTCAGCCGATGTCAGAAAAAGTCAATAACTGTTTAACTTGTGGGAAACAAATACCTCATAAAGATTTCCACTCTTACTGTTTGCCTTGTTTAGGCCCAGACCACGACGTAGCAGCCTGTTCGGCCTGTGCTTCCTTCAACCGACGAACGCTTAGGCGTCGGTCGGAGTTTGCTGAACAGTTTTTCGGCTCAGATTTTGCGTACATTATGCCGTCGGATCCTCCGACTACCCAAATTGTTAAAAACCGCAAAGAAAAAGACCGACACTCGCGGTCCGCGGTTTCGGCCGAAACCACGGTTAAGCAAACCGCGAGTGTCTCGGTTTCGGCTGAAACCGAGAAAACTGTTCAAAATACAGCCGAATCAATGCCTACTACTGAGGTTTCTGCCACTTTACTTGAAACAGCCTCAGAAATTATACCTACAACTGTGGTTACTAGTGACTTATCAGACACCATCCCTTTGGATGTCTCTACCCCAGCACGTGGTGCTGCTAGGCCTCCTGCAGCCATGTCTATTAAGGCCTTTGCCAGGGCTAAAGCAGCCAAATCTACTACATCAGTGCCTGTTAAACCCCCCTCAACCAGGCCCACTTCTAGTTCACAAATGCTTACTCTGGCACAAGATTTAATATCCTTAATTAGGGGATCTCAATCTCACCCAGACAGGGCCTCTCAACCCCAGAAAAGAGACCTAGAGCAGAGCCCCGAGCCTGTCTCCTCTGATGATTCTGCGGATGACTCAGATATTACAGACCAGCCAGAGGCTCCTTTTTCCAATTATGAAGACTCCGATGCTGAAGAATCCATTCCAGCTGCCTCTCCACCAGAGGAATTCTCCTTTGGGGAAACCTTACATGCCATGAGAGAACAATTCCAATGGCAACAACAGGATTTCTCAGATTCCAGAAAAGACTTAGGACTTTTCTGCACTTACCACAACATAGGCCCTTAGCTATACCTCCTGTCCTTTCTGTTGTGGACGATGCATTTAATGATGTCTGCACTGCACCTGATTCCTTACCTCCAGCCCCTGCCAAACCAGATAGATTTTACAGGGTGCCAGACACTCATCACCACCTATACAAGGCCCCACTGGCAGACCCGAAACCATATCCCAGGGGCCTAAGGCAGTAGTCTCGACCACAGCAAAAATCCTATTCCTTCTGAAAGGGAATCCAGGTCTTTAGACAGATGGGGCAAAAAGTTTACACCTCTGCTACTCTCTCAGCTAGAGCTTTAAACTGTCAGTTTCACATGATACAATACCAAGAGTTTATGCTTGATCAGTTAACTAAAAGCTATCCTCTGATGACTCTATAGATAAGAAATATGTATTAGAAATGGTAAATAACATACAACAGGTTAGTAACCATTCTTTAAAATGTGGCTATGATGCACTGGAGGCTTCATTTAGATCAGCCATGACTGGCACAGTGATAAGAAGACATGCATGGTTGAAGGAACAGGCCTTACCGGATCATGTTAAAGCTAAGTTATTAGATGCTCCTATGGATAAGGCCAGTTTGTTTGGTACACCTGCCCAGCAGGTAATGAAGAAAATGGAAGAAAAGGCAAAATCTGTACAAACGGTGAAAGATTTCTTACAGGTTCAGCCCCCAAGGTTTAGCAGGAGCTGGCCTGCCAAAAATTGGTCCTTTCCTGACTCCACAAGATCCCAAAGGGGCAGGAATAGACGTTCCAGAGGCAGAAATCAATCCAGAGGGGGTGCCTACAGAGGACGACAGTGGCAAGGTAATAAGAGGCACAGACACAGCCACTACCACTGCAACAGGACAATCACAATGACTTGACTCTAACTCCGCCTACCAGGGAACAAATAGCAGCACCATTAGGCGGAAAATTAGCCTTATTTTCGAAAAATTGGCACTATGTCACAAAAGACAAGTGGATTTTACAAACCATAAACCAAGGTTACCGGTTCCACTTCCACACTTTGCCAGTCAAAAGAGGAATGCCAAACCTGCCTCCAAATCAAAAAATAGAAGCTCTACAGCAGATAATGCAATTAACAAAGATGAGAGCTGTGGAAAGAGTACCAATAACAGAACAAGGCAAAGGATTCTACTCCAGACTATTCTTAGTTCCAAGAAAAGAAAAAAGTTGGAGACCTATTCTCGACCTGTCCATCTTAAACACATACATCATTGTCCCAAAATTCAAAATGCTGACCCTACAGCAACTTCTTCCCATGCTGGGCAAGGAGTGTTGGCTGGTAACTCTAGATCTCAAGGAGGCATACCTGCACGTCCCCATTCGACCAAATTGCAGAAGATACCTCAGATTTCTTGCAGGATCAGAGCATTATCAATTCTCAGCATTGCCCTTTGGCTTATCTACTGCGCCCAGAGTATTCACAAAATGCCTGGCATCAGTAATCGCCACTGCAGACTACAGGAATCCAAATTTATCCATACCTGGACGACTGCCTGCTACAAGCGGACAACAAAAGCAAGCTGACAACAGATTTGCAAAGGGTCATTTACTTGCTACAAGCCCTGGGATACACAGTCAATTTTCAAAAGTCAAGACTGATACCATCCCAAACAAGGACATTCTTGGGCGCGGAATTGGACACAGTAAAGCAAATGGCATTCCTAACTGCAGAAAAACAAAAAGAACTCCCTCTTTACTTCTTGGCACTAACAAAACAGAACAAACTAACAGCAAGAAAAGTTCTGCAGGCCTTGGGCTTCATGGCATCATGCATAATCTTGGTCCCACATGCCAGACTGCATATGAGAAAACTACAGTGGTACCTAAAGAATTTATGGTCCCAACACAGACACAGCCTAGAAGCAGAAATACCACTAATGCCATGCCTAAAACAGGAGTTCCTATGGTGGGCTCAAGCATGCCAGACAAATCCAGGCCTACCCTTTCACAACCTTCGAGCAAGCCAAACCATCACAACAGACGCCTCAGTCCTAGGATGGGGGGCTCACATGCTGGACAAATGTGTACAGGGATTGTGGACTCAGGACCAGCTACACCTGCACATCAACCAAAAAGAAATGCTGGCAGTAAAACTGGCAATCCAAAAATTCAGCCCATTTCTCAAAGAAGGCCATTTGATGATAAGGACAGACAACACCACAGTCATGTGGTACATCAACAAACAGGGAGGCACTCATTCATACCCCCTATGCAGAATGACTTTGGACCTTTGGAACCTGGCACTCAGCTACAACATCCAGTTACAGGCAATGTTTGTACTGGGAAAGGAGAACACTCTAGCAGACATATTAAGCAGAACCACCTCGAATGCTCACGAATGGATGCTACACCCGGACATCTTCAAGACCATCACAAAGAAATGGGGAATGCCACAGACAGCTCTATTCGCTTCCCCTCTCAATCACCAGCTCAAAAAATTCTGCACAAGGACATTCCACCCGCTTGCATGGAAGGTGGATTCGCTCTCCTTCAGCTGGAAAGGTCTGACAGCATATGCATTCCCACCTCTTCCCTTGATACACAAGGTATTACTAAAAATCAAGGAGGAACGTCCAAGGATAATCCTGATAGCTCCGAACTGGCCAAGACAACACTGGTACCCATTGCTGAGGAGCATGTCTCGGGACAAAATGTGGGCAATACCCCTGACGCCTTTGATGTTAACTCAGAACAACTACAGCATCATGCATCCAAACCTAAAAACCTTGCAACTGACTGCATGGAACATCACATAGCAGCAACTAATCCAGATCTTTCCCAAAGGGTTAAAGACATTATCCTTGAAGCCCGCAGACCTTCAACAAGAAGGAACTATGCAGGAAAATGGAAAAGGTTTGTCATTTGGAGTGCTGAAAGAGGAAAAGACGTGTCGAATATAGATATTGCTAACATTCTGGAGTATTTGGCAGAGCTTCTACATACAGGCCTGTCCTATTCCTCCATCAAGATACATGCATCAGCTATTTCAGCAGAATACAGCTTTGATCCACCGGTCTTTCATCCTCTACTCAGGCAGTTCCTCAGAGGGATCAAGAATGTAAAACCTCCTAGGAAACCACCACTGCCAGCTTGGGACTTGAACTTTGTGCTAGAAAAGTTGACACTCCCGCCTTTTGAACCAGCAGCAACAGCAGACCTACAGCACCTATCATGGAAAACTGCTTTCCTACTGGCAATAACCTCAGCAAGGAGGGTTTCTGAACTTCAGGCCCTAATGGCAGTACAACCCTTCCTAATCTTCCACCAAGATAGTGTCCATGAGAACTAATCCTACATTTATGCCTAAGGTGGTATCCAGAGTGTCATTAAACCAGGCAATCCACCTACCTACCTTCTTCCCCAACCCACAAAACAGAGGGGAAAGAATGCTGCATACCTTGGATGTACATAGACAGCTACGCTACTACCTGGACAGAACCAAAAGTAACAGAAAAACTGACCAGCTTTTTGTAGCCTATGCAACAGGAAGAGAAGGAAAAGCAATTTCCAAACAGACAATCTCAAAATGGATAGGAAATTGCATACGATTCTGTTACTCCTTCCATGGAAAACCAATTCCACAGAACATAAGACCTCATTCCACAAGGGCAACAGCCACTACCACAGCCTTCTTACGAGGAGTGGCAACCAAGGACATTATTGAGGCGGCTACTTGGACCTCCGTGCATACATTTGCCAAGCATTATAATTTACCTCTGTATTCCAGATCCCGAGCAGGGTTTGCCACTGCTGTACTGCAAGGGATCCTTACCACACCATAATTTCTTCTTCCTCCCCTAGTTGGCTATGGTATTCTACCCAGTTGTTATGACTGCAGATGCATCCATGAAGGACATAGTACAGTTTTGTACCTGCCATAAATGTAGATGTCCGAACTGGATAGCATCTGCAGTCAGGATTACCCTCCTTCCCCTCTGTGGTACTCCTAGGGTATTTACCCCCTAATAGCTAGCTGGTGGGGAGTCTCTTATGGTGTATTTGTTTGTATATATGTACATACATGCTTATTTCTTGTGTTTGCCTTCTATCTTTTTGGAAACATTGGCATTTATCCAAAATTTAGCCTTCCAAGAGGGCAACTGGCATCTGGGGCAAGAAACACTGAGGAAAATGGCGTCGGCTGATGCCTTTATACCCGAAGACCAGCAGAGATGACGTCGGGTAAAGTGCGACATCAGCCGAAGCTGGACCCAGACTTTGGAATCCGGCCGACCGAAGGGCTGCCTGACGACAGGACAACCCAGTTGTTATGACTGCAGATGCTATCCAGTTCGGACATCTACATTTATGGTAGGTACAAAACTGTACTTTTCATAGTTTAGTACTAGGCTATTCTCCCTGGGGCATTTATAAGCCTAGCCATAGTGATTCGCCACCCCATGTAATGGTACAAAAGTGTACAGAATAGATTTAGAATACTGTGCCTCTGTCTTGTAGTGACACAGTGAAGACCCCCTTACATAATAGAATTAGTTTACTGTGCCTCTGTCTAGTAGTGACACAGAGATGACCCCCGGGGTAAACCTACAATCTCCCATCCACTCGTCAAAATTTCTCTTGAAGACCGTCAGTGAGGGGCTCTGCCTAACATGAACTGGGATTCTGTTCCAGAGTATGGGAAGCCTCTGAGTTATGAATCTGTCCCTCCAGCATGTCCTATTCATATTTGTGCTGAGGTTTAAATCTTTAGCTCTCGTGGTTCTGATGGATTTGGATTTTTGAGGTGGAGCATGTCCATCAATTCCTGATTGGACATGGCCTTGTACGTCAGGCACAGATCACCTCTGAGTAGGCGGTATGCTACTGAATAGAGCTGGAGTTTCTTTAGTCTGGCAGCATATGACATATGTTGGAGACCCTTGATCCTCTTGGTGAGGTACTTTTGGGGTCTCTCCAGCTGTTGCAAGTGCCGGGTGAGGTACATACCAAATGGGGCATTGTACTCAATCATGGGCCTGATAAGGGAGGAGTATAGGGGTACAATGACCTCCTTTGATCTGGATGTGAATCCCTTCATGATAAGGTGGGCAAGGTAGAAAGTCTTTCTAACCACTTTGGCAACGTGGGTGTCAAATGAGAGGTCACTATCAACTTGGGTCCCCAGGTCTCCGATTATTTTTTCCGTACTCAGTGGGTTACTGTCTATGTGATAATTTGTGGGTACCTTGCTCTTCCCAAAGGGGATGACTATACATTTTTTGGCATTTAGTTTAAGGCCATGACTCCGGCACCAGTTGTCCGTTTCAGTGAGGCCTTTCTGTAAGATGTATGTGTCGGCTGGTGTATTGACTATGGCGCCTAGTTTGCAGTCATCTGCAAACTTTGTCAGCCACAACCCTCCCATGTTTGCTTTCACATCTGAGAAATAAATGCTGAACAAGAGGGTTCCCAGGACAGAGCCCTGTGGGACACCACTTGTGACTGGCTTTGAGTCTGACATGGTTCCAGCGATTTTGACTTTATGGGTTCTATCCTTTAGCCAGTTTGCAACCCATCTTGTGACATATAGATTTACATTTAAGCTGTTGAGCTTGTCTATGATGCCTGAGTGGGGTATTGTGTCGAAAGCTTTAGCCAAGTCCAGGTAGGCTGTATGGACTGCTTTGCCCTCATCAATGGCTCTAGTGACTTTCGAAAAAGTCAACCAGGTTCAAAAGGCAGGATCTGCCCTTTACAAAGCCGAACTGGGTGGGATCAGGTGTCTGTAGGTCCCCAATGTCTCTGTTTGAGTTCCGTAATGATTCTTTCCATAGCTTTGCAGACCAGGCTGGTTAAGCTTATGGGACGGTAGTTACCAGGGTCTGTAGAGGTGCCTACTTTGTGGAGTGGGACCACTGTTGCTGTACGCCAGTGTTCAGGTACATATCCTGTAGTAAGGCTAAGGTTAAATAGCATTTTTATGTGCGGGTTTAGCTCCTCTTGGAGTTCACGTAGCACACAACCCGGGATACCGTCAGGTCCCATTGTTGCTGTGTTTTTAGCTTTGCTGAGGGCGGTTCTCACCTGGACATCTGAGATGACAGGGAGGTTACATTCAGCTGGGATAAGTATTTCTTCTTTTGGGGGTGAGGGAGGGGAGAAATTTGCACTGAACCTGTCTACCAGAATGTTGGCAATATCTGTGGGTTCAGTGTATTTTTTGTCATTGTGAACTAACTCTGAGCATATATGAGGGTTTCCGCCCAGGTTTCTAACATAGCAGAAGAAGGCCTTGTGGTTATCTTTAGTGTCCATAGCGATTTTTCTCTCAAAGTTGGCCTTGGATGTTTTTATGAGAGAACATAGCTTTCTACTAGTGCTGATCAGAGATGCCTTATCTTTATGGGATTTTGCTCTGTTGTGCAGTGGCTTCCTTGTTTTGTTATACAATTTGTTTATGGCTGGGGTCCACCAGACAGGACGCCTGCCCTTGGTGGAGAGGGTCTTGGTTTTATTTGGAATTGCATGATCCATGCATTCTTGGAGATGTCCGTAGAAAGCATTTGTGAAGGATTCAGCATTGTGGGATGTGGTTTCCACTGGCCCAGTGGGCTTAAAGGATACCATCTCAGTTTTAAGAAGTGTAAAGTCGGCTTTTGAGAAGTTTTTCACTGTAGTCTTTTGTGTTGGGGATGGAGGTGGGATATGTATATCCATGGTGATTAGTTTGTGGTCAGATCTCACTAGTGAGGGGTATACTTCCGGTGTGGAGCACTTTGGCCCCATGTTTGTGATGATCAGGTCTAGTATATTATCTCCCCTTGTGGGAGAGGTGACTAGCTGTTCCATTGCATTTGAATTTATGAATTCCAGGAACCTTTGGGCTAGGGTGTTAGGGCTATAATAATGCACCCAGTCTATGTTAGGGTAGTTGAAGTCTCCCAATATGATGGTGTTTGGTGAGACATTCATATCCTCCAATGTCTTCAGGAAGGCTGAATGGGGTTCCTGAGATTGGGAGGGTGGTCTGTAACATGCTACCAGTTGTATAGCAGTTTTGCCTACGGTTAGTTGCACCTGGATGGTCTCCGATGCTTCATGTGTTGCCACTAACCTGGAGGTGTGGGTGCCATTGATGAATATGGACACTCCCCCTCCCTTTTTGGTTTGGCCCGAGTTTTGGGGCCGAAAAGCATGATACGAGGTATAGCCTGGTAGCGCTGGGGTGCTCTCAGGAGCCTTGAACCAGGTTTCAGTTACTGCGCAGACATAGATGTTCTCCATACTGAGGAGTGCTTCGAGAGCCTGCATCTTGAGATTTAGACTTCTGGTGTTGAGCAGCATTACCCTTAATTTATTTCCATTTTTGTTTTCTAAGGAGGTGGGTTTGTCTTTTGAGCCTTGCCTAAAAAAGGCACTATGGGGGTGGCAAGAGCCTTAGCCAATATCCGGAAGCCCAGTGGTGACAGATGCAAGCCGTCCCTTGCGAAGCAGCGTGGCTTGTCCAGCATGTCATCCCAAGCAGACAGACATTGGATCCCCCTAGAATGACACCAGTAGTTGAGACAATTATTAAAGCTGATCATCTTGTCTTTGTATTGTGGCATCATTCTTGGTGAGGGCAAGATGCTGCTCAGGGTCAGGGTCATACCAGCCTGGGCTACATAATCAGAGAGCTCCTCTATGTCTCTCTTCATGTAGTCCAGGGAGGTGCGTCTCAGGTCATTCACGCCGGCATGGACAATGACGGAGTCATATTTGTACTTGCTTTGGAGTGACCTGAGTGCATGTGTTATGTGGCGGATCCTAGCTCCCGATAGACAGCTCACCGTGACCCTCTCCTTGTTCAGCCTGGTAAGGGGAACATCAGTGTGTCTGACTATAGAGTCACCTATTACTAGTATATCAGACATGGTGTTTGGCCTTAAGGGCTGTGATTGTTTGACACACTGATTTATTAAAGTATGTGTTGCATGTGTTATGTTTTGAGGTGGTGGATTTTTGGGTGTCTGCTTTGGGAGCCTCTGTTGTTTTGGTAAGTTTTTTGTTAGAGCCTCCAAGTATGTCTTTGTGTTATTATGTGTTTGGTTTGCAGTTGTGGTTGGTCTATGTGGGACTGGGTTTGTTGTGTGTGTGGTTACCTTCTCCTCCTGTCTGGTCTTGCCACTCCTGAGTTGAGAGAGTTCAGCCTCCAGTTTGGCTATATAGTTGCATCTCTCACATGTATTTGTGCTTGTTGTGAGGCGGAGAGGGATGTCCTTCAAGGATGCATCTGCAGTCCTTACAAATGGGTTGTCCTGTCGTCAGGCAGCCCTTCGGTCGGCCGGATTCCAAAGTCTGGGTCCGGCTTCGGCTGGTGTCGCACTTCACCCGATGTCATCGCTGCAGTTTTTCGGGTATAAAGGCATCAGCCGACGCCATTTTCCTCAGTCTTTCTTGCCGTGTGGCGCCCGAAGCAGAAGCTGTTCGCAAGTGCCGGTCAGTCAGATCCAGAGATTACTACTACCGAATACTACTTCGAAGACTTCTAAAAAGCTAAGTACCCCGTTGGGGACTCTTTCTTGCCTCAGCCGATGTCAGAGAAAGTGAATAACTGTTTATCTTGTGGGAAACAAATACCTCATAAAGATTTCCACTCCTACTGTATACATTGTTTAGGCCCAGACCACGACGTAGCAGCTTGTTTAGCCTGTGCTTCTTTTAACCGACGGACGCTTAGACGCCGGTCGGAGTTCGCTGAACAAATTTTCGGCTCTGATTTTGCCTATATTATGCCGTCGGATCCTCCGACTACGCAAATTGCCAAAAAACGTAAAGAAAAGGACCGACACTCGCGGTCCGCGGTTTCGGCCGAAACCGCGATTAAGCAAACCGCGAGTGTCTCGGTTACGGCCGAAACCAAGCAAGCGGTTCTTCCTTCAGCCGAAACCATGCCTTCTACCGAGGCCTCTTCTAACCTGGTAGAATCGGCTTCTGAAATCCAACCTTCTGTTGCGGTTTCTCAGGAATTATCAGACACTATTCCCCTGGATATTTCTACCCCTGCACGTGGAGCTGCTAGGCCTCCTGCAGCCATGTCCATTAAGGCCTTTGCCAGGGCTAAAGCAGCCTCAGCTTCAAAAACAGTGCCTGCCAAACCCCCCTCCCACAGGCCCAGCACCAGCTCCCATATGCTTTCTTTGGCTGAGGATCTAATTTCTTTAATTCGTGGATCCAGGCCTCATCCAGACAGGACCTCTCTCCCACCTCCAGAAAAGAGGCCTAGAGCAGAGCCCCCTGAGCCAGTATCCGCAGATGATTCCTCTGATGACTCAGAACATACAGACCCTCCTGAGGCTACTTATTCTCCTTACGAAGACTCTGATGCTGAAGAGTCCATTCCTTCAGCCTCTCCACCTGAGGAATTTTCTTTTGGGGAAACCTTGCATGCTGTGAGGGAACAATTTCAGTGGCAGGGCCAAGATTTCTCAGACTCCAGAAAAAGGCTTAGAACCTTTCAACATTTGCCACAACATAGGCCTTTAGCTATACCTCCAGTTCTTTCTGTTGTAGATGATGCATTTAATGATGCTTGCACTGCTCCTGATTCATTACCTCCGGCTCCTGCTAAGCCCGATAGGTTCTACAGGGTCCCGGACACTCATCACCATTTATACAAGGCTCCTTTTGCAGATCCAGAGACTATCTCCCAGGGCCCTAAAGCAGTAGCAGCTACTTCTACTAAAACCCCTCCCTCTGAAAGGGAATCCAGGTCCTTAGAGAGATGGGGTAAAAAAGTTTACACTTCAGCTACTTTGTCAGCTAGGGCTTTGAACTGCCAATTTCACATGATTCAATATCAAGAGTTTATGCTTGACCAGTTAACTAAAAGCTGTCCTCTGAAGAATCTTTAGATAAAAATATGTTCAGGAAATGGTACATAACATACAACAGGTTAGTAACCATTCTTTAAAATGTGGCTATGATGCACTGGAGGCTTCCTTTAGATCAGCCATGACTGGCACGGTTATCAGGAGACATGCATGGTTGAAAGAACAGGCATTACCAGACCATGTCAAATCAAAGCTTTTGGATGCACCCATGGACAAGGTCAATTTATTTGGTTCACCTGCACAACAGGTACTAAAAAAGATGGAAGAGAAGGCGAAATCTGTACAAACAGTGAAAGATTTCTTACAGGTTCAACCTCCAAGGTTTAGCAGGAACTGGCCCTCCAAGAATTGGTCCTTTCCGGACTCCTCTAAGACACAAAGGGACAGGAATAGGCGTTCTAGAGGCAGAAACCAATCCAGGGGTGCCTACAGGGGACGCCAGTGGCAAGGCAACAACCAGCGAGGCACGGACTCAGCCACCACCACTACAACTACTCAATCACAGTGACTTGGCAGTAGCACCGCCTACCAGGGAACAACTAGAAGCACCCTTAGGCGGAAAGCTAACCTTATTTTCAAAGAACCGGCATTGCATCACAAGGGAAAAATGGATTTTGCAAACTATAGACCAAGGTTACATGTTCCATTTCCATACTCTACCAGGAAAGAGAGGAATGCCAAACCTACCACCTACTCAAAGGGCAGAAGCTCTAAAGCAAATATCTCAGCTATTAAGAATGAGAGCTGTGGAAAGGGTACCATCTATGGAGCAAGGAAAGGGATTTTACTCCAGACTCTTCCTGGTACCAAGAAAAGAAAACAAATGGAGACCCATTCTAGACCTATCCGCTTTAAACACATTCCTCATTGTTCCAAAATTCAAAATGCTGACCCTACAGCAGCTTCTTCCCATGCTGGGCAAGGAGTCTTGGCTGGTAACTCTAGATCTCAAGGAGGCATACCTGCACGTCCCCATACGACCAATTTGCAGAAGATACCTCAGATTTCTTGCAGGATCAGAGCATTATCAATTTTCAGCATTGCCCTTTGGCTTATCTACTGCGCCCAGAGTGTTCACGAAATGCCTGGCATCAGTAATTGCTCATTGCAGACTTCAGGGGATCCAAATTTATCCCTACCTGGACGACTGCCTGATACAAGCGGACAACAAAAGCAAGCTAACAGAAGACTTACAAAGAGTCATTTACCTGCTGCAAGCCCTGGGATATACAGTCAATATAAAAAAGTCAAGGCTGATTCCATCCCAAAGAATAACCTTTCTGGGTGCAGAGCTGGACACATCAAAACAAATGGCATTCCTAACTGCAGAAAAGAAAGAGCAACTACCTCTCTACTTCTTGGCATTAACAAAGCAGAACCATCTAACAGCAAAATAAGTACTGCAAGCCCTAGGTTTCATGGCATCCTGCATAATTCTGGTCCCTCATGCCAGACTGCATATGAGAAAGCTACAGTGGTACCTAAAGAATTTGTGGTCCCAACACAAGCACAGCCTAGAAACCAAAATTCCAATAATCCCATGCCTGAAGCAAGAGTTCCTGTGGTGGGCTCAGGCCTGTCAATCAAACACAGGATTACCCTTCTGCAACAGTCAACCAAGCCAATGTAAAAACACTAGTAGGAGACACCAACACGATATATCAGCTTCTCTGTTAAAAAATCCAAACTCGAAACAGCTTACAAAACAAAATGCACTTTAATGGAAAAAGGATAAGCGCTTTCGCGTAGTGCAAGGCTACGCTTCATCAGATAAAATCACAAAAAATGTTACAAGCTTAAATAGTATCCATTTTGGCGGGATAGTTAACTAATAAAACAATAAAACCTTAATTAAATAATTACAATGAATTTCGATCTGAAAGCCTATTAACCAAAAATGATAGTTAGAGTAATCAGCCCCAAGCACTATAGAAACATCCGCAACAGAAATATATGATAAAATGCATATACAAAAAATAATATATATATATACATGGCATCAATATAAAAATCTTATGCATATTACAAGGTTATTCAACATAATCTTTCACTGAGCATAGACTCCATTGTTATGATTAACTAATGGAAGTCATACGTTTAGAACAACAAACTTTAAACATGGGAAAGATGAAACCAGCAGAAGAATATAAACTTAATATGGTGTTCTAGTGCCAAAGAGACGCATCCGGAAGTAAACCTAGGTAACGCACACATAAAATATATCACACAAAACGTCCTAACGTTTCAATTATAATAAAAACTACTAAAAATGAACCCTATATAAAGGAAGCCAAACTGGCTAAATATACAATCCAATATAAATACAAATATAAACGCTCCGGCTACCTATGGATCCATTAAAAATAGCAGGGATGCTTCTTCAAACAGAAAATACTTCCGAAGTAAAGCATTGCGAATATATAGCTTCATAATAGACTTTTAATATGCAACGATAAAGAGTGGCAAACAAAAAAATACTGTAAAAGAATAAAACCGAAAGTTATGCAAAGAATATTCAGACGCATAGGAAACCACAAAGAAACCGGTCTATGAACAAATCAAACATACCTGTTATCAAGTTCTGGGAGACCCAACGAGTGTTACATCCCAACCAAGAACTGAGTGCTGTAAAGGGACAATCAAACTGAGTATGCCATCCAACGGTAAAAAATCCAAACAATAGATAAACCCCAAGAGACAACAGCATCGCAATAGACATCAAACGTGAAGTCGTCAGTAAACAAACTGCTCGTAAGACGTATTGTTGTCTTAGATCACATGATAGCTCTATGAAACAAGAAAATAGACGGAACATACCGTCAAACAACTATACCTACTTGTTTAGATCAAACAGTGTAACTGATAGTTATACAAATCAGTATGTTACATGGAACAACTAGAGAAGGAGCACAGGTGGACCAATATATCTACAGGAAAACACCTAAAAATACATACAATAGGGAAAAAATCTGATTATTAACAATGCAACAAACAAAATATGTATAAACATGTATAAGATGTATCTATACAAATAGATGGTGAGTTTCATGTAGTAAGCATAAAACATCACATACATCAGGTACATAACAGTATATAGAGAAAAACTAGTGAAAATAACCTATAATAGGGGTATACTGAAGACAATACTGCTTTATATCAAGTAAATAAAACGAGACTAGGCTGATGGCAATGACTAAATACACATTTGATAAAAAATGAATATAACAACAAATAATACAAAAATAAAAAAGTGTATAGAGTCAGGCTTAGCTCACAACCACAATAGATATCACTTCCTATCTAACAGTATTGGCTTGATAGAAATAAAGCCATTCAACCCAGGAGGTATGTGAGCTGCCAATCTTAGAATCCAAACAAGCTCAGCTTTGGCTAAAGCGTTATCATTATCTCCCCCTCTCATATTCAAGGGTAGTATTTGCAGTACCCTGAAACTAAATGCATGTGTACCATACTCCTTTACATGCCTAGCCAGAGCATTGGTGTCATCTTGTCTACGGATGCTATAAAGGTGATCATACACACGATCCCTCAGCCTCCTCTTAGTTAGTTAGTTAGTCTTAAACACATTCCTCATTGTTCCAAAATTCAAAATGCTGACCCTACAGCAGCTTCTTCCCATGCTGGGCAAGGAGTCTTGGCTGGTAACTCTAGATCTCAAGGAGGCATACCTGCACGTCCCCATACGACCAATTTGCAGAAGATACCTCAGATTTCTTGCAGGATCAGAGCATTATCAATTTTCAGCATTGCCCTTTGGCTTATCTACTGCGCCCAGAGTGTTCACGAAATGCCTGGCATCAGTAATTGCTCATTGCAGACTTCAGGGGATCCAAATTTATCCCTACCTGGACGACTGCCTGATACAAGCGGACAACAAAAGCAAGCTAACAGAAGACTTACAAAGAGTCATTTACCTGCTGCAAGCCCTGGGATATACAGTCAATATAAAAAAGTCAAGGCCGATTCCATCCCAAAGAATAACCTTTCTGGGTGCAGAGCTGGACACATCAAAACAAATGGCATTCCTAACTGCAGAAAAGAAAGAGCAACTACCTCTCTACTTCTTGGCATTAACAAAGCAGAACCATCTAACAGCAAAAAAAGTACTGCAAGCCCTAGGTTTCATGGCATCCTGCATAATTCTGGTCCCTCATGCCAGACTGCATATGAGAAAGCTACAGTGGTACCTAAAGAATTTGTGGTCCCAACACAAGCACAGCCTAGAAACCAAAATTCCAATAATCCCATGCCTGAAGCAAGAGTTCCTGTGGTGGGCTCAGGCCTGTCAATCAAACACAGGATTACCCTTCTGCAACAGTCAACCAAGCCAAACCATCACGACAGATGCCTCAGACCTCGGTTGGGGGGCACACATGCTGGGCAAGTGCATACAAGGCTTATGGACTCAAGACCAGCTACGCCTACACATAAATCTAAAGGAAATGCTGGCAGTAAAATTGGCAATCCAGTCATTCAGACCATTTCTCCAAGAAGGTCAGTTGATGATAAGAACAGACAACACCACAGTTATGTGGTACATCAACAAACAGGGAGGCACACATTCATATCCTCTATGCCGGCTGGCACTGGACCTATGGGATGTGGCTCTGAGCTACAACATTCAGTTACAAGCAATTTTTGTACCGGGAAAAGAAAACACTCTAGCAGACATATTAAGCAGAACTACCACAGATGCCCATGAATGGATGCTGCATCCGGACATCTTCAAAGCCATCACAAGAGAATGGGGATTACCACAAATAGACTTGTTTGCATCCCCACTCAATCATCAGCTAGAGAAATTCTGCACAAGGACGTACCACCCACTTGCTTGGAAGGTGGACTCCCTATCTTTCAGTTGGAAAAACCTGACAGCATACGCATTCCCACCACTACCTTTGATGCAGCTCCAGACTGGCCAAGACAACATTGGTATCCATTGCTGAGGAGCATGTCTCGGGAACAAATATGGGCACTACCCCTGATCCCATTACTGTTAACACAGAACAACTACAACATCTGCATCCAAACCTGAAAACTCTGCAGCTAACTGCCTGTACATTACATGACAGCAATTAACCCAAATTTATCCCAAAGGGTTAAAGACATAATCCTGGAGGCTCGTAGACCTTCAACAAGAAAGAACTATGCAGCAAAATGGAAAAGATATCTCATTTGGAGTACTGCAAAGGGAGAAGATGTGACACTAGTAAACACAGCCAACATCCTGGAGTACTTGGCAGAGCTCTTCCATTCAGGCCTGTCCTATTCTTCCATCAAGATACATGCATCAGCTATTTCAGCAGAATACAGCCTGGATCCTCCTGTCTTCTCTCACCCTCTGCTCAGACAGTTTCTGAGAGGAATTAAAAATGTAAAACCTCCCAGGAAACCACCATTGCCAGCATGGGACTTGAACTTTGTGCTAGAAAAATTGACACTCCCCCCTTTCGAACCAGCAGCAACAGCAGAATTACAATACTTATCCTGGAAAACTGCTTTCCTGCTGGCAATAACTTCAGCAAGAAGGGTCTCTGAACTACAGGCGTTAATGGCAGTGCAACCCTTCCTGATCTTCCATCAAGATAGAGTGTCCATGAGAACAAATCCTACATTTATGCCCAAGGTGGTATCCAGAGTGTCATTAAATCAGGCTATCCACCTACCTACATTCTACCCGAACCCACAGAACAGGGGAGAAAGACTCTTGCATACCTTGGATGTGCATAGACAATTACGCTACTACCTGGACAGGACCAAGTCCAATAGAAAAACTGACCAGCTTCTGGTAGCATATGCCACAGGAAAGGAAGGAAAGCCAATTTCAAAACAGACAATCTCCAAATGGATAGGAAATTGCATTAGATCTTGTTACTCCTACCATGGAAAGGCAGCTCCAGAGAACATCAGGCCTCACTCCACAAGGGCTACAGCCACTACCACAGCTTTCTTACGAGTGGCTACCAAGGACATTATAGAGGCTGCTACTTGGACCTCCGTGCATACATTTGCCAAGCATTACAATTTACCTTTATACTCTAGATCCCGAGCAGGTTTTGCCACTGCTGTTTTGCAAGGGATCCTAGCTACACCATAATTTCTACTCTTTCCTCCTCCCCTTGTTTAGCTATGGTATTCTACCCATTTGTAAGGACTGCAGATGCATCCTTGAAGGACATAGTACAGTTTTGTACCTACCATAAATGTAGATGTCCAATAGGAATGCAGTCAGGATTACCCACCCACCTTCCCCTCTGAGGTACTCCTAGGGTATTTGCCATCCTTCAGCTAGCTTGGGGGGATCTATTATGGTGTATTTGTTTGTATATATGTACATACATGCTTATTTTATGTGTTTGCTCTTTACTATTTGGAAACATTGGCATTTATCCAAATTTAGCCATCCAAGAGGGCACCTGGCATCTGGGGCAAGAAACACTGAGGAAAATGGCGTCGGCTGATGCCTTTATACCCGAAAAACTGCAGCGATGACGTCGGGTGAAGTGCGACACCAGCCAAAGCCAGACCCAGACTTTGGAATCCGGCCGACCGAAGGGCTGCCTGACGACAGGACAACCCATTTGTAAGGACTGCAGATGCATTCCTATCGGACATCTACATTTATGGTAGGTACAAAACTGTACTTTGTCTGTGTATATGAGACAATTGTAGCATTGTCTCAAGATTCCCAGATTAACCAGCTGAACCGGAGAGGATGCTAGTAATCCACCACTCGACATGCTAGAATATTATAAGGGAGTGCTGTGCCTTTAAGGGAAGTGGGTACTCACAGGGGTGGTAGGTGTATGTAGTGCTTACTTTAGTTTGAGAGTGCTTACTTAGAGGAGAGGTTTTGAGAACAAGTGCTAGGCTTATAATAAAGCGAGCAGACTGATTATTATAAGAGTAGAGCTTTATGATAACCAAACCTCTGTTACTTTGAAGGAAAAACTATTTCCTATCAAATACGCATTATTACTTATGAGGGAAATCAGTTTATATAATTCTATCAATTCTTTTATTTTGAAAACCAGAACATTTTCAATTAAAATTTAAATCAAACTTTGAATCTTACAGAAGACTCATGTCTCCATTCATTATGCTACTTTCTTTACCACTTACACTAGTTACAAAAGATTGACAGTCTTTTAATACAAAGTTTAATACACACATTATTATGATCAACAAAATAATGGCTACTATAGCAATTAAACTGTAATAATGGGTTTTCCACCATTCTGAAAATAACCCATTTAACTAATTACTCTAGTCACTGTTTCATGTCTTTCTAGCTTTTTCAGATACTAATTGTATTTTACTTAAATGTTGCTTTATGGATTCTGTCTTGTCTGGAATGTAAGTACAGCACTCCTCGTTGAGCGAAGCACAAACACTGTTTTGCTTGTGCTGCATTTATGTCATCACTGTAGATCTACAATTGATCTAATGTACCAATACTGTTTCCTAATTCTCTCTTTCTCCTGACATTTCTTATAGGTTTATAGGTGTGTACTAGGCTAATGGCCCTGGAGCCTTTACAAGCCTAGCCCATAGAAGTTCCCGGGCGTCGTGCCACCCGACGTTCATTCCCAGTGCCTCTATCAAGTAAAGCCACTGGAGTGGTCCCCGGGGTGAACTTTCTATTTCCCATTCACTCATTAAGATTCCTCTTGAAGAGGACCAGTGATGCACTCTGCTTGACATGTATGGGAAGTGTATTCCAGAGCATGGGCAGTCTCTGGGTTATGAACCTGTCCCTCCAGCATGTTCTATTGATTGTGGTAATGAGGTTCAGGTCTCTGGAGCGAGTGGTGCAGAGGCATTGGGATTTCTTTAGATGTAGCATTTCTAACCTTCAGGTAATTCTTTAGTTAATCTTGCTGATGGTATGACATACCCTGCTTAACAGGTTCCTTCCCATTCTATAGGAAGCAATTTATATGCTTTTGTACTGCAAGTGTAGTATTCCCTAGCTACTTTGATATTGCATTCAGTGACCCTTACTGGTTTTGATCCTGTCTGTTGTACACATACATTTTCTTTTGGAACTGTCCTTAATTTTAAGGTTGGCACGTCTACCTTTGTCTGGTTTACCACAACACTATTCCTGTTACTAATTTTTAGTAAATCTTTTAGTTTACATTCTGTACTCCTAGTACCAATGGTCCAATCAAATATTTTACTTTGCTCTTTGGATGTTTCTTGACATACTTTCTGCAGGTCTTTTATGTATAGCAGATTCTTTGCTTTTAACTTTAAAATACTGAACTGTCCCTGCAGCTTGTACTTTTGAATGAGTCCTGCACTATCAGTGAATTCTCTTCCCATATTGCCATATGTAGTCTCAGAGAATATATTACATAAGCACTGTCACTGTAAATATTTTCTGGATATAAAATGCTACAAAACACATTTAACAGCTTCTAGCTCAGCCCTTTGTGCTGACATGTATCCTGGTAACTTAACCATAATTGGTTTGTCTCCCTTTTGCAATGTCACTATTGCAAACCCAGTGTAGTACTTCCCTTCCTTCCAGAAGTGTGCACTATCCACATAAACTGTAGGAATGTCTGACTAACCCCTTCAGTGATTTTGTTTATCTTACTGTCATTGTGCAAGGTTTTGATTGTCAAATGTGGAGTTTAAACTATAACCCTGATAACATTGTCAGATACTATATCTGTCTTATTCCCCAGTAAATGTCCAAAAAGTATTTAATGCAAGTATATATATATATATATATATATATATATATATATATAATTTTTTTAGTGTCCATTTCCTGAGGTGCCTCTTATGGCCAAGACTGTAGTAACACCACTGAAAGTGTGTCTTTTCTTGTTGCTGCTTGCAAAACAAAAAGTAATTTACTGGTGGTAGTTATTATCAACGTTGCCTGTTCCAACTTCTTCTTTAACATTTTAAATATTGTAGTTCATGATTCCCATGAATTTATGCAAATCTGAAATTCTCAAAGGTTTTGTCAGTTGCAGAAGGCTGCCCCTCACCCTTTCCTGACAAGGAGTCCTCCTTGTTGGTCTGATGTTTCCTAGAATTTTACTGCTTGTGACAAGATCTGTATTTTGTTTTTGTTTATTTTGAAACCTGCCTCTTGCAACTGTCTCAGAACTTTTCTTAGCTGTAGTGTATATTCTTTGTCTCAATTCTGCAGCTTTTGCTTTTTAACTTTTCTGAGTCCCTTGCAAATACTCCTTTATCTACCTATTTTTGCATTTTCTGTAGTGTACCCAGTCCTGCTTGATATGCCCAAGTTTTCTACAGGAAAAAAAAACATGCAATTTGTCTACCAGAGCTTCCCGTAGCTGGAGGTGCTAATGCCAAATTCAGAACATCCCCTTTCTTATCCCCCACCTTTTTCTTTTTTTCTCACATCCTACTGCACTTACTATTTTAAAACCATCTTCATCAGTAAAAATACCTCTGATTTGAAAAGCCAATTTAAAATGCTGTGCCTGCTCTAGTATCCTGTCAGGGTCTGTATTAGAACATCGAAGTTTCAAAACTTCGAATGTTCTAATATCGACCCGTGATTAAGCGAACGCTGAAAATATGGAAGCTACAGAAAACCAAATTTTTTTCCTAGAGAAAGAATTTGGTTGTCTTTTTCTGTTGCTTCAGTATTTTCAGCGCTGTGGTGGAAAGTTACGGGTCGGGATCAGGTAAGTGTGTGATTGAGCGCGGGTTAGGTATGTGTGCGATTGTGTGGGCGTGAGGGTTAGGGCGGGTTAGGTGAGTTAGGAAGACCTAAAGCGAGTGTCCATATTAATCCTGTTCAACAGCCCACTCTTTGTGGGGTACTTAAGTAGACAAACCATGAACAGTGCATCAATTGGCAGAGAGTTGATATAGACCTGGAAGTGGGCCACATACAGAGACATCACCTTAACAGATGTTAATAGCTCAGGAGAGATGAACATGCTGACATGTTTCCAGGGCTGCTCCTTAATGTCTCTGCTGAAGCTGAGGATTCTCCTTTTAATGGCAAGAGTATTTCTAATGGGGTTCCACCACTTTGATTTTTATACTTGATTTCAGAGTTTAGTGGTGAAAGACCAGCGATCATTATGTTTGTCCTTGTTGCCCAAGAAGGAGGTGTTATCAGGCTTGATAGGTAGTAGAGAAAGCTATCCCAGATTAAACTAGGAGTCGCACTAAGATCAAACAAGTTGCACCCTCCCTATTAAGGAAGTTTTTTATTGGTTTGTACAAATACTGGTATGATTTGGATTTTAGTTCTTCTGTGGTCAGTGAACATGGTCAATGAACATGTTCTGTTTTTTCTGCCCATCATGAACTTGTGGACAGCAGACCACTGGCACAGTAAAGCATAGGTTGGTCAAGTATTTAGCTGCTTCTCTGCCCATGTTTGAAGAACCCCTTTCCTTAATAGGACTTTAGTTTCATGATCGAAATACTTGTTTTTCGTACACTTGATCCCATATATTTGTTGGTTCTTAAATTCATCTTTTAAAATATGCTTCTGTTGGTGGCCATCACCTTTGCTCACAAGATCTAGGAGCTTTACTTTTGCTAACCTTTCAGCCATTCTTCCCTCCTTAGTTCATCCAAATAATTAATGTACATACAATATACATTGTCAATGCATGATAACTGCTGATTTCTGTTTTCATCGTACAATATATATGGTCAATGCATGATAAATTGCTGATTATTTCTGTTTTCATTTACTAGGCTGCAGTTACATTATGCTGTGTATAATCTTTGACTTAAGCATGCTATAATTTGATAGCTTGTATTTCAGATGCCTAACTTCTGTTTTTTTTGTAATCTTCTGTGCAGAGCCTGAAAACTCTCCATCTAGATCAGCATTCTTTCCCAGTTAAATGAAAATAAGCAAACTTGAGTAAATAGACTTTATCTGGTCTTTAACTACAAACAAGAATCTGGTTTCCCTTGGGTCTAACCAGCATTTCATCCTAAATTTGGTGTCAGAATTAACCTTATGCTAATTCATTTGTTTCCCTGTTTTCTTTAAATAAATGGACACCAAGATAGAAACACACAGGTATGTACTAGGCAGCTGCCCTTATGGGCCAATTTCCTCAAAGGTAATAATCAAACCTGTACCTTATGTTTGTGAAGCCAGCAACTTAAACATTATACCAATCGCCAACACAGAAATGATCATTGACCGCTGGAATATACATAGTCAGCTCAGGATTTAGTTGAAGAGTGTGTGTATGTTACAAAGACAGCTGTTTGTTTCCTTAGTTTCAAGGAGAGGGGGGAACTTGCAATTGCTGAACAAACCTTTTTTCAAGTAGATGACTTACTGCATTGTATTCCGTTATGAGGCAGCTACATATCTGTTATTAATTCAGCTGTTAAAGGACACGTTAACAGGAATGTGTCTGCTTCCACTGCCTAATTCAAAGATCTCTCCATTGAGGATGTGTGTGTCATGGCCACTTGTCCATCAGTTGAAATTTTTATCAAGCCCTTTTACTTTGACCATAACTCAAGGAACCCATTGTTCTTTGTCACTTTGATGTTGAAGGAGTTGATAGGCTGAACTTTTATCTCTAGGCCCTTCTCTGGATATGACCTCTGGGGAAGTTTTATGGTACTGCCTGGGATGTTCATCGTGTTTCACTGTTGCAGTCATTACTCTTGGGTTATCCTGCTGGCAGGCTACTCGCTGTCGGCCTGAATTCCAAAGTCCTGGTCCGGCGTCGGTTGCTGTCGCCTCTTCCCTGACTTCAGAGTGCCAGGGTTATAAAAGATGCAGCCGACGCCATTTTCTTCAGTCTTTTTTCTTCAGTCTTTCTTGCCGCGCGGAGTCCGAAGCAAAAGCAGTTCGCAAGTGCCAGTCGGCCAACTCCTGAGATTTTCAAATCCGAATTTCAAAACCGAAGTCTTCATTAAAGCTAAGTACCCCGTTGGGGAAACTTTTTTCTTGCTTCAGACCGATGTCAGAAAAAGTTAACAATTGTATTTCTTGTGGGAAGCAAATACTTCATAAGGATTTTCACTCTTACTGTATTCCTTGCCTAGGCCCTGATCAGAAAGTTGCTAGCTGTCAGTTTTGTGCTAGATTTAACCAACGCACTATTAAGCATCAGTTCGATTTTGCATTTCATCACTTTGGCCGAAGATTTAATTATATAATGCCGTCGGAACAGCCGACAACCGGAGTTTACAAAAAACGCAAGGACAAGGAAAAGGATAGGCATCAGAGGTCCAAAACCGACAACGAGGCCTCCGTTAGGCCAGTCGCCGGTTCTCAGTGAGGCGCTTTCACAGCCCCTGACACCCGCTACCTCAGAACCACAGGCTGCTTCCAACTCCCACGTGGAGCCGACTGGGCCTTTGGATACTCAAGGTATTGGACACTCGGAAATCATTCCCTCAGATGGATCCGGAGCCGCTGAGCAGGCATCAGCTTCTGAGGGTGTCTTCAGACCTACACAGTTATATGTTAAACCATCTTCAGCTTCAAAGACTAAAGCAGCTCTAAAGACAAAGAAACAAGTACAGCATTCTCCTACTCAAACTACCATGCCTAAAAAACAGATGTTTAAAATGGCCGAAGACCTAATTACTTTGATCAGGGGTTCCCACCCCCCTCCTGATAAAAGGCCTAGGCAAGACATAGAATATGATTCTTCTGATCAGGTTTCTATCTCCTCTGATTCCTCTTCTGAACAGGATTATTCTATTCTTCCCTATGAAGACTCTGATGCTGAAGAATCCATTCCTTCAGCCTCTCCTCCTAAGGATTATTCTTTTGGGGAAACCCTGCATACCATGAGGGAGCATTTCCATTGGGAGAGCCAAGATTACTCTGAATCTAAGAAAAGGCTCAGAGACTTTCTGCTACTTCCTCAGCACAGACCCATTGCTATTCCACCTGTTCTGGACATTGTAGATGATGTATTTTCAGAGTCCGGCCTGTCCCCTGACTCTTTACCCCCTGCACCTGCTAAGCAAGACAGATACTACAGGGTCCCAGATTCTCATAAATTCCTATATAAAAACCCTGCTGCTGACCCAGAAACTATTTCTCAGGGTCCCAAAGGGGTCAAAGCTTCCACTGCAAAAAACCCTGTCCCCTCTGATAGGGATTTTAGAGCACTGGACAGATTGGGGAAAAAAGTTTACACTTCTGCTACCTTGGCTGTAAGGGTTTTAAATTGTCAGTTTCATATGCTTAAATATCAACAGTACCTAATGTCACTGCTTAAACAGAAAATGTTGACAAATTCTGAATGTTCAGAGAACAAGGAGATGCAAGATTTATTGCATGCAACTGAACAAGTGGGAAAGCACACTTTGCAATGTGGTTATGATTCACTGGAGGCCTCTTGCAGGGCCGCTGTTACAGGTTCTGTTATTAGAAGGCATGCTTGGTTAAAGGAACAGAATCTGCCCGATCATGTTAAAGCAAAATTATTAGATGCCCCATTACAGCATGATACTTTGTTCGGTGCTAAAGCAGAAGAGGTGTTGAAGAAAGTGGAGGATAAAGCCAAATCCATGCAGACAGTTAAGGACTTCTTACAAGTACAGCCACCCAGATTTAGCAGGAACTGGCCTTCTAAAAATTGGTCCTTTCCAGTGTCAGACAGACCACAAAGAGGCAGATACAGATGTCCCAGAATCAGATCTCAGCCCCAAGGCTCATACAGGCCTAAACAATGGGGTGTTCCTACCTCCAAAAGCGGAGAAGACAAATCACAACCTTATAGGAAACCGTTCCAATGACTTTCCTCTGCCAGATCCAAGCACTTTTCTTTTGGCAGCCCCCTTAGGGGGAAACTAGTACTTTTTTCATCAAATTGGCAAATGGTTACCCAAGACAAATGGGTCTTGAACATAGTGTCCCAAAGCTACAGGTTCCATTTCACACCCTACCAAGGGCAAAAGGTATGCCAGACCTGCCACACAATCAATGGGCAGAGGCACAAAAGCAAATTATAGCCCTCATGGATATGAGGGTCATTCAACAAGTACCACAACAAGAGCAGGGGCAAGGATTTTACTCCAGACTTTTCTTAGTGTCCATAAAGGACAAAGCTTGAAGACCAATTCTGGACCTGTCTATACTAAACACATTTCTGGAGGTTCCAAAATTCAAGATGTTGACTCTACAGCAGCTACTGCCCATGCTGGGCAAGAAGGCTTGGCTCGTAACTTTGGACCTAAAAGAGGCATACCTGCATGTCCCAATCAGACAATCTTGCAGAAGATACCTCCGATTCATAGCTGGCTCAATGCACTACCAATTCTCTGCACTGCCCTTTGGCTTATCTACTGCGCTCAGGGTGTTCACAAAATGCCTGGCACCAGTAATTGCATTTTTGCAGACAAAGAGGAATTCAGATATATCCCTACTTGGACAACTGCCTTATTCAAGCAGAGAACAAAGACATTCTTCTAAAGCATCTGACATTTGTAAAAAGATTACTAATTTGCCTAGGGTACACAGTAAACGAAAAGAAATCAAAACTAGTATCCTCTCAAGAGATAATATTCCTGGGTGCAAGCTTAAATACAACTGCCCAGATGGCTTATCTCACGCCAGACAAACGAAAACAACTGACTTCTTACTTCAAAAAGTTGGCAACAAAGACCCAGTTATCTGCAAGGAAAATCCTGCAGGCCTTGGGTTTCATGGCATCCTGCATTCTACTAATTCCATATGCCAGACTGCATATGAGGAAACTACAATGGTATCTAAAAAGAAAAAGTGTTTAGATTCAGCATTGCCACAGCCTGGAGACAGTAATTACCCTCATTCCTTGCTTGCAACAGGAGTTTCGATGGTGGGCACAGGCCTGTCACCACAACAAGGGTCTGCCATTTACTTTACCCCCAGACAGACAGACACTGACAAAGGATGCATCAGATGATGCCTGGGGGGCCCACATGGCAGATAAATGTATTCAGGGCACATGGCCTGCAAGCCAGATGCATCTTCACATCAATCAAAAAGAGATGCTAGCTGTTCAGAATTCCCTGACAGCTTTCAAGGATTTACTTCGTCCAGGACAGCTACTGATAAAGACAGACAATACTACGGTCATGGGGTACATAAACAAGCAGGGAGGTACACATTCCTACCCCCTCTGCAGACAAGAAATTACATTATGGGACACAGCATGGGCTTATCAAGTTCACCTGCAAGCACAATTCCAGCCAGGAAAAACAAATACTCTGGCAGACGAACTAAGTGGAAGCCTCATGGATCCCCACAAGTGGAAACTGGATCTTCAAGTCTTCAGCATGATAACAAGGAAATGGGGATGCCCAGACATAGTTCTGTTTGCCTCCAATTACAGAGATTTTGCACAAGGATTTATCACAAAAAGCATGGAATCCTTCAGCTGGAAAAATCTAACAGTATATACTCCTAAAGGTCAGACAAGAGAAGCCAAAAATGATACTGATTGCATCAGACTGGCCATGCCAGCACTGGTACCCAGTCCTGAAGAGCTTGTCCCAAGGTCCAGCATGGATATTGCCTCAAACTTCTCACTTGCTGACCCAACAAAACAATCAGATCCTGCACAACCAACTCAGGACCTTAAATCTGGCAGCATGCCAGATAATGTAGCCATTCAGAACACTCCTCTTTCAAAAGCTGTCATGGATGTTATCTTGGAGGCCAGGAGGCCCAGTACCAGAAAATCTTATGCAGAAAAATGAAAGAGATTCTCTGCTTGGAGCAAGGCATTGACACATATGTACCAAATATCCCTCAGATTTTACAATACCTAACTGAGATGCTGGACAAAGGCCTTTCCTTTACATCAATTAAGATTCATGCCTCTGCCATTTCAGCCCACTACAATGCGGAACCACCTATCTTTTCTCATCCTTTAATAAGGCAATGCCTCAGAAGGGCCAAAAACATCAGGCCTCCAAGGAGAGCACCAACTCCGGCATGGGACCTCAATTATGTCTTGGAAAAACTCACACTGCCTCCTTTTGAGCCAGCCTCAACAGCTGATATAAAATTCTTATCCTGCAAAACAGCTCTGCTGCTAGCAATAACCTCTGCAAGATGAGTCTCAGAGTTACAAGCACTCATGGCTTTGGAACCTTTTATCATTTTTCATCCAGACAGGGTTTCTCTGAGGACAAACCCAACATTTTTTGCCTAAGGTGGTGTCCAGTGTGGCTCTCAACCAAACCATTCACTTGCCTACCTTTTATCCAAACACCCAAAACAAGGGTGAGAAAATTCTGCATTCTTTGGACATACACAGGCAGCTACGCTTCTATTTGGACAGAACTAAAGCTTTCAGAAAGAGTGAGCAACTTTTAGTGTCATATGCTGCAGCATCAACTTTTAGTGTCATATGCTGCAGGATCACAAGGAAAGGCCATCTCAAAACAGACTATTTCTAAATGGATAGGCCATTGCATCCGTTTCTGCTATTCTCAGCATGGCAAATCAGTGCCTAAAGGCATTAGGCCTCATTCTACCAGAGCAGCAGCCACTTCAGCAGCCTTCCTCAGAGGAGTACCAACCAAAGACATCTTAGAGGCTGCAACTTGGAGTTCAGTGCACACTTTTACAAAGCACTACCACATACCTCTTTACTCTAAATCCAGAGCAGGCTTTGCCACTGCAGTTCTGCAGGCCTCATAGCCTCCCCTAATCCTATTTAGCCCAGCCACCCATCCTCAGCTTTGGGATTCAACCCAAGAGTAATGACTGCTACAGTGAAACACGATGAACATAGTACAGTTGTGTACCTACCATAAATGTAGATGTTCGAGTGTATTCACTGTTGCAGTCCAGGTTACCCTCCCTCCATCTCCCTTTCTTTTGCTGGGGTTTATCTGTACTTCTGTATTCTATACAACCTATGTGGTGTATTTGCTTGTAGATGAAGGAAATGTTTCTTTACTGCATGTATGTTTATTGGCATAATATATTTAGCCTACCCTTTTGGGGGCACCTGACATCTGGGGCAAGAAAAACTGAAGAAAATGGCATCGGCTGCATCTTTTATAACCCTGGCACACTGACGTCAGGGAAGAGGCGACAGCAACCGACGCCAGACCAGAGCTTTGGAATTCAGGCCGACTGCAGGTAGCCTGCCAGCAGGATAACCCAAGAGTAATGACTGCAACAGTGAATACACTCAAACATCTACATTTATGGTAGGTACACAACTGTGCAGTTCTTCTCATCACTTATACCACTGAGGAGGATGCCTAGTATCAGATGTAACGAAGCTATGCTTACCATATTAGTTAGCCTGTTATACATTCATCCTCATTTAGTATGTATTGCCCTACCATCATCCCCTGTGCTCCTTCCAGAAGCTGCTTTTGGAGATATCTGCAAATCAGACAAGTGTACACTTGCATCTCCTTATATGTTTTTTGTTTGTTTCCTTTTAAAATTTATGCCTGCTTAGTAATGTTATAAATTGATAGGCACAGAAACAAAGCACATTCTTGTAGCATGGTGTTATCTTTACATTTTATGAGACAACAAGAGATGCGCATACTGAAGAGAAGGAATTCCCAACAATAAGTATAATGAGGAGGACTCCCTTACAGATGAACTTGTATGGTATGTGCATATCACTTGCACCCCTATATCCCCTTGAGTTTTAAAGGAACTTTTGTAGGGGGCTGAACCACAGAACTTATCTCTGGCAATAAACATATCCCTTCCAGGGCAAACACAGTTCCTTACAACAGATTTTAGAAACAAGAAAAATACACAATAAAAATCAGATTTTCTAAGTGCCAGAAATTTCAGCAATAAGTGGGTGATTTACAAGCTTTCTTCTGCCTGGAGGAGGTTGATAGTTATGCCATTGATAAAACCCTGTTTAAAGATCCAAAATACATGCAAATTCTACAGCACACCTCCCTTCCTTGTACATGTGATGGGATTGGTGGTGGTGGTAAAGTATGCTTGTAAAAAAAAATGCCTAAATGTCAAAAACCAAGAAAACAACTTGGGATTGGAAATTGTTAAAACAGTAATTAGTATAATTCGCATTAAATATAATGATACAGGCTTTTCTGTATACCATCAGTCTTCTACAGAGTGTGAAATGATCATTTCCCAAGTGAAATCCAGGATGTAAAACAATCAGAGAAATCCACATGTGATTCTTATTAGCTAATCACTTAATGAGTAAACTACTCCACATCAAATAAATTTGCCCAAATAGTAATTCGCGGTGTTAAAACAATTTGGAACAAATAATATAAAATCCAACTTGGACAGCACTGTGCAATGTACAATACTGACAAAATCTAGGTTTTTTGCTCGTTACCAAGTTTTACTCATTTTATGTAACAGAGCTCATGACACTATCATTTTTAACATGAGTAAAATCAAACTATGTCAAATAAATCATCCTTTCTAGATTTTGATTTGAAATGACAGAGCAGAAAGTAAAATGCTTAAGACACTATCCACAATGACCCATATAAATTTGCTCACAGTACTATCCGTAACTTCTGATAGGTAAACTTCTGCTTTCGTGACTATATACTTTTAAGACACAATATGGGTTAAACAGGTTAAAGTCAACAAAAAAAATCCCTTAGTCTAACTGTTTGGCCTTGTAAAAGGTCAAGGATTATCCACTTTCACCCATTACTTTTTGATTTGTATGTAGAGCCATTAACCAGTAACATAAATCAATGGCCTTATTTTGTGAATCTAGCATTATATGTTAACCAATCCAGAACATGATATAAAAGTTATATTTTCATAAATTGAAATATTTTAGTAGTATAGTGGGATGGAAAGTAAATGAAGAAAAAATAAAGGCCTTAGAAATGAACTATACTCAAAACGTGAATTGGTACAGAGATTCCCCTTTTGTTATATAATAAAGGCTGGGGATCATGTTGGGTGAATGCAAATTTTGGGACAGAACATTGTTTCATGGAAATCACCTGTATTAGTGGGATCCTTCAATACGTTTATACTGTTAGAAATGTGTCCATATGCCAGTTGGATACTAATGGCATTTGTGCCAAAAGATATGCCACATAATTGTTGGTGTCCTGGAAGCTACCCTGCTTGTAGATTAATGACTGATGACTCATTCCCAAACGTTCAGTACTTCCCAACATTATGTGTAAGGAGGGGTACCTCTTTGTTATACTACCACAACATTGTTCTGCTGCCAGTGTTCATGTGAAATGCTTCTGCATTACAAGTTTATTTGGCTACTTTTAAAACTAGAAATACTGTTGTCATCTATTTCACAACAGCACTCCTTGTGAGCTTAGGTAATTTGAACATTATAGGATTTTACATGCACATCCAAGCAATGGTTGGTGCGTCATGCTTTTGTAGCATACTAGTCTTCAAGACCCTTGAATGGTATAACTCTTCTGTGGTGCCAATGTCCATCGTTAAAATTGTAGTGCTACTTATAGAGCTCCATGTTACTTTCGTCAAAGTGCTTAAAGGAGCTGCTTAACTCTGTCTGTTCCTACCTGGTTAGATCCCATAAATGCAATCTTTATTTTTTTTAATGCTTGTAAGGAGTTAAGTTTCACTCTGGTTTTATATTTCACTTCAAGTGTGTTTGTACAGTGCCACATGTTTTTTTGTGTGTTTTAGTTTGCACCAGTGAATATTTTATAAAAATCTTATTTTAGAAACACTATCTGTTTTTTTTTTCTTCTTCTTCCAGGTTGTTATATTAACTTTGTATTTTAACAGTACAGGATTTAGATATGTAAGAACTATAATAAGTAAATGTTGAATTATGACCTGTATATCTGAGGGTCTATCTTTTTTTAGATTTGTCAAAGCATTACAGCCAGAAGTCCACCCTGGAACAGGAACTTCCTACTGCTACAGAAAAATTGAGGACTACTAATGAGTGTATTTTGTCTTCTGTCGTGGCATTAACAAGTGTTACAGGAAAGGTAATAGCATGTTCGTCTCTAACAGTTGTTATTTCGGTAAGAAGGAATGCACATTAGCAGGGACGGCCTTTGGTCAGCTGGTGCCCTAGGCAAAAGGAGCCCCACAGTGCCTCCACAAACAACACCCAGTGTCCCCATCCTGGTCTACATACAACATATAGATTACTTTTTTCTTACTTTTTCACACAGTTTGTCTTTTTTTCCTGTATTTATTCAACATATTTTAAAGAAACTATTTCTTTACTACAAAAATAAACAAAATGCATACTGGATATAAGGGGGAGAGGGCTTATAAGGGCTGAAAAAGAGCCCCTGCTAGCCACCTAGCTGACCGATGCCTAAGGCCGGCTATGCACATTAGTATGAACAGTCATAAGTATATCCTCTGTCAGCTGATATTTTTTGTAGATATTTGTAGTATGCTTATTTTTTTTAAGTTGTGGAATTTTTAGAAGGTTCCCTTAAATAGCACTCTCTGAATGTACAGTGATGTGAAACTGCAAGAACTCAAACATAAATATTATAAACAGAATACAAGTCCTTCTTCAGATATCAGGAATCAAATATAGTAGCAAGCAATTTAAACAAACAAGTAGTCATGTGATCATTGCACTTTGAATCAAAACTCTAGCTAAAATCTTGATCTCTATTGTTTGCAAACCTATTTTGTATACAACTTGTATATAAATAAGCATTTTACAATGTACATAACAGATATTTAGCATTTGCTTTTAAATATACTACAGGCATTTCTTTAGGCATAAAAAATTAATAACAAAGCAGTCGAGTTGAGCAAAAATGTATTCACATAAAAGCATAAGTGTTTTTGAATATAAATAAGCATTCTATATTACAAGTTAAAATCCACTAAAACTTTTCCTTACCTCTTTTTCTGAGGTATGGTTTTAAAGATACAGCATTATTAAGTATGTTTCATTTGTGCTATTCAGACGTAATTTAATTGCCATTCTAATTCTGCACATAATTTCATGCCTTACATATCCACCTCACATGAAAGGTTTAATTTCTTGTAAAACCTAAAACTTAAATTCTGCACGATGGTCTGCAAGTTTACTGTGTTTGTTAAAGCACATTTCTCTCTGCTTTATTTATATCTAAAATATGTTATTTTATTCTTGCATTAAAATTATGTTCTGTTTTGCCTACATAGAAACTGCCACAGTAATATCTTGCTAAGTAAACCCAGTCCTCTGTTTTGCTTGCTACAAAAATCATTAAAATAATGTAATTTCCCTGTAATAGGATGAATGAAAACATTGGTATTGTCTGCATATCCACACATTGTGCATCCATTCCATCTGTATGTATCCTTTCTGTTCCTATTATTACCACTCTTTCTTTTAAATAATTCCTTTAAATTGCTTGCCCTTCTATATGAAAGTAATGGCTCTGAAGAAATTATCTTTCTGATCTCATTGTTCTACTGTAAAATGTCCCAGTTGTTGTTAATTATTTCTTCCAAACATCTGCTGTTTGACCCAAACTGCATAACCAAACCAAATACTGGTGATGGCACGAAGAACAAAACAATAACCAAGCTTCTTTAGTGTATATTTTATTTTCACCGCTTTCGTCTTGCGACTTCTTCAGAACTAAAAACAGCACTTAAAAACTTCCATACTTGTATATACATACTCATTAACACTGCATTATGTCACACCATTAACCAATTTCAATTTAAAGTGCGGAATTTCCATTTAAAATATGGACGTTTTTAAGTGTTGCTTTTAGTTCTGAAGAAGTCACAAGATGAAAGTGGTGAAAATAAAGTATACGCTAAAGAAGTTTGGTTATTGTTTCCTTCCTCGTGCCATCACCAGTATTTGGTTTTGTTTGTGGTTATTGTACTGGTTGAAGTGTTTCTGTGGCCAAACTGCATAACACATCTTAACATTTCTGTACTACTTCTTGAAGTTTCATTTTACTTTACTTGGTAGATTCTCACCTCTGTTGTTATAACTGGGTCTTCCTTTAGCATGACATTCACCTTCCTTTCTTCATTGGTTAACAAACCATCTGGATATTGCCTTTTACATAACCAATATTTTTCATTTGCCAGTTCTGATTCTACCAGTAACCCATATGCAGTATTTCTAACTATTCTCATAAACTGCCTCTTTGGGATATTTCTTTTTGTGAAATAAAGGTGACTTCTCTTAAGATGTAATAAATTATTTATAGTTACTGCTTTTTTTGTAAATGTTGCCAGCTGTGTGTCCTGGACACTGACTGTACTTGTGTAAAGTAACATCTAGGAAGTTAGTTGTATGACTGCTATTAGCATCTATTGTTAATGATGCACAACATTCCTTAAAGTTTGTATCAAAATGTCAGGAATCCTCTGGTTATCCCTTATTAATAAATATGTCAACAGCAAAGCATCCAAAAGATATCACAATAAGCACGGCTCTTTAATAAGTTGTCCGCATTAAAGAGGGCTTCCTCCTTTAAAAAAAAAATAAGCTTTAGTTTGTGTTTGCTGAAAGTGGATTTGAGAGATTTTTTTTATCTCTGTTTTGTCCATCGAACAAACCACCTTTGATAAGTAATTATTAATCCCTGTCAATGCCATCTGCTAGAAATAAGTGCAATTTAGAAGATGTATGCTCTTAATATAGTAGAAACGAAGAAAAACACCTAGGCAACACTATAAACACAGTTTCTAAGACGAAAAACGTCTTTGTAATGTGAAGAGCAACACAAGTGCAACACGACTCGAACAGGCAACAATAACTGTTTATTAACTACTAATAGTAGTACATAAAATGACGGTTAAGCGCTTTCATCTGACTCAGCAGACTTCATCAGAACGAATAACACAAATTTAAAACTCAATTATATAGACTTTTTGGCGCCAAAAAAAAAATGTTTACCATTTGAAATTTAAAAAGACAGTGCTTAACTCTTTACACATTACATGTTCTTTCATAACTAGAGCGTTTCTCTGCATGAATAAAAATCAACTCAATCCACATAATAAAAACATGCAGTTGATCTTAATCAAAAAAATAGTATGAATTAAATAACTACATACTAGTTTAAAAATAAGGAACACACAAAATCCACTGGATACACCACATACTAAAGTGGAGATGACCACTGCATTGCCAAATAGAAAGCATTCTTTATTACAATTTCAGGAACACACATGTGCTTTCACATCATCTATACATCCTTCTACTTCAGGTCCAGTGGCTTCTGAGATTTAATAAATTTTCTTTCTTCATAATGTCCAACGTAGGACATACGGCTGCCCCTGATGCATTGCCCTTTTAAATACATTTTTAAAACGTGTCTGGGATGATCCCATGATCCTAATGGCTAATGTACATGTCCAGGTAAGCTATACCACACCTATTTGATCAATCAAGTCTATGTATTTAAAGGGCAATGCATCAGGGCAGCCCGTATGTCTTCCACGTTGGACATTATGAAGAAAGAACTTGAATTTATTAAATCTATGTTCATCAACAGAGGATACCCGAACGCCTTATTGACAGATGTTATAGAATATGTTAGTAGGGAATGGGGTAAGAAATATCCCCCATTATTGGGAAAAGAATATACATATTTGAACAATTGTTCATTGGTGCCCGATGTGTTAAGAAACAACAGGGTATGTGTCTTGATATATTCACCACACATACAGTATATTAAAAATATAATCAGAAGTCAATGGAACATGTTAACAGTGGACGAGGAAGTGGAAACTATTTTAGGCAAACATCCTAGTTTTGTTAACAAAACGGGTATGAATATAAGGAGACATTTGGAGGTAATGACCAAGACCAATAAAGGGACAACAAAAAAACTAAGTACTACTAAAAAGTTTGGGTCATGCAAACAATGTCATGCTATTAGTGAAGTAGAAGGATGTAAGCTAGATGATGTGAATATGACATATATTAGATTTAGAGCCGGAAATTGTAATAGCAATAATGTTGTCTATTTGGCCAAATGCATGGTTTGCTCTGCTTTCTATATAGGAAAAATGGAGAGACAGTTTAAGCGACGAATTTATGATCATTTTTACAGTATTAAGGTGAAAGATAAAAATAATGCTTTATATCGGCATATTAATGAAAGCGGAGATAAACACCATTTTAAGTTTGCTATTATAGACCAAGTACATATTTCTCCTCGTGGTGGTAATTGGAAAGCTCTCCTGGGTATGAGAGAGAGCAAGTGGCAGATGTTGACTGATGCCACGAGAAAACCAGGCATCAATGATTATATCACCATTAAGCCATTCTTGACATTAGCTTAAGGGCATTAGGGTAGTATGTTTTAATATACATTGTTTTAAACACATAATTTTATATTTTTGTAATATTTACTTTATTACTAACAATTGTATCTATTTTTTATATGTATTTTTATATGTAGTTTATGTACATTAATTACATGTATTTGTTGACATAAGCATTCATATGGTTATTAGGTACTATTTAGTAGATGCATTATGTTATCTTATCAATAGTAGTATTATAGATTGTAGCGTTGCCAGGTAGCATTATTTATTATATCTTATTTTTAAATTAGTATGTAGTTATTTAATTTATACTATTTTTTTGATTAAGATCAACTGCATGTTTTTATTATGTGGATTGAGCTGATTTTTATTCATGCAGAGAAGCGTTCTAGTTATGAATGAACGTGTAATGTGTAAAGAGTTAAGCACTGTCTTTTTTTAATTTCAAAGGTAAACATTTTTTTTTTGGCGCCAAAAAGTCTATATAACTGAGTTTTAAATTTGTGTTATTCGTTCTGATGAAGTCTGCTGAGTCAGATGAAAGCGCTTAACCGTCATTTTATGTACTACTATTAGTAGTTAATAAACAGTTATTGTTGCCTCTTAATATAGTCTGAAGATCCATTTAACAAATGAGAGAGAAAACAGGTGCAGTAATGATAATACTGCAGCTGAGAAGGTTAAAATTGTCCGTGTTAATTGGCACACTCATTAAATTGCATTGGTAATAAATACCATCCAAGAAGTTGCAAATTATTCACCTTTCTAACATGTGGGATTCATACTTACTGCTCAACCAGTCAATAACTGGTAGATCACTGAAAACCATTGCCAGAACAGCATTCCTGATGGTATTTCACTGTCCTTGCTGATCTTGAGTCTTAGGGGTTCTGCCCACTGCTCACTTTTCCTTTGCTAAAGGTTCTTTTTATTTTTTTTAATTAAAGCTGCTTAGACACTTGCAAACCATGCGTTCTTCATCATCTTTTCTCACATTTTTATTTGTTCCCTATTTTTTAACAATTTTTATTGACACGGCTGTTTTCAATAACATCATAACACAAGTGCAATCCTCTTGCATGGTGCACCTCATAATATTTTGCAGCAAAAAAATTGTGCTTTATAAAGCACAAGTTATACACACAGAATAAATGGTGTTCTATTCATCTGTTGCAGTATTTATAACATGAGAGTTCCCCATCATAGGCAACCCGACGTTGGCCAGTATACAAAAGACTTCATTACTATAGGGTGCATGGTTATGTCGCACATAGGCTGAGATCGGATTTCGGCCATAAGTCACATACTCGCACACCATCCTCAGAACTTCTCTGCCGCCAGATCTGAATGCTAGATTCCAACATATGGTCTGACTCTCAGTCATTTGCAGTTGTTCTAAATTCATATAAGTTCCACTTTGGGGAATTTGTTGACTTTTGCTACTATCTTTGGTTAGGGTTCATGTCATCCAAGAGAGGAAGTGCCAATGTGGATGACAAATTCCACACAAGGATAGCCACCGCCAGTGCCTGTTCTGCTTAGGCCCAAACCATGGCCACAAAAATTGCTCTGTTTGTCAGGCATTTGTCCCAAAGACTTTAAGGAGTAGATTATTCTCCCTAGCTATCTACCTTGAGAATCAGCACTTAAAGCTATCAAAAAGCACAAATGAGGGATCCCCAGGGCCCTAAGCCAAGTAGACGTCGAAGCAGAAGACCAAAAAGCAAAGGCCTGAACCTTCTGCTGCGCCTCTGGATACTGACATCTCTCTTGAGGTGGAGGACAGCCTGGAGACACGCCCGGTTCACAGCCCAGATCTACAGGCTGAGCCTGCCGTCTAGGCCTCCTTTGATCTGAGCATTAGCACATCAGCAGAGGCCAAGCAGGCATTTGTGTCAGATGTCCGAGTGAAACCACAGCTCATGCTTACAGAAGTCCCTAAGAAGATTCCACATATCCTTGTTAGGGAAGAGGTAGATTCCGACCTGATAGAATCTGAGCCTACATCGGCCCCTTCGACCCTACATAAAGCAAACCTGCATGGGAAAAAGAACCTTCAAAAGAACCTGCTAGTGATTGGCAGCAATTCAGTCAGGGCCTTTTCAATACCCTTATGTCACTTGGGCCTCCTCCAGGCTTTACAGCCCCCTCCCCACTCAGTGCTGTCACTCCACTTAACAGAACTAGAGAAGAGGATACATTAGAGAAAGAGGCATCTTCAGGGGATGAATCCTTGGCCTACTCTTCTCAGATTCCTTCCCCCTGGATTATGCCTCCCCTAAAGAGGAATCAAATGGCACAGACTCAGCAATGGAAGACCTGTCCTTTGGTGAGACCCTAGCTAAGATGAGGGGCCACTTTAAATGGGATAGCACCCAAGTATCTGAAGTACAAAAATGATATTATGACCTATTACAGGTGGAATCATCTAGCCCATTGGCTATCACTCCTGTATTGCTTGCCTTTCTTGATGCTTTTGCTTCAGCTTCACAGGCACCAAATTTCCAGCCACCTGCCTCCAAAAGGCCAGACCGCTTGTACAAGGTCCCAGAGGGCTAAAAATTCTTCTTCAGATGTCCATCTGTAGACCCTTCTGTAATTTCTGTGGCTTCTGATAAGCCATCAAAATTGCTGCCCTCCACTACCCTCTTACCATCTGATAAGGATAGCAAGATCCTGGATAGCCTAAGCAAAAAAGTATACACTTCTGCCACTCTAGCATTCAGGGACATAAGTTACCAAACACATATGACCAAATTTGCATTAGAACTTGTGTCCTAGCTCTCACAGGTAATTGCAAGCCTACCTGACACTGACAAAATAAAACCTTGGCTACTTCACTGCTTGGTGCTTTTTGTCAAGTAGTACATCACTCCATAAAATGCAGTTATGATGCTGCAGAGGCTTCCAAAAGAGCAGCTGCCTCTTGATCTGTAATAAGAACATTTTCTTGGCTAAGATTTCAGTGCTTACTTGAGACATAAAACCCAAAGTTGTACATGCTCTTGGACAATTCTGCCTTATTTGGATCTGCAGCTGCTAATCTGTTCATATCATTGCAGGAAAAGGGTAAGGAACTGCAGGAACTGAAACATATTTTTGTTTTCCCAGTACCCAAGTTCCAAAGAAAGTACCCTGCAAAGCCTGTATTTGTGCATAGACATTCCCATCACATACAACCCAGAGCAAAAGAGTGACAGGAGACCACAGCAGCCTAGGGCTCCACTGGCAACCCTACCATCTAAGCTGCCCTTTCCAGATAAGCCTTCCTGTCTTTGACTTCCCCCTCCCACCCACATCCCACTTTCACAGCGCCTAACCCTATCCCTGCCAGCCTGGGAAAGCATAACTCAAGATGCTTGGGTCCTCTCAATTATACAAAAAGGGTGTCTCATGGTGTGGTATCAACTACCCTCTTTCAGAGGCATCCCTCAACCTCCCAGTGAACAACTTGCCTTTTTTGTTTCCAGAAGTTCTGTTAGAATTATTGAACCAACGAGCCATTCAGGGTGTCCCTAGAAAACAAATAGGCAAAGAATTTTATTCCAGGTTACCTGGTGCCCAGGAAGGAAGGTCCCTGGAGACCCATCCTTGACCTGTCCAATCTCGATAACTTCCCAGACATACCCACTTTTTGTATGCTGACCCTCCAGACTCTCTTCCCACTCATTCTGCCCCAAGCCTTCATGATTACCTTGGATATCAAAGATGCATATCTGCACACTCGAATGCATCCCAACTCCAAACATTTTTACACTTCTGTGTATCATCATGACATTTTCAGTTCTGTGCCATGTCCCTTGGACTTTCTACCATACCCAGAGTCTTCACCAAATAACTTGCTCCTGTGATTGCTCACTGCAGACTCCAGGGAATACACATCTTTCCATATCTGGATGACCTTCTCCTGGCTCCCTCCACAGAAGAGCTGGAATGAAATATTGCCTTTACCATCAATCTTCTGCAAAGTCTGGAGTTCACCATAAACTTAAAAAAAATCAGTTCTCACCCCTGCACAGGATCAAGTTTTCCTAGGGTGCAGGATACAAACAGATCTTATGAGGGTCTCTTTTGATCCACAAAAGGTACAGAACCTCACCTCTTACTTCAAAAACATTCTACTGGTTTACCACCTAACACCCAGAGAGTTCCTCAGGGTCTTGGGCCTCGTGGCATCCACCATTCCCATGCTCCCCTTAGCCAAACACCACATGACAAAATGGCAGTGGTATCTAAAATCAGTTTGGATGCAACACCAACACCCCTTAGAGTTCTCCATTCCCCTCATCCCTGTCTGAAGAGGGAACGTCGATGGTGGATACATCAAGTGACACTCAACCCAGGGACTACCCTTGCACCCTCCTGCTTCTTCTCAAGAGATATGCACAGACGCCTCAGACGTAAGTTGGGGAGCAACCTTCAGCCACCTGAAAGTACAAGGGATCTGGACTCCCTCTCAGTTGAAGGAATACAGCATTGTAAGGGAGATGAGGGCACTGCTATTGGCCATACAAACTTTCCACCCGTTATTCCAACCAGGACCCCTAAAGCTGTTCACAGACAATATGACAGTCCTTTGGTATGTGAACAAATGGGGGGGCAAATCATATCTAGTATGCAGACTGGCTCTTCAGGCTTGGTAACCCTTCAGGCAGTGTACATCCCATCCTCTTAAAACTGTATGGCAAATTACCTGAGCAGGTTCCAAATACCATCCCATGAATGAATGCTCCAAAGGGATGTGTTTCTAGATGTAGTCCACCAGTGGGGTGTTCCTCAAATAGACCTTTTGCCTCCCCCATGAACAGACAACATCCACAGTTTTGTGCTAGAGAGCCCCATCCTCTGGTCTGGAAAGTGGACGCCCTCACTTTCTCTTGGAAGGCGATATTTCTATGTGCATTACCTCCCCTTCCTCTCATACCAAAAGTCCTGTACAAAATTCAGGACAAACCAAAAATCTTGCGGGTAACTGCCTTTTCACCAAGACAGCACTGGTTCTCTCTCCTCCTGCAATTAGCTATGGGCAGTCACCACAAGTTACCTCACAGAGTGGACCTCCTCACACAAGACATAAGGATGCTCATCCATCCCCACTTGAAGACTCTTAATCTGACCCTGTGGGTGATAGGGTACTAATCCCTTTTAGACACCTGTTCTCTGAGGGTGTGCTCACAGTCCTGTAAGAGGCCAGGAAACCAAATACCAGAAAATCGTACTTAGCAAAATGGAAGAGGTTTTCAATCTGGTGTCTGAAACAAAATCAGGACCCATTAACAGTGGAACCTCCCCTGGTTTTGACTTACTTGTGTGACTTGCTCAACACTGGTTTGGCTTACTCTTCAGTTAAACCTGTTATGTCAGCCTTGTCTGCCTCTGTCTCCCCCTTTATCTAGCACATTTGAGGCAAAACAAATTTGTTATGGCATCCTACACATTAGGCCTCCCAGAAAACCTGTTCTGCCTCCCTGGGACCTTAACTTTGTTTTGGAAAAGCCGACTCACCCACCCATCAAGAAAGCTTCCTCAGCTGTTCTTCAGCACTGTTCCTGGAAAACTGTGTTACACCTAGCCTTAACTTTAGCCAGATGAATGTGTGAGTTACAGGCCCTTATGGAGTCTCCATGCTTTATGGTATTCCACAAAGACAGGGTCTCCCTGCGCACAACCCCCCTCATTTATGCCCAAGGTTGTCAGTGACCTATCTCTAAGTCAGTCCATACACTTACCCATCTTTTTCTCTTCTCACCAGAACTCTAGTGAGAGGGTCCATACCTTAGATGTCTACAGGCAACTTAGATTTAGTTGGATAAAACCAAGGCTGTTTAGAAAGTCAGATCATCTTTTTGTTTCTTACCACCCCAGGGCTCTGGGGCAGACCGTATTCAAGTAGATCATTTTGTTCTAATGCACTCAACATGGTAAGACTCTTCATTCCCCTTTTAGGACTCATCCCACTAGGGCTGCTGCCACATCTGGGGCCTTTTTCAAGGGAATGGACACTAATTCTATTCTTGAAGCAGCTACATGGACCTCAGTCCATACCTTCACCAAACACTACAAATTAGATGTAATTTCTAAATCTAGAGCAGGATTTGCCAGACCCATACTGCAGGGCTTCCTGCAAAGCTCTTCAGCTACTCCCTCCTCCCTTCATTCATGAGCTTTTATATTCTCCCGACTCCCTCATATTTTAAATACTGCAACAAATGAATAGACCACCATAGAATAGTTGGGTAAAATCTTACCATAACAATAGATGTCCTTTTCTCTATTGCAGTAATTCATACCCCCCTCCTTCCCCCTGGCCTTGCTTCTTCTTGGATGATTCTTACCCTACTTCCTTAGGCTGGCGTTCCTCCTGGGGCAGTCAGTTCTGAGGATGGGGGCATGCATATGTCACTTTTATGGCCGACGTCCAATCGCAGCCTATGCACCCTACAGTACTGAAGTCTTTTGTGTACTGGCTGATCTCAAGTCACCTACGGTGTGGAACTCTCTCATATTATGAATACTGTAAAAGAGAAGGACTTCTATCGTTATGGTAAGATTTTTCACAACTATTCTTTACTGTTTAACACCGCACACACACACAAATCATATGTCCCTGTTAGTAACACATAAGTACAGCATAACTAAATACTATTTTCTGTAATTTTCCTCATGTTTCCTGTTAGCTTTGTGATCATCTTCATACTTAGCCAGTCAAGAAATGTCTGATTGAATCTACTTATTGTATAATGTTATTTTTACCCATTTTACCTTCTTAAATGCTAGATGAAAGGGCATTTACGAATTTCACCATCAGAATAACCCATTTTTTTTTTATGGGCTTCTGTGCGATATTTTCTCATTGGTACTTTGGTCAGGGAAAAACATAGCTATCCTCTTCCTTGAAGAGTCTAGATAACTTGCCAGGGTAAGGATGGTGAATAGCTTTGGTATAAGTTGTTTACCCCTCATTAAAGAGGGTTTTAACTTTGTCTGAGCAACACTTATCAAGTACTTTTAGGGCGGAAAATCATTACATGTAAAAATCTGTCACAGTCTCCTTATACTTCTCAACAATAAGATTCGAAAAGATTAGGAACAGAGAATGTAAAAGCAATATACAAAGAAATAATGGAGAGACATCTGTACAGCTCCCAACTATACAAGTCCAGAAGGTTTAGAATTTTTCCATGGATGTTTTTGCATGTCTATTTTTATACCCTCAAGCAGACTTCGGAGAATTTTCCTTGGGTAAACAGTAAATGCCAGATATGTGATGTAAAAAAGTGAGGGGAGGGGGTGATGAGTTGGAAGATTTTAAAATTCTCTGCAGACTATTTTGTCAGAAATTTAGGGAGAGCAAATGACTGTAACTAAGGAAATTATTATTATAAGATAGAATACAGGATGTGAGATGCCCAATCATTGTAAGGCCTTACTAAGTTTATTGTTATTGGTTGCCAAAATAATATTAGAAAAATATTTGAAAATGGAAATATTGTAAAGGAAATAAAAAGAAATGGAAGTGGGATCTTTAGAAAAGGGAATGATCAAATTACATAGAAATAAGTGGCGTTTGTGGAACAATACACAAGAGGAACTGAAAGCACAGATGCAAGTAATCAAAACTTTTAATGTAATTTGGTCTTGGTAAATGTGCAATAGCAACTTTTAAAGCAGGTAACCTGCAGCACCAATAAAATATCAGTCTGGCAAAGGAGTGTGATATAAAGGAACTTGAGCAGGAGGGAGTGAATAAGTATTTGGGAATTGATTAAGAATTGACAATAAAACTTGAACATATGCAAACAAAACTTAGTAAGGAATATTTTAGAAGACTAAAATGAATACTGAAAACAGCCCTGAAATCTAGGAGCAAAGTCCAAGCTATAAACCAATTTGCTCTTCTAGTTGCAAATACAGAAAGCTCCTGGAAAAGTCTCATGTTGATCAGGATCTGATGCAGGAATGGTTATGGAGAGGTGAATGTAAATCAAAAGATGAAAGGTTAATATTGGCGGCCCAGGGTAGTGGACTGTGTACATGTTCGTTTACAAAGCCCATTGAACATGTAGGAGCCTAAAAGATAGAACCCAGATGTGTGCTGAACTAGCGACAAATGATGTCTCACACACTGATCCTGCAAAAATTGCTAACCTACTAGTGGACAGGTTTGGTGAAAAATTCTCCCCTTTATCCCCTCCAAGTATTACACAAAACCATACCTTCAACAGCTCCCCTACCCTATATATCTAAAGAACAGGTCAGCAAAGCTCTATCTAAGGCAAAACGCACAGCCTCTATAGGTCCTTATGGCATCCCAGGCTGTATTCTAAAAAAAACTAAAAGAGGAGTTAGCAACCCCCTCAGGCATCCTATTTAACCACTGCCTGAATACAGGATTTGTCCAAGTGTGGCGCCAGTGCCCTGGCCCAGCAATCAAGGAGCCTCAATCCTCACTACTAACATTAGTGAGGGATATCTCATATAGGAGGAAAGGGTAACAAATACACACAGTTAAGTGCAATTTCCCTTAAGAGCACACAGAAATCACAGTCAGTCCGGGGCTGGTCACTCCTTTGCTCTCCAGGTCCCCAATAAGACTCCCCACTGTCACAGCTATAGGGTCCAGATCTCAGCCAGCTTGGCAAGCTAAAATCTCCAGCACCCTCTCTGTCCAACCAATGCTTCTTGTCCCTGCCCAAGTAGCTGGCACACACACACTTTGAGGTAAGAGTTTATACAACCACACAGGCACTCCTGGGAAAGGCTGGCACAGGTTCTCCAGCTGTGCACTTATTAACCAGACTATACAGTAGTACTGCCTGCCACCAACCAGCTAATATTTATCAGCTACTCAAAGGCCCTTAAAAGGGTGTCCATTTATTACTGTGCAATATTATTATCCAATTGATAGTATAACTAAACAGTCAAGGCTTATTAGAGTGACTTGGTACAGTAATCACTATAAATATGCAATGTACTCTGGAGCTTAAATTATCTCTACACAAAACAGCTACAGTTGAAAGGTTTTAAAATATTTAATAATAAATAATAAAAACACAAGACAATACTTCTTACTACACAGTGCTAGTCAAGAGTTCAGAGATCACAGAGAAATACTTAAAATAATTCAGTAGTACAGTTCTGGCATCACAGAAAATACAGTTCTGGCATCACAGAAAAGCACTTAGTCTAATCTTTCTAGTTCCTAGCTATTTCTAAATGAAAACACAAGTCTAAGATAAACTTACATAAGAAAACAGGCAGAGTGCTGAAGAGTTGGATGGTCAAGACAAAAATGCTCAATCCTCTCTGGTTTTCTCTATTTAAATTGAAATTGCAATTCTGATTCACATTACATTATTTTTTACACTTTGCTGGGGTTCCCAGGCTACACATTTTCATCATTCTTCACACTTCATTGCATTTACATTCTTAACATCTTTTGTTATCTTGCAGCTGGTCAGGAAACAGAGCAATGAAAATACATTTGTATGTTTAAATCTAGCAATTTAACTCTTTGTTAAAACAATAGCAAGAATTCCTTCATCTAGACCCTTCAACACCACTGTCCACATCAAAGGGTCACCCACATGCTTTACTTTGGTCAGTAGAGTGCAGTGTTGTCACATTTATTTCCAGTTCCACATGTAACAGTATTTCTTTACATTTAAGACAACAAGCCTGTAGTTTACATTCATATTTACAAATGACTGAATGATCTGCAAAATTCTATCTGGCTAGGCTGGCAGACTTCATCTATCTTTACCCACTCCTCACATACCCCCCCCCCAGAAAATTTGAGCTATTTTTTCAAGTGACCCTTGAGAAACGCTGCTTGAGAGGGTTAGGTGTATCTGAGTGTACCTTACCCCATTCCCTGTCTTGAGAGCCCATTTGCATTGGCATTGCTAATCCCAGTGCAGTGCCTCACTGACATATATGCTTGCAACCTCAGGCTCCATCTTAGCAACTTGGTATTTTGCTGGCTGGCTCTTTGTAACCATGTTGGGGGGTTGTGATCTGCCATAACAGTGAATTTCCTTCCATACAGATAAGGCTGAAGTTTCTGCAGTGCCCACACTATCGCTAGACATTCCTTTTCTACAGCTGCATAGCATTCCTCCCTGGGTTGGAGCCTATGACTGAGATAAACCACTGGGTGCTCTTCTCCCTCTGAAGAAATCTGGCTAAGTACAGCCCCCACCCTATGGTTCGAAGCATCCACCTGCACAACAAATTATTTGCTGTAATCTGGACTGACTAACAGGGAGGTCCTCCCAAAGCTTCTTTAAGCATTTGGAATGCCTGTTCACATGCTGTGATCCACACTACCTTATCTGGCCTGTTCTTCCATGTTAGGTCTGTGAGGGGAGCAGCTATGGTACTATAACTAGGGACTAACTTTCTGTAGTACCCTGCTGTCCCTAAAAATGCCCTCACCTGCTTTTTAGTAACTGGTGCAGGCCATGCCTGAATGGCTTCTACTTTGGCAGCTTCTAGCCTTATCTTACCACTTCCCACTCTATGCCCTAGGTAGGAGACCTCTGTCATACCCATCTGACATTTGCTCAGCTTAATGGTCAACCCTGCCCTCTGTAGTCTGCCCAGCACCTCCCTGACATGCTGAAGGTGCTCTGGCCAGGAATGGCTGTAGATGGCAATATCATCTAGATAAGCAAGGGCAAACCCTCCTGCTCCTACTAGGATATGATCAACCAGCCTCTGGAAAGTCGCTGGGGCATTCTTCATCCCAAAGGGCATCTTTGTGAGCTCATTCAAGCCAAAAGGAGTCACAAAGGCTGACTTCTCTCTAGCACTGGGAGTCAAGGGCACCTGCCAGTAACCCTTGGTAAAATCAATGTTGTAAGATACGTAGCCCCACCCAGATGCTACAGGGCCTCATCTGTCCTAGGCATTGGGGTAAGCATCTGACTCTTTGTGACTATTTACTCTCCTGTAGTCCACACAGAACCTAGTGCTGCCATCCTTATTTGGCACCAGCATCACTGGGGAGGCACAGGGACTGTTGGACTCTTGAATCACCCCTAGTACCAACATCTCCTGTACCGCCTCCCTCAGAGTCTGTTTGACTCTCTCAGGCACTGTATAAGGGGCCTGCCTAATAGGCCTTTGGGGTCCTGTATCCACCTGGTTGCTACCCCAGGTAGGTGCACCCTGGTTTCCCAGTGAACATGTCCCCACATCCCTGCAACATTGCTCGGATTTCTCAAACCTCGGTAGGAGATAGCTGCTGGGACATTGCACTGAGGTGTCAGCCCGAGCCTCACTGAAGAGATCAGTCCCCAGATCTCCCTCAGACTCCTCCTGCAATCCATTGCAAATGCTCAGCACAAGGGCCTCCCTATCATGGTAAGGTTTCATCATGTTAACATGGTACAGTTTGTGCCCCGGCCTTCTGCCTAGCAGTTCCACCATGTAATTAACATCCCTTATCTTTCTTACCACCTTGTAGGGTCCCTCCCAAGCTGCTTGCAGCTTGTTGTGTCTGACAATAATGAGAACCATTACCTGCTGCCCCACAGCATACTCTCTAGCTTGAGCATTCCTGTCATACCACACCTTTTTCTGTTATTGGGCTTCTGCCAGGTTCTCCTGGGCCAAGCCCATGAGTTCCCGGAGCCTAGTCCTGAGGTTTAGGACGTATGCCACAACAGACTCCTTGTGAGACTCGCACTCACCTTCCCACTCATCTCAAATTAAATCTAGAGGTCCCCTCACCCTATGCCCATACAGCAACTCAAAGGGTGAAAAAAATGTGGATTCCTGGAGAACCTCTCTGTAAGCAAACAACAGATGGGGCAAATATTTATCCCACTCTCTCCTAAACTGATCTGCAAATGCCCGTAGCATGGACTTGATTGTAGAGTTTAACCTCTCAACCAGACCATTAGTCTGGGGATGGTAGGGGGTGGTCTTCATGTGCTTCACCCCACAGGACTTCCACAGACAAGCCAGCAGGTCTGACATGAAATTGGCACCTCTGTCAGTCAGTATTTCTTTTGGGAAACATACCCTGCTGAAAATCTCTAACAAAGCATTTGCCACCTTCTCAGCCTCAATGGAGGACAAAGCCGCTGCCTCATGGTATCATGTAGCATAATACTACCACTAGGATATACTTTTTCCCTGTGGAACTTGGGGTACTCAGAGGACGCACAATATCCATAGCTACCCTCTGAAATGGCTCCTCAATCATAGGCAAAGGCATCAAAGGAACTCTCACCTTGTCTCTTGCCTTGCCTACCTTTTGACACTGCTCACAGGTCCTGCAGTACCGTTACATCTCTGGAAATTCCAGACAAATAGAAGTTCTGAATAATACACCTCTTCATACGTTTTATGCCCATATGACTGCAAGGGAATATCATGGGCTATGGCTAGAAGCGCCAGCCGGTAGGCTCTAGGTACTATCAACTGCTGTACTCTCTCACCTTCTAGCCCTCCCTCAGGGGTCCACTCTCTGTACAGTACCCCTTTGTCCCAGTATACAGATTCCCCCTTTCCTTGAGAATCAGGTGCTTCCCTAGCTACCTGCCTCAGGCCTTGCAATATAGGGTCTGAGAGATGAGCCTGTCTCAACTCTCTCCTTGTAACCCTTCTCAGCTCCCCTTCCACAGAAAGTCTGGCATCCTCTGACAGTGGTGTCTCACTGTCAGCCTGGGTACTGCTACTCACCTCTACCTTTGCAGTCACTCTGTCCAAGGGACCGTCAGTACCCACAAGCAGCTGTGGCTTACATTCAGTCTGACTGTTACAGAGTAGCTCCCTCCCTGAAGTATCCACCTCACCAGTTCTGGCTGCAAGTATGCAGTCTGTCTGGGTCTTCCCCAGGCTACCAGACCCACATGCTTGCCTCCTAGGCTGACTGCGTGTAACCGCATAAGTACATGGTACTGCGTCATCCAAATCCTTCCCTAACAGGACATCTGCAGGATGGTAGTTCGGTACCCCTGTTGTCTCAAAACAACCTACTGTTGGCATTTTGTCTTTCCCACTTACTGGCTCCCTCACCTTTTGTTCCCCACCTTGCCTCCGTGGACACCTGTATGCCACATGGTCCCACTGGTTGCATTCAAAACATTTAACCCTAGCTGCTGGACGTGTACCTGGACTAGTTGCTTCCCCTGCTACTGGCAGATTCTGTTGGGGCAGTCTGTGCTCCCCACCATGGGTTCCTTTGGACCCATGAGCAGTACTGGGGTTCCCCTTCCTGTGCAGGGCTGCCCTGCTTGCCAGGTATAGGTCTCCCTTCTTCCCCAACTCATCTGTAGTAGCACATTGTCTATCAGCTAACCAGATCCTCATGTCCTCAGGCAACGTGCTAAGGGCTTGTTCCCTCACCAAAAGGTCTGCCAGCCCTTTAAAAGTGGTGACCTGACAAGAACTCACCCACCTATGGAAATAAGTGCTCAGTTCAGCAACATATTCACACACACTTTCATCTGCCTAGCGTCTATGCTCACCAAACTTTTTCTTATACGTTTCAGGTATTAGCTTAAAAAAACTCTAACAGACAATTTTTACAGCAGTATAATCAAAACATGCAAGTCAGACATTTTAGACACTACAGTTACAGTTTTACCATGGAGTAAGGGGGTCATGAACCATACCCAGAGCCTTTGATCAACACTATACTCTTTGCATACCCTCTCAAACACATGAATGAAACTATCAAAATTATCCCCTCATTAAACTGCGGAAGACGTTTACTGACTTTTGTGCTTCTGTGGTCCAGTTACTCCCTTCCCCATTACCTCCGTGACTCTGGCGAAGAGTCAGCATTTCCCTCTCATGCTTCCTCTGCCTTTCCTTTTCCTCGGCTTCTATCTCCAAACGCCTGGCCTCCAACTCAAGTCTCTTTTTAGCTCCAGATGGATTTTTAAGTCCTCTGCCAAAAGGTTGAGTTGTCCATTCTCCAAGGGTATTGTATATCCACTGCCAGTCTGATTGTCCTACTGGTTGCTGTTTTCTGATGCAGCTGTAGCCTGTAACCAAGGCTGCAGTCAGGTCTGTCTTAGTCAGGTTTCCATGTACCAGTCCCCTAGCTTGGCACATCTCCGCCAGCTGGCTCCTTGTCGACTTTCCATACTCCTCTGCTGACATGCTGCATGCTCACCCTGACTAACTAAGCTAACAAAAGAAATAAAACAATTGTGATCTGAACTCTTGAGTATTCACTGCATGGCTGATTTAGAGTACAAAACACCTTCAAAGCTCACTGTACCCAAGCTACAGGAATTAACTCTACCTGCACCACTTCAAGCCAATTAGTATTTGCCACCAATTAATATATGGTATGAATATCCCACTGCTGCCAAACAATTAATATGTGATGCCAGTGCCCTGGCCCAGCAATCAAGGAGCTGCAATCCTCACTACTAACAGCAGTGAGGGTTTCTCATAAAGGAGGAAAGGATAACAAATACACACAGTAAAGTGCAATTTTCCTTAAGAGCACAAAGAGATCACAGTCAGTCCGGGGCTGGTCGCTCCCTTGCTGTCCAGGTCCCAAGTAAGATTCCCCACTGGTACAGCTATAGGGTCCAGATCTCAGCCAGCTGGACAAGTTAAAATCTCCAGCATCCTCTCTGTCCAACCAGTGCTTCGTGTCCCTACCCAAGTAGCTGACACACACACACTTTGAGATAAGAATTTATACAACCATGCAGACACTCCTGGGAAAGGCTGGCACAGGTTCTCCAGCTGTGCCTCTATTACCCAGACTATACGGTAGTACTGCCTGCCACCACCCAGCTAATATTTATCAACTACTCAAGGGCCCTTAAAAGGGTGTCCATTTATTACTGTGCAATATTATTATCCAATTGGTATTATAAGTAAACAGTCCAGGCTTATTAGAATGACTTTGTACAGTAATCACTATAAATATGCAATGCACTCTAGAGCTTAAATTATCTCCACACAAAACAGCCACAGTTGAAAGGTTTTAAAATATTGAATAATAAATAATAAAAGACAATACTTCTTACTACACAGTGCTAGTCAAGAGTTCAGAGATCACAGAGAAATACTTAAAATAATTCAGTAGTACAGTTCTGACATCACAGAAAAACACTTCATCTTTCTAGTTCCTAGCTATTTCTAAAAGAAAACGCAAGTCTAAGATAAACTTCCATAAGAAAACATACAGGTGTCAAAGGAAAAAACTTCAAAGACCAATACACGTAAGGTTCAGTTAAGGCACTTTTAATTTACTTGCCGCAAGGAGACAAAAACATGCAAATACAAGGATTTGTCTAACTATTAACAGGAAGTATGTTCATTCTTATACTGTTTTACAAGACATGGCCTTCTAAGCTGATGTAATCAAACACAACTTTTAGCATTGTTCTACAGCAGATGTTGCTCAGATTTTCTGCTGACATGACTAGATTTGTGAGAAACTTTTGAGAAAAACAACCTGGCCTTGGTGACCATTAATCTGTTTACAAGCTTCTATTGTACAATGTTACTTTTCAAGGTACTTTTCTAATTCAGATACAAGCAAATGCTGATTGCAGTTCATATTTTCAAGCAGGCTTTGCCCCAATTATCTGTAACTTCTACAGCTGTGTATTTTCTCACAGCACAGCGGAACTTCTCGTCTAAGTTTCATACAAGTAGTATTGTTCTATTCATTATTTTCCTAACGCAAGCAGAAACCACCTGCTTCTCAGTAAATTTCCAAGGCACAAGCAAGATTTTAGCTAACAATACAAGGTCAGGAAGCAACTGCAGTTTGTACAGATTTATGCAGTATGAAATAGAATAAATGTGTTAACCCTTTTCAAGCTCTAAATGCAGTAAGTATATTACTAATACACACATCAATACATATTTTTCTAACATTTCCCCCCTATTAATACTTTTATTCTACTTTCAAAATAAGCATAAACAGTTTGTTTTCTTCTCCTAACCTCTTCCACTCAGGATTTGCAGTTGAGAGTCATTCACTTTAAACTTATGAAAGCATTTTCAGTCTTTTAACAGTTCTTCAAACTCAGTACTTTGATATAAGGTTTCAGAAACTGACATGTCTATAAAGTCTTTAATCAGTCTTTTTATGCAGGGAATACCACAACAAACACATACTCCCAGTAGGAGCATACCTACACAAATGGCAATCAGGATGTTCATTAGGATGGTACCCCACCCCCCAAACCATTTCTGGAAAAAGTCTGTCAGTGGGTTTGGGCCTGGTTTGGTCATGGCCGACACTTGCCGAATTACCTCAAGATGATTTGTCTATCTCGTGTTTATGGTCAGGAATATATGAACAGCATTCTTCTTGATTAAAGCGCAAGTACCACCTCTCGCCGCTAGGGTGAAGTCAAGAGCCATGCGGTTTTGGAGCACTACAGTTCTCATAGCATTCAGTTCATCAGTCACCAATTTGAGAGCAGAAAAAGTTGCGTTGCTCATTACTTCGAGAAGTTTTGACAGTTTTCTCAGCTCCCAGATTGATTTCACTGCTCCATATGCTGGTAATATGCCTGCCCACGATATAACGCTATCACTCAAGTCCATGTGTGTCAGTCCTTTGTCTAGTGAGTGATGGTCTTACCAACGCGCATCAATTTGTCCCACTGGATTTACAGGTTTTTTGATGACTTCTCGGACATTTCGAATTTTCCCACGAGGCAAAACTGCAGTGTGTTGTATGGCCGGAACCAGGTAACCCAAAAAACAACTGCCGGACCAATTCTCAGGTAACCATTTGTATGCCTTCCTGCCACACACAAAATAACAGTCCTCTACTTTAGTAGTAGCCATGCTATGAATATACACTCGCCCTGCATGAAACATTTTTCTATCAATTGTAGACAGCTGTTTATAAAGAACAGAATTATGTTTTACTTCATCAAGTGTTTGTGCATCAATCCAAGAAATGAATCATAGTTTGTATTACAATAAAGATCTACATTGTTACCTTTAGTGTAAGATCTATAAGGAACAGTCACATTACAATTGCTCCAACCCACCTGAACAGTATCATTTTTATAAAAACACACAGTTCCCTTTTGTGGAACAGACAAGTGCAATGCTATTTTATCTTGTGCTGTAATGGTTGAGGTATCATAAATCAAGTTCTCCCAGGTCTCATTGACCCCTAGGGGGACCGTAGTCATTAATAACCCCCTGTATGCTGTCAGCAAAGCTGTACAAATCCAGCAATTCAAAACATTGAAAGTCTCAGCATATATGCTGTCAGCAAAGCTGTACAAATCCAGCAATTCGAAACATTGAAAGTCTCAGCATACACATATTTAATTGCCTGGTAAGTGTTAAAGTTTGGATGCCAGTTTATGAGTAACACTTCGCGTTATTCAGTTCAGTCTGTGTGGCTGGGAAAAGAAAAGGCCACAACAAAAAGATTATTGTCACTAGTACAGTTAACAGGATGATTATGCAATACTTCTGAGGAAAGGGTTGTTCTGCATTCCTGTTTCTTCTGGACTCTTATCATTTTTGCTCTTGGCATGTAACAAGATTTTTGTCCAGTTTAAAGTTTTTAACTAACTTACAGTGCGTCAGGTGGATCCAGGAGGCACGCTCCACAATTTTGACTGCAGTGGGTGTTGACAAAAGCACTTGATATGGACCTTCCCACTTTGGAGATGCCCAATTCTTTTTCTTAACTATCTTCAGCCAGATCCACACTCCAGGGGGCACTGCCACTTCTGACGGTCTGGTTCGTTCTTTATCTGAAACAGAATTTAACTGCAACAAATTTTTAGAATTTAAAAGATTTCGCATATACTCAGCTAATGTACTGTCAGCTTCCTGGTCTGCGGGCATGAGAGATTTCCACTGAGGTATATAATAAGCCCTTCCAAAGAGTTTTTCGAAAGGAGTCAATCCTTTTGCATTTGGAACAGTTCTCATGCTCAGCAGTGCCAGGGCAGACAGTACACCCAATTTCTCTGTGTTTCCATTATTAATTTTCTTAGCTTACTTTTTAAAATCCCATTATGCCTCTCTACTAGCCCTGCAGATTGTGGGGGATACGCACAATGATTTTTTAAAGAAATTCCAAAATATCTACTTAACTGCTGTATGGTCTGGTTCACGAAGTGTGTGCCGTTGTCACTGTAGATCCTTTCCGGAATGCCAAATCTAGGGATGATTTCTTTAACAAGAACTTTGGCCACAGTCGTAGCATCTGGATTTTTAGTCGGAAAGGCTTCCACCCATCTGGAAAACATATCTACAATGACAAGGCAATACTTCTTATTTTCACATTTATTCAAATCTATGAAATCCATACAGATAGTATGAAACGGATACGGTGGTGTAGGGAAACTCCCTTGCTTGGGCTTTAATGCCCCTTGTGCATGATGTTTATTACAAACGTGGCATAACGAACAAAATTTTTTAGAGTAGTTTGTAAATCCGTACGTCGTGAACACTTGGTTCACCAGCTGTACCATTCCCCCTATTGAGACATGGCACTGCCCATGGCTCAACAAAGCTGCATATCTAAACAAATTAGATGGTAATATCGGTTTTCTTTCTTTAGAGATGTACAGCCCCTTTTCAAGAATTGCTCCTCATTTTATCCATCTTTGTTTTTCAGCTTGCGTAGTAAGTGTCTGCATTGTCCTTAACATTTCTAAGTCTAAAATCTCAGAGGGTTGTATTTCCTCATTCAAAATAAATGCTTCTGAAGCTGCCTGCTTTGCAGCTGTATCAGCCCTCGCATTACCTTTTGAAATCCTATCCTGTTGTTTGGTATGAGCTGTGCATTTACAAATAGCTACTTTCTGAGGTAACTGAATAGATTCTAAAAGATCTAAAATAAACTGTGCATGATTAATTGATTTGCCAGTAGATGTTATCATTCCTCGATTTTTCCACTGTTGCGCAAAAACATGTACAGTAGAAAAAGCGTACTGGCTGTCAGTAAAAATGTTCACACATTTACCCTTTGCTAAGGTACATGTCCGTGTCAAGGCAATCAGTTCTGCTGCCTGTGCAGATAAATTATGTGGTAAAGATTTCGCTTCTATAATGTCAGTATCAGAAACTACTGCATATCCCACTAGGTTCTGTCCTGCAGGACCCCTTTTGCACGAGCCATCCACGTAGTATGTCACCTCGGCATCATCCAGGGGAACATCCGAAAGATCTTTTCTAGGCCATGTCTTTTGCTCAATCACCTGCAGGCAGCTGTGTGGTGTGCTATCTGCAGGGGTTGGGAGCAAGGTAGAAGGGTTCAAAGTCATACATCGTTCAATTGTCATATGAGGTTGGCTCAACAGTATAGTCGTACAGGAAAGATGCCTAGCAGGGGAAAGATATGCTACCTTCTCTTGCAGTAAAATAATTGTGACTGCATGAGGCACTCTCAATGTGAGAGGGTGGAACAATACTACTGAGGCCGAAGCCTGTACTGCCATTGCAGCTGCAACTACTGCTTGTACACAGTGAGGTAAAGACCGTGCCATGGGGTCCAGTTGTGATGAATAATAAGCAATAGGGCGTTGCTTGTCCCCATGCTGCTGTGTTAACACTGATGTCATATAACCTTGCTTACAATCTACAGTTTGGAAAAAACGTTTATGATAGTTTGGTAATCCCAAAACTAACGAGGACACTATTAACTGTTTCAGTTTGCAGAAAGCAGATTCTGCTTCTGGTGTCCTTTGTAACAAATCCTGTGCTGCCATAGGCTTTTTATAAATCAGGTTAGTCAGCGGTGCAGATTCCAAGGCATAGTTTGGAATCCAACTCCGACAAAATACCCAGGAAGGACATCATTTCCTTCTTGGTGGTGGGTTTTGGTTCTTGCAAAATCGCTATTTTTCTGTCCTCATCTAATGTCCTACCCTCCTTGGATATTACATATCCTAGGTACTTAACTTGTTTTTTCCAAAGCTGCAGTTTATTTTTGTTTACTTTATGTCCTTCAGTGGCTAAAAATTGTAATAGCGCTATGGTATCTTCTTTACAATCTTGCTGGGTGGGGACCACCAGCAGGATAACATCAACATAAAGCAAAATTTGACTACCTCTTGGTGGGGTAAATCCCGCCAAGTTACTCACCATTTCTTGTGAGAATATCGTTGGACTTTCACAATACCCATGTGGTAGTCGCGTATATGTATACCTTTTCCCCTGAAATGTGAATGCAAACCAATGCTGACTGTCAGGGTGTATCGGTATCGAAAAGAACGCATTGCTGATATCTACCACAGAAAAATATTTCTGTTGAGGTTTTAAATCATTCAACAGGGTATGTGGGTCTGGCACCGTAGGTGCCCTTGATATTACTGCGTCATTTACAGCTTGTAAATCTTGGACCATACGCCACTCTCCATTTGCTTTCTTAACAGGAAATAAGGGTGTGTTGGCGAATCAGGAGATTCCACCAGCACCCCTTCCCTAAGTAAAGCTGCTATAATAGGTTTGATTCCTACCTCTGCATCTTTTCTTAAGGGATGCGGTCTTTTTTGTGGTCTAAATGCTGACTTTGGTGTAATAGTAACTAGTCCTGCTGTACGAATAAGTCCTACATCTGATTTTCCTGTTGACCAGAGAGTTTCTGGGATATTCTGTAAGGCATTCTCTTCCTCCTTTAATAGGAGTGCTAATCAGCTGTCCTTGCTAGACTGCAAGTGTACAGCTGGGCGGGTCTGAGTTATCCAATTCAACTTCTGCATTTGTATTTCCTGTTCTGACAGTTCTAACTCTGTCTGTTTCTCCCATCTCGTGACTTTTTCTCCCAAGTCTACCCATTTCACATTTTTGTCTTTAGTTAAGCTAACATTCGGTAATCTATTAGATTTGTAAAGTGCAAAGAACTCCTGGGGTAATGAACAGCTGACTACACTGTTCCCTTCTGTGTCCCAGTACAGATTGCATAATATCAATTTGTTTGCATGATTTCTAAACAATTCTTGCTCATATTCCTTATCAGGTCCTGGTGTGTTACAGTAATGCAGAGTACAGTGCAACAAATGTTGTCTATCAATATCAAGGGAGGGGAACTTGCTGATGGCTACGTTCATCAACTCTTCGGTCACCGCCCCTGGACCTGTCGTAACCAAATCCTGGCTGTACCAATAAAACATTTCAACCTCCGATTGGATTGCAAAAGTATCAATTTGTCGCTGTGCTTCCATACCCTGCATAGTCGGAACTACTGCTATACCAAATAGCTGCATATGGTCTCTGCCCAAGAGGTTGACTGGGCATTTTGCAGAAACAACAATTTTGCTTCTCTGGGTCAATCCTGAAACAGGATCAGTTATCACAAAATTATGGGAGAGGGGCTCCCGATACAGCTGTCCATTAGCTGCTTTCACTAATATGTAATCAGGTGACTCTGAATTCTCTGGCAGTTTGGAGGGATGTATCGGGGTCCGTGATGCCCCTGAGTCACACAAGAATCTGACTTCCCTCCCTTCTACCATGAGTGTAACTTCTGGTTTTGTGTCGGCTAAATAGAGCTCTAAGCTCAATAGAGCCAAATCCAATATTTCATTTTCTTCACTATCCGTGATTTCCTGCACTTCCTCTATTTCTTCTGTCACATTCTCTACTCCCTCTATCACATACTCATTTGTCCCTTCTCTGCTATCCCCCTTCTAGTAATTCCTGACTATCATATAGTCAGTCCTCACCCTCCTTATCTTCCATGGTTGCCTTCTTATTTTTCTTGCAATCCCTTGCCAAGTGTCCCTTTTACCACATTTAAAACATTCACCCCTTTTCTTTCGCTCTTCAAAGTCCTCTGATCGTTGAATCAGATTGTTTGTTTCCCTGGGCATTTCTCTTGCCTTTTTTTCCCAGACTGTACTACATAAACTTCTGCTCCATCTTCTACGGAAAATACTTGGGCTTTCTTTTTCTTTTTGCTATTAAAATGCCTTTCGGCATGCCTAGCATATTCAAGCATTGACTGTAACCTGCTTGTACGATGATCTACCATGTGTTTTGTAATAAAACTGCTTATGGGTGCGATACTGCCTTTCAAAAATGCATTCTTTAACTGCTGCTCATATGGGGAATCGTGTGTCTTATCTTCAGGAACCTGCATTCCACAGTGGTTATTAAAACATTCTAATAGTCTGGCATAATATCTGTCAACAGTTTCGCCTTCTTGTTGGATGCATTGATTAATGCAAGTCCAGTCTGCCCTAAGCTTCCATTTCTCAGAGATTCGGTCTGTAAGACCTTTCACTGTGTTGTCTAATTCTGCGCTGCTATGTGGGAGGGGCTTGAACGCAGTGTCACGGGGATTCCAGTCACCACTAATCATGTGCCAATCTGGCCCCACAATTTGTCTGACTACTTTATCTGCCTCTTCTCCATTTAAATTATAACTCAGCCTCATTCCTTGCATATCTTCTAAGAACTTTCTAAAATTAACTTTTGGATGGGGAATTCCCTCAGTGGCTTTCCGGATGTCTTCCGGAGTCCAGGGTGTATATACTAGAATAGTTGGGTCCGGTCCTTCTTGTCCTGCTTGAGGATTAGGCACTTCTATAAGTGGATATATTTCTTCCTCACTCATAGATTGTGAATTTCTACCCATTTAATATAACTCAATGTCCCCTTTTGAGTTTCCTGCCTGTGTTTGAGATCTGGTCTCGACGGGATCTCTAATAAACGGTTTCGGTTTTGTAGTGTCTCTACTCTCAGTGACAGCGGGATATCGCGGGGGTAGCCTTACTTGTTCACTTGCCTCATATTCTGGTAAGGGAGGCAAAGGGGCTGATGCTATTACTAAGTTATTGTCCTCCTGGTCTAAAAACATTGCTTTTGAATTATTATTCTTTTGTTCCCTTCGGTTTACTTCCTCAATCCACCTGTGTGCCTGAGGAATTCCTAATTGATGTTGCTTCTTTACTCGACCTTTGGAATCGGTCTTAAGCTGTTTGACAAGTTTGACAAACGAGGATTTTTCTAGTTTGCCATCAAATTCATACTTATTAACCCATTTTGAGTAGTATTTAATATTATCAGCACACTGTGACTGCATGTATTTCGCGTCTTCGGTTAACGGCGGATTTTGGGACCTTTTTGTACAATTATTACCCATTTTATTCTACCCTTTTAATTGTTATGTAACACCTTATTTTTAACATGGTACCACGGATGTTTTTATAGTCTCTTCAGAATGACTGCCTACCTGCTCTGTTTCCCTGATCTATGACAAGACAGTAATCTTTCTGTCCCTGACTTATAAACAAAGTCTCTAACAGAACAAATACAAATCTAGTCCCTGATCTAAAACAGAAAAAAAGAAGATGGATTCACCTTACCTGAGCCTTCGTGATTGATCACCTGGTTCGAGTAAGTCGGAGGGCTTTTCAAATAAGAAGAACCGATGTGGTTTCTTCCCTGTACGGTTTCAAGCCACCTGGCCTGTCTGATCCGAGGCAAAGTGAGGGTTTCTGGTCCGAAGGACCAATCTGTCAAAGGAAAAAACTTCAAAGACCAATACACATAAGGTTCAGTTAAGGCACTTTTAATTTACTTTCCGCAAGGAGACAAAAACATGCAAATACAAGGATTTGCCTAACTATTAACAGGAAGTATGTTCATTCTTATACTGTTTTACAAGACATGGCCTTCTAAGCTGACATAATCAAACACAACTTTTAGCATTGTTCTACAGCAGATGTTGCTCAGATTTTCTGCTGACATGACCAGATTTGTGAGAAACTTTTGAGAAAAACAACCTGGCCTTGGTGACCATTAATCCGTTTACAAGCTTCTATTGTACAGTGTTACTTTTCAAGGTACTCTTCTAATTCAGATACAAGCAAATGCTGATTGCAGTTCATATTTTCAAGCAGGCTTTGTCCTAATAATCTGTAACTTCTACAGCTGTGTATTTTCTCACAGCACAGCGGAACTTCTTGTCTAAGTTTCATACAAGTAGCATTGTTCTATTCATTATTTTCCTAACGCAAGCAGAAATCACCTGCTTCTCAGTAAATTTCCAAGGCACAAGCAAGATTTTAGCTAACAATACAAGGTCAGGAAGCAACTGCAGTTTGTACAGATTTATGCAGTATGAAATAGAATAAATGTGTTAACCCTTTTCAAGCTCTAAATGCACTAAGTATATTACTAATACACACATCAATACATATTTTTCTAACAGATGGTCAAGACAAAAAATGCTTAATCCTCTCTGGTTCTCTCTGTTTAAATTGAAATTGCAGTTCTGATTCACATTACATCATTCTTCACACTTTCCTGGGTTCCCAGGCTAACAGAAACTGCATTTACATTCTTAACATCTCCTTTTGTTATCTTGCAGCTGGTCAGGAAACAGAGCAATAAAAATACATTTGTATGTTTAAATCTAGCAAGTTAACTCTTTGTTAAAACAATAGCAAGAATTCCTTCATTTAGACCATTCGGGGTCACTGTCTACATCAAAGGGTCACCACATGCTTTACTTTGGTCAGTAGAGTGCAGTGTTGTCACATTTATTTCCAGTTCCACATGTAACAGTATTTCTTTACATTTAAGACAACAAGCCTGTAGTTTACATTCATATTTACAAATGACAGAATTATCTGCAAAATTCTGTCTGGCTAGGCTGGCAGCCTTCATCTATCTTTACCCACTCTTCACAACCAGATCAATGGAAAATCGCAACTATTATACCCCTCCACAAGGACAGCTTAGCAACAGATCTGAGGAATTATAGACCCATAAGCCTGACTTGCCTTATCTACAAGGTCATGGAATGTATCATCATGGACCTCATAAAGATATAGGTGACCTCCAAACCCTTGTTCCAACCCAGTTCAGCTTTGTAAAAGGTCAATCGTGCCTGTTAAACCTAGACATTTTAAAAAATATATTCAAGGCCATAGATGAGGGCAAATCTGTGCACACAGCATATCTGGAAGGCCTTTGTCACAATCCCCCGTTTGGGCATTATTGATGAACTCGCTCACCTAAATGTCAACCCTCTTTGTTGTTTAGGTGGGTCATAAATTGGCTTACTAACCGTACACATGCTGTTAAAGTGAGTGACTCCACCTCAACGAGCAGACCTGCCTCGAGTGGGGTTCCATAAGGGTCAGTACTGGGCCCCCTTTTGTTTGGTATTTACTTCTCGAAAGTTCAGCCCAAAACAAAGGGGCTGTGGCTGACCAAATTTGCTGACGACTGCAAACTTGGTGTGATTGTTGACTCCCCAAGTCATGTCAGTGTATTCCAGGAGGGGCTTACACAGACCAACAGTTGGTTCCAGGGCCATGGACTGAAACTAAATGCAAAAAATTGCATCATTATCTCCTTCGGTAAAAGCAGTATCCCTACTAACTACCAAATAAACAACAATACTGCTGTAGTGGGATTTGGGCACACAAGTAGACTGTGATCTGAACTTTGACCACCATGTCCCATTTGTCCCATCACCCCACCTGATTCCTTCCACATCACCCCTTCTTTCCCTGTCCCTTCTTTTTTCCTTAAACTATACCCAAGACATGATCCCACTACTCTTTGCTACTTTTCTTTCCCTACTATGTCTTAAAACTTTGATACCTGCAAGCCTTATTCTCCAACAGGCCATGTTATTTTATTTCTCTTAGAATGCTTTGTTGGGGATCAATCCACAAACATTTGTCAATGTCACTTTCATATTTTTATATTTCCATGGAATGCTTTGTTAGAGCAATTCCACTAATGTTTTTGTTCTATGTCACTTTGTTTTTGTTATTTTTTAAAACTGTGTATTAAATGACAGCCTTGGTGATTTCTGTATTGTAAAACCGTACATGGAGCTTTTCTCCCCGGGCCTCCATTGAAAATGGGCTCCCAGTAAACAAATTGCTAATAACTAAATAAATAAAAATAAATAAATGTGTCCACTGTAGTAAGAAAGGCATTCTATATTGCACATTTGATTAGCGAAGGCGTAGCCTCGAGCAAAAGAGGTTATAACCTCCCTATACTCATTCCTTATTCAGCCCATAATTGAGTATAATGCCCCCATTGGTATGTACCGTACCAGGCACTTGCAGCAATTGGAGAGACCCAGAGATTTTTAACTAAGGAGATCCAGGGTCTTCAGCACATGCCTTACACAGGGAGACTGAAGTCTTTGTCACTGTACCCAGCATCATATAGGTTGCTTAGGGGACACTTGTGTCTGGCTTACAGAGCTATCACTGACCCCAACCTGATGATGATGCTACATCTGTAAGTCAAGTGGGACTGGAATGACCCACTCCAATTACCTAAATCTGGCCTGTGATTTAAATAGGACATGCTGGAGAGACAAATTCATCTCACAGAGATTGCCACTTCTCCGGAATAGGCTACAATTCATGTTACGTAGAGCACCCCTATGACTCTTTTCATAAGGAGCCTGGATGAATGGATGAGAAACTGCAAATTCTTGCTGGGAATAGCTCCCACATCCCTCTTGGACATGGGCAGTCATTACTAATAATAATCTTAGGGATTGACTAGACTTTTTCTCTTGAAATATAATGAATGTAATAGGCTAGACTTAAAACGGCCCTCTGGTCAATAGCCTAGTAACCTCCTATGAACCTATGAGAAACAGACAAATACTGGTTACATAAAACAGATTTTGAAACAGTCACACGTCTTGTTGCTAGATGTGATACACTGATGGTAGAGGGCCTGTATGCTGAAAGGTATAATAATGTGGCAAGACTGTTGTATTGCAGATTATGCAAACATTGCAATGCTGAAGTAGCTGAGAAACATTGGAAACATGATCCACAAAGCATTATAGAGAATGATGAGGTTTATCTCATGTAGGATCATCCATTACCAACAGTTCAAAAAACAAATGTGAGAAAAACAGATACAGTAGTGCATGAAAAGCATGAAAAGCAGACCAAAGTATCATTGATCTCTGAATTTCCTACACCAGATGATTATAGTGTCTTGTGTACAGAGAGGCACAAAGTCATAAAATAAGATTTACCGGCAGAAACGAAGGCACTGTGGAAAGATATGCAGACAGTTCACATAGTAGTAGGAGCAATGAGTCTCATAAAAAAGAATTTATAGACAGATTTAGATATGCTGCCAATACATGTAACTCTGTATGAATTGCAGGAGTCAATTCTGGGCACAAAGCGCACTTTTGACTAACATCAAAGATTGAAACAATACTAATTTCATGAACTTTAATCATACATTGACTTGGGAATGGGGTCCATTCCCATTATAGTGTTATAAGCCCAAAAAACTTAGAGAAATTAAACCAAGAGTACCTATTCCCTAGTCTGTTCTATATTATATTCTTTTCGCTCTTTGTAATAGGATGCTTGGCTTTTGGGAAAATACTTTCTTATTCAGTGTTAAACAGAGACTTTTGTTTCATGAAGTATTTGCCTTCAGCCTGCTTGATGCCATTTAAAGACTATGGCCCGTGTTAATGCCCTAGTGCAGAACTGTGAATTAGGGAGAATTAAACCACTACAATGCTAAAGAAGCTGTAAAAGCTTTAGTACCTCTATGCTTCCTTAGTGTACTAAGTTCATAACTGTACAAATTATTCAATTCCATATATTGGGGATCTGGATAGGCCAGTCCATAAAGAGAAATAGTCTGGGATATTGTGAAACCTCAGCTTTTCTGTCTTCTAATTAATGATTTTTTAATTGGCCATTTCCCACTGATCAGGAAACCTAGACAAGTATACCCCTGATTGTTTCACATGAAACGTACAGAATCTCAACTTAGACACTTTACGTAGGGTGCCGATTTTTCTCAAGCAGCCTTTTAGCAGCCACTGGCAAGCTAATGGAAAAAACTAAGAGCAACTGTCCATTTTAGAAGAGTTGAATGCACTTTTAAGTAACCAAGGTCAACCAACGTCCATTCACTCGGAGCAGGTTACAAATTATATAATAGCATAATTAGTGTTATAAACGTGGGCTAGCAGATGAACATCATCTACATAAAGATTACGAGTTCTTTTAACACCATCAGTAATTAATACAATGAAAAAAGAGTGGGCTGCCAGTGTCATTTATTTGTTTATATGCTTGACTGTCAGGGTAAGTGGGCTAGCTTAGAGATGTATTTCAGCTATGACATAGGCTATAAGGTACGCCGGTGGCAAACCATTAATACTGAGGTAGTAATGTTTTCCTTACAATACAGATTATACAAGAAGACTTCACAAATGTGTCTCATATTTAGTAATAGCTTACACATAAGTAATTAATATTAAATTTTCAAATGAAATGCCCATTAAGCAGTTGTTAAAGTAATTAAATATAGTGGACAATTTGAAGCTAAACTGAATCATTGTCTTTCACGTAAATATCAATTTTGACAGTAACATGTATGTGATAAATGATTCAGCAGTTTAGGCTTCAGTTATGTTAATTTATTTTCTTTTTTAGTAACATTGTTTAGGACTTTGCTGACCTGACCACTTTATTTTCCATGCTCTTTTGACTGGTTTATTTCTCTACTGGCTGGGTATAGCCATATTACAGTGTGAAGCAAGAGCTGAGCTCAGGTGAGCCATCATCCATAGGTGGTTTGGATTTATTTTTTAATTATGTCCCACCCACAGTCTCCACCACCATACCTGATGTACAGTGACATCAACATGAGCTAGCCATAAACAATATGCTGGTACGTATTCACATTGACTATGAGAAGATTAGAGCCCCCTGGTCATCACCATGGCTTGTAGTCCTTATCAAAAACCCAGCCCCTCATCCTGAGATGGATTCACTGGCAAAATGTTTGATCATTCCTGCCCTTTACCTGACCAACTCCATTGGAAACATTCCTACCCTGTTCTCCAAGTGATTCTGTAGGGAACAGCTCTGCTAGTCATACTTGGGTCACAGTCAAGGCTCTATCCCCTTTGAGCCATAGAGCTGTTAATTATATTCATAACTGGAATGATTTGGCAGTACTTCCCATATAATAGATGTAGCCTTGTGGAAAGCATTTTGTCCATCTGAAAGAAGATCAAAGACTACTGTTTTCAAATTTCAAAGTTAAGTCTCATTGATTTTGTGTTCATTTTTGGCTTGTAGGAGAGTAGAGTAAAATTGAAAAAGTAACAATCAGCATGGTGACTTTGACCATTATTGGATCTAGCTAATCTTCTCTGTAAAGGGTCAGTGATGTTCCAATACCCCTGAGAAGGAAATAACTGCACATAATTTAAGATTAGTGTGGCATAAACTTGTATTACAGGAAGAATTTACAACTGCTAATGGCGAGATGAAGTCCAATTTGGTATTAATAAATTAACTCCCATGGATCTTGAAGATTCAGATGTGAGGAGGCTTATAAATTTGTTGCTTAGTTTAAGCTGTGTTAGTACCTTATCCACAACAGCGTCTGTGTGATAATTAAGAGGAAATAATTTATAATTATGATTTTGTGTCATGGGTTATAAAGTAGTGATTTAGACGAGTTGCTAAGCCTGCTTACTATATACAGTTAAGTTTGCAGTTTATTGTTATACAATCAGTGGAGTAGCAGGCTAATTTTTTTTTCTGTCCAATCTACACTGTATGTGTTGGCAGCCATCAAGAAACTGAGATGTGTGTGCCATGTGATATTTAGTTTGGGAAGCATGGATAGTGTATCAGTAAGAAACAAGGAATATATCAATCCCCGGAGGTATCTCTGTTGCAGCTGTGCCAGGGCTTTGCTGTGATCTGTGATGACAGTGTTGATCATTACCTGAAACGTTCTACCTTTTAATCTGGTTAGGGTGCTGAATCCCTTCCTAAAGCCATACTGGGAATAAGATGGTTTTCCATATTTATTAATATATTTCACCAGCTGACTTTAAACATTTTTCTCCAGTATCTGTGATGATGGCCTTACAGTTGTAATTGGTCTAGAATCCTGTAGTCACTTGGGATTGCCCTCCTTTGGGAATGAGATAATCATGGCTTGTTATGGGCAGGGTGAGCCACAGTTCGGTTTTGGGACAGATTAATATGAGTTTGGGAGGGCTTTGCAGTAATAGGAGTGTTGAATTTCATAATGCTATTGCTTTAGCTTTATCTGTCAGTTTCTCTAGTAGCTGTTGGACCATTTTACTTTCTCAGCCTTACAGAGGATTGTATGTAGGAGCAGTTTGATTAGTACTGGAATTAGCTAGCCATCATGGCCATGTGAGAGTTTAGTAGGTTTACCATATGAAATGCATTTTTAGGAACATTACCAATAGTGGTAAACAGATTAGACAGTTTGAGTTCCTCCTGTTGTCTACTAGATTTGCAAACATTTTATGATAGTCTACATAGATTTCTTTCACTTGAGCATAGTCAAATGTCAAAAATATACCTTCTCATAAAATGGTTATTCTTGGGGTGTGGAGGAACTGTGTATGAAAGTAACTCACCACTGATTTTTGATTATTAATAATACCCATTTATTAACCAGGTAAGCCCACTGGACACACAGTCCATTTTCAGGAGTGACCTGGGAGAAACATCTTGTGAAAGAACTTGGTCAAGGTCGTACCATAGGCAAATGAGGGCTGAGGGAATCTAACCCTTTACCACAGGAACAATAGCTCACAGCCTTATCCCACTGTAACAGATGCCAAATTCTATATTTACTCATAGTTAAATGGTTACCAATGTGAATAGTTGTTTGCAGAGAGGAGGAAAGTGTGTGTCAAGAATCGTCATAGCTTTAGTTTGTAGGCAGTTTATTTAACGTGGTGGAAGGATTCCGAGAATGCAGTGGCACTCAAAGCTCATCTGTGTTCTGAGGTCCACAAAAACTGCCTATATTTAAAAATTAGAACGTTCCATTCCTCAGGCATCTTCTCCATATAGATAATGGCTTTGGATATCATCTTAGCATGTCACATGTTTTTGCATTTCATCATATTTATCTGGCCTATCATAGCATCACACAGCCTATCTGGACCTCGTCAAGGCCTTTGACACCATCCCCCACTCTGGAATCATAGATAAACTTACTAAGCTGGGCATTAATCCTTATGTCACTCGATGGGTTGCCAATTGGCTTACTGACAAAACCACACTGTAAAAGTAGCTGACTCCAAATCCAGTTCCAGACAAGTGGAGTACCTCAGGGTTCAGTCCTGGGACCTCTCCTGTTTGCCATCTACTTCTCTGAAGTACCAACACTAAGGGACTCTGGCTAACAAAGTTTGCAGATGACTGCAAACTGGGAGCCATTACTGAATCCCCAAATGATGTGGATACTCTACAAAAGGGCCTTACAGAAACAGATGCTTGGTGCCAGAGCCATGGGCTCAAGCTCAATGCCAAGAAATGTATAGTTATCCCCTCTGGGAAAAAACATGTACTTGTGAATTACCACATAGATGGCAGTACACTAAACACTGAACGTGTGATGAGACTTGGGGACACAGGTGAACAGTGGTCTCAATTTCAATAACCACATCACCACAACAGTCAGGGAATCCTTCTATGTGGCACACCTCATCACTAAGGGCTTTTCATCCAGAAAAAAGGACGTCATTGTCCCATTGTACTCATCCCTCATTAGACCCATTATAGAGTACAACGCCCCATTTGGTATGTACACCTCAAGACATCTGCAACAACTGGAAAGGCCGCAGAAATACCTCACTAAAAGAATCACAGGCCTAAAGCAGATGCCCTATGCTGACCACCTTAAAAAAAACTCCAGCTATACTCTGTCGCATATCGTCTACTTCGAGGCGCTCTTTGCTTAACATACAAGGCCATGTCAAACCCAGAGCTGTTGGACATGCTACACTTAAATAAATCCCAATCCCTCAGAGCCACACGCTCCAGGGATCTAAACCTTGTCATCACAATAAACAAAACATGCTAGAGGGATAGGTTCCTGACCCAGACACTCCCCAGACTCTGGAATAGACTGCCCATACATGTCAAGCAGAGCACCTCTTTGGCCCTCTTCAAAAGGAACCTTGATGATTGGATGGGAGAAAGGAAATTCATCCCGGGGATCACGTCAGTCGCCCTGGTAGACAGGGGTCCAGGGAAGTAAATAGTGTGGGAAGAAATAGCCAGGGAATTGTTATGGCTAGGCTTGTATAGGCCCTAGGGCCGATAGCCTAGTACCAACCTATGAACCTATAATTCCCTTGTATGCTGTATAAAAGTCCAGGAAAGTAACTTGTGAGCACAAGTACTGTTGTGATAGGCAGATGTGTGTCTGCAGTTCAGGATCATTGCTTTGTTATGGAGAGATGCAGTAGTATTTTTGTTTTGCTACATCAGAGTACATTAAATGTATATTTCCTGTGTATTAGTATTTTGTGGATAGGTGTTCATGTTGTGTCTCTTTATGGATTAATTGGACATTGTCTGCTGTACAGTATCCACCTTCACTTTGCAAGCCTTCTTCGCTGTTTGCAACCTGTGTTGTCTGTGGGGTGATATCACAAGAAGTGATTGAAGGTCTTGATCACTATGAAAGAGATCAGGAATAGGTAGTTACATTATGTGTAGATAGAATACATCCTCAGTCTAAATGTGTACACAGGTGTTATGATACCTTTGCATACTTGGGAACATACTGACGGAGACAGCAGGCACCGTGTTTGGAACAATGGGGAAAAATATACTTAGGCATGTCTGCATATTAACTTTGTAGTACCAGCTAACTGCATCAAATCAGTTTGTGTTGCATTTGGTTGCTGACTTATGACCAGTATCCAGTGTGCATTGTACTTGCTTACATTACAGATTTGATTGTAGCTACTCTTTCCCTTGATGTTAACTGGTCAGACTGTATAACTCTTGGAGCACATTCAAGTGGCTGCTGCTGTATTACACTTAACAGTCATGGGGGATCACTTTAGGCCACTAGCAGCTACTCAGACATACAGTGCACAGTTCAGAGAGAGACTCATTTACATACCTCATGGTTTCCATACATATAAGCATTTTACTATGCGTAGTAAATTATCACCATGGCATGTGTCTTTATCAAGTGTTGTAATAGGTCAGTAGCTGTTAGGGATGTAAGCTGCAGTGAACAGGCAGCAAGTCTTGCTTCATAAAAAGCATACTGGAACTCAGAAAACTACCCCACTGTTTAAAAGACTATTAAACGTCTGATATGGGACTGATTAATGGTGACATTACATGCTAATATTATACATGCTAATATTGTTATAAACAAATATCAAACATTGTAAATATTTTACATTGAAAATAACTGATGCTGGTGCTGTTTTCTGATATTTTTACTCATTTAAACTAAGCGCTTTCTTAGTTAGATGCCACACTAGAATAGATCCCCAGGGCCCTAATGCTTTAATTTTCAGTTTTCAGCCTACCGAGGTGTTCACTTGTAGATTTATACACGTTCATTAATATTATATGTTTTTTACACACAAACCGGATGAAATTTTAATTTGGTATGAAAGCAATCTTTGTTAAAAGTGTTTCAGTTTATAATTTATTAATATTTATTCTAATAGTCATCTATTCTGATAGATGTCTAGGGGTAGACCTTTTTGTTAGTAAATTAGTCATTTTGTTAGTGAGTTGGTTTCTTAATTAATAACGTTTGGATTAGTAGGTTAGCCTTAACAAGCTGTTCTTATATTATATATTTTAATTTGTCTCTAGTTTTTTAGTTTCACTTCTAAGGTACCACAATCTCAGTTTACACTATGGTTTTAAGGGGGAAGCGGAACTAGTGATGTGAACATCTTTCAAGAGGGCCTTACCCAAACTAATGACTGGTGCCAGAAGCATGGCATCAAACTGAATGCCAGGAAATGCATCATTAATTCCCTTTGAGGAAAATGATGTCCCTACTAATTATCACTTTAATAACAATGTACTAAGCATCAGTCAGTCATGAGGGACTGGGGCACCCAGGTAGATAGCAACCTAACTTTTAACCACCACAGTGCCACCATTGTACAGAAAGCTTTCTACATGGCCCACCTCATAAGTAAGGGTATTTCATCCAGGAACAAGGAGATCATAACATCCCTGTACTCCTCCTTATCAGACCCATTATCGAGTACAATGCCCCCTTCGGTATGTACCTTGCCAAGCACATGCAGCAGCTGGAAAGACCACAAATGCAGGTTCTCAAACACCTATCCTATACAGATAGGCTAAAAGCCCTGTCCCTCTACTCGGTGCCGTACAGACTGCTCAGAGTTGACCTGTGTATGTCATACAATGCCATCTCAGACCCAGCCTTGATGGAGTTGCTGCGTATCCGTAAGTCCTAAGTTCTGCAAGGCCTTAACCTGGTCTGTGACATTAATAGAACCTGTTGGCTGGATAGATTTGTGTCCCAGAGAATCTCTCATCTGTGGAATAGACTCCCTTTCCATGTCAAGCAGAGTACCTGACTAGCCCTCTTTAAGAGGAACCTGGATGGGAAACAGAAAATACACATCTGGGATCCCACCTGTGTCCCTGCTGGACAGGGGAAACAGGTGCTGGCTTTGTGGGAACATGGGCAAAATTCTTGACTAGGCTTATAAGGGCCTCTGGGCCAATAGCCTAGTGTCATCCTATGAACCAGTGCGTGGGGTATCTAGAATGTTCTCCCCTAACAAGATATCCAGCTTCAAAGGGCAGAACAAACAAAAATCCCAGCCTAACAAAAGTCAGGGTACCAAGAGGAAATTGTAGGAGTATAATGCTTCCAAACAAAGTAAAAGGGGTTCCTTTCCCAAAAAAAGTAATTCCTTTGCTAAAGAATGACTATGCCAAGACCCAGGGGAGCCCATCCCTTCTTTCCTATTCTTCTCCTTTCCCCTTACTGAAAGCTTGAGCAACTGACTTTCTATGGCATGGGTTAGACTTCCCCTGATGGGAAGAACTTAATTCCCCTATTGCAGAGCATCAGAGGTTGAGATTCTGAGCTCTGGAAGTCTGCCATTGTGGATTTGTGCAGGCACAGAGCCCATATACCACTAAGGCAGTATGAAATTTGAACATATACCGTTAGAGGTAAGTAGGACCTGCACAGCTGCACTTTTTTTCTTTTCATGTGATTATCTATACATATATGTATATAGTGGTATATTATGTATGGATATACTTGGAGTAGCTAAGGCAGTTTTCTCTTTCTGCTTTTTGTAAGAGCTTATGTGCCTTAGAAAACTTCATTTAGTATCCTGAAACTTGTTTTACAGCTTGTCTGTATCAAACGAGGACTTGGGTTACTGATAGTTACCCTGACCTTCTTTGATGTAGTAATACCATGTGTCTACTATGACTTTTGTATACAATCCGACTTACTCAGAATCAAATACTGTGAGATGTGCATACTTGCGCCTTTGCTTGCATATTACCAGTGGGAAATGAGCTCAGCATGATCTGCAGTTACGTACCAGCCAGTGAACAGAAATAAGGGCATGTTTATTAGTGTGGTATATCCCTTATGAATACCATTCCCCATGGAGTGACCCTACACAGTGCACATCATGTCTCTGAACCCCAATCTTCACATTCAAATGAGATGTACCCTGTCAGAAGGGACTTGGATATTTTTTATGCCAAAGGAGGTGATACTAAAATTTTGTAGCAGTTCATGAATAAAATCAGAATTACTTTATTAGAATTCCATGATATATTTACTGCAAATATTATTAGATTTAGTTTACAATAAACAAGCACATTTTTTCCTTTCATTTCATGGGTAAAGTACATCCAGGCATAAATATTTGAATTGTCATAAAAGTAAGAATTAAAACTGCTATCTGTTTATCCTTAGAAGTGATGTTTTTGGGCAATTAAAATGATTAGTTTGAGATGCTGAAAATCGACGGTCTGAAATTCAAACTACAGCAGTTCCATTACCTTTGCAGGTAAATACAGTTTACTGAACATCCAAATTTGCTGTTAACTAAATGTCTGCCTTATGTTGGTATGCATTGCTGATAGGTCTGCTTGGCCTTCAGAATTTGCCAGGCAGTATTATTTTCAGTTTAGTAAAGGAGCAAGCATATGATTGTATTTCAGGGTAGGGAATGCTGTAGGAGCACAGAACATATGCATACTAAATTGATATTCCATTGGAAGTAAAAGTCATTTATTTTTTTCAGAAATATAGCATTTTCTAGCATTAGGAGGATGATCGGGGTTGGGAGGCTGGCCTAATGGTTAAAGTGTTTGCCATACAAACACAAGGTGCAGGGTTTGAATCTCACAGGGCTTAAAAAATGGCTCGCAAGGACAGTTAGCTTAGTACTAATCTATGAACCTAATCTCACATGATTTTGTCTCTCTGATCAAAAATTTGTATGATAGGTCTGTGTTATGGTTGGGCCATTAATTTCTGATGGATTTAAATTAAATAAAGGAACTTGGCATTGTTGTCCTTTGTCCCCTGTTCTGTTTGCATCAGTAATAGAGGATTTTTTTGTGAATGCTATAAGAAGCAGTAAAATATTAAGAGGGTTTAATATTCATAATACTTATACCTCCAAAATGTCACTAGTTTCAGACAATGTTCTTTTGTCAGTAGGTGATGTTGGCAACTTCATGAAGGAAATAAATTCTTTGAAAAAATGTCTAAAATGAAATTTAACAATAAAAAAACAGAAATCCTAACTATTAATCAGAAATTAACAGGAAATAGCTTAGATAATTCTAATCTCTGTTTGATCAAAACAAATCTTAAAATACTTGAATATTTATTTTCATGATAATCTAGAAATGATTATAAAAGATACTTTTATGACAAAACAGAGTACCTTATTTTCCTAACTTGAAGATTATCTCTTTTTATGATTTTTTTTCTTTTTCTTAAAGTTCTATGTATTGCTATTTCTGTCTCTTTAATGTTTGGGGAAAAATAATTTTGCAGTGGTGCAGCGGTTAATGCTGTCGCCTCACAGCAAGAGGTTCTCTGGTTCGATTGTCGGCTGGGGTGCCTTCTGTGTGGAGTTTGCATGTTCTCCCTGCGTTCGCATGGGTTTCCTCCAGGTACTCTGGTTTCCTCCCATATTCTAAAGACATGCTTCTGGAGCATTTCTCCCCGGGCCTCCGCTGAAAACAGGATCTGTGGAACCTAGTCGGACTTTCCCGGTCAACAAATTTTAAATAAATAAAAAAATAAATAAATTAAATAATTTACTATTAAACATTGTGTGGTAGTCACAAAAACCTAGATGTGCTTATAGGAATTATGTTAGAACCTGGAATGATGAGGGCATTGGCTTTCCTGATATAGATTTGTGTGTGTGTGTGTGTGTGTGTGTGTGTGTGTGTGTGTGTGTGTTATATACACATTGTATGTATACATGTGTGTGTATACATATACATATATATATATATATATATATATATATATATATATATATATATATATATGTAGGTGTGTTATACATGCATTGTATGTGTTTATGTATATGTGTGTATGTATGGATATATGTCATCACTTTTTACCACTTTAAATTCATACCTCTCAGCTGTCTGTGTTTTCACAGAATGTCCAGATTTTTGCTGAATATTTTTGGTCTGTTCCTAATAAAATTTGTGGTCTTCTGACAAATCACTAAGGCTTGAAGTCACTAAATACTGGTGTATGTTTGAGTTTCAGACTTGATAGCCTTCAAACATTGCATGCTAACACAAATCCTGTTATTCTTGCAACCTTCTAAGTTTCTATCAGCAGTATTCAAAATCTGTCCCTACTTTTGGGCCTTTGTCTCTCCCTATTATTTTAGGCTTTGTCTAGATTATTTCCTCTAAAGGCTGAGAGGTATATTTATATTGGTTGGATAATCACTGTGATTCACAGTGGAAATTGATACAATCTTGTAATTGTAAAAACTGTTGTTAGTCTTTTTTATTTAGATACAATTTATAATGAAATGATTTGGCTCAAAATTATTTTTAATGGGCTTCTTAATAAATTAGTAAATTCTAGTTATATTAATATCACTATTATTTATGAACTTTACAAAAAGTTGTTTAGAGAAATGTTTTTTTCTTCTTCCTGAAGATCCCATATATTCCAGGCTATTTTGAGTCTAATATACATCATAAAATTGTATCACTAACGATATAAATTTAATTTATTGATCACACTGTAAGAAACTTGTTTTTTTATCATTGGATAAAGTCATATCTATTTTTTTTTATTTGGAGCAATCAAGCTTGATTGTAATTTTTAATATCAAATCAGAATTAGAAAAAAGTTGATGGGAGCTTTAGGAAAAAACAAAATGGCAGCTACGCTCTTAGCAGTTCCTTTGGGCCATATGCACATGAGAATACTTCAATGGTTGCGCTTCACTCAGTGGTCTTACCAACAGCTTCCAATGTCGTTCTTGATGATGATTGCAGACTCTTCAAGAAGGATCTTCTTTGGTGGTTGACCAGCCACCAGGTAACAGTAGGTCGCTCATTTGTTTCTCCCTCGACGTCAGCCACAGTGACCACGGATGCTTCTCTGATAGGGTGAGGGGGGGCTTTTTCAGGGAAGAGCAGCCCAAGGCACCTGGTCAAAAACAGAGTCACATTTGCACATCAATGTCCTGGAGCTGAGAGCGGTGCTTTTGGTGTTGCAGCATTTCGATGACTCTCTTCCTCTGGGAACGATTGCGATCCAGACAGACATGTCTGTGGTCTGGTATATCAACAAGCAAGGGGGAACCAAGTCTTACCCCTTATGTTGAGAGGCCTTGAGAATTTGGCAGTGGGTGGTGTTTCCACTGGGTGCTTTCTGATAGCAAAGCAGATCCCAGGGAAATCCAACATGATCATGGACAAACTGAGCAGAGCTATTCTGTTACCACACGAGTGGTCTCTCAAAGACGAGGTTGCGGAGATGATTTTCCGCAGATGGGACCAGCCTTGCTGCGACCTGTTTGCATCCCCTATGAATGCCAAATGCAGAAGCTACTTTGCCCTGAATCTCCCACCAGGGGACAGCCCAAGGGACTCGCTCGTACACGATTGGCCCCCGGGACTCCTATATGCCTTTCCACCAACTCCCCTGATTCCGAAATTATTGCAGAAAGCCAAAGCCCTGGGAAGGACTGCAATCTTAATAGCCTCCTTTTTGGCCTTGACAGATTTGATTTTCCTTCCTTCGACTCTCTCAACTGGAGGAACCTTGGATTCTGGACCCAGTTCCAGATCTGCTGACACATTCGTCAGGGGCCCATCATCCCTCTCTTCATTCCCTCAGACTGACAGCTTGGCTGCTCCGATTTCCAACTTAGCCAGGTCACACGACTTTTCCTTGGAGGTACAGCATATTCTTGTATCTTTGCATAAAGCTTCCACTAGAAAGTTGTATGCCAGCAAATGGAAGCGATTTGCCTTTTGGGCCTCCCAGAATAATATTGATCCTTACGTTGCCCCAATTGCTAGTGTTCTGGAATTTCTGTCTAAGCTTTTTCTTGAAGGTGCTGCAGCTGCCACTATAAGAGTTCAGTTGGCTGCAATTTTGAATTTCCACCTCGGATCTGAAGGTTCTAACCTAATGTCTCACAGACTATGTAGGGCCTTCTTAAAGGGTAACATTCATCTTAGACCACCTGTTAGACAATCTTTTTCTCCCTGGAATCTAAATTTTATGCTGTCACGGATTATTCTCCCTCCCTTTGAGCCTGTATCATCCTGCCATTTAAAATTTCTCTCTTGGAAAACAATTTTCTTGGTAGCCATTACCTCAGCACGTAGAGTGTCCGAACTTCAAGCCCTATCTATCAAACCCCCATATTTGGTGTTTCATCCCGACAGAGTGTCACTAAGGACTAATCCTTCCTTTCAAAGGTGTGTTCCGAGACTGACCTGAATCAAACTGTTGAACTCACAACTTTCTTCAGTAACCTTTCTAACAAGTTGGAATATATGTTCCATAAGCTTGATGTTCACAGACAATTGAGATTCTGTTTGGACAGAATAAAGGAATTTAGAAAATCTGAACAACTCTCTGTTTCTCATGCTGACACTAAGAAAGGGCTACCAGTATCTAAAGTTACCCTTTCCAAATGGTTAACTGACTGCATTAAATTTACATACTCCTCAGCGAACCAACCATTAGAACATGGTGTGAAGGCGCATTCCACTAGGGCTGTTTCCACTTCTTCAGCTTATGCGGCTCGATTGCCTTTGGACACTATATGTGCAGCTGCCACTTGGTCTAAACCGCATACCTTTATTACTCATTACAAGGTAGACAGGGCCTACAGGGACAGGGTTTCCTTTGGTTCCACTATCCTCAGGAATATACTCCCATGAGCCACCCAGGATTAGGGTGCTTGGGACGCTACCCATGTGTAAGAATGAACAGCGAGATTGAACAACTTCACATAAAGAAGTTAAGTACTTACCATAACGTTCCATGTGAGTTGTTCATCTCGCCTTCATTCTTATATTCCCACCTGCCTTCCCCCTCCCGGTTCTGGAAGAAAACGAGTAAGACTTGTGGTCTGGTGGGTCTTGTTTTATGACTTCTTACTCCAGCTGGAGTACCTGTTATGTGTTATATCTGTTACATGTTGGGATCAGCAAACTAGATCTGAGGTGAGAAAATCATGGGATAGGGACTTGGCCTCAAGCTACTCTAAGATCTTGAGCTTGTGAAAGCGGCCAACTCGGAGCCGATGGATCGGCTCCGAACCCATGTGCAAGAATGAAGGCAAGATGAGCAACTCATATGGAACATTATGGTAAGTACACAACTTCTTTTTATTTAAATTGTATAAATTAACATTGGAATTTAAAAATAAAGTAGTCTGATTTTTTTTTTTTTTTATATTTCATTGGCCAGTGTAATTTGTTAAAAATGAATATTGATTCATGTAAGCAATTGATTTTAAAAACAGTAGGGCTGACTTCAAGTAACATGTCTTGAAAATTTCTTTGCTTGAAAATACTTGTGTAGAGTGTTCCTTATAGGTTCACAGGACGATACTAGGCTATTGGCCCGGAGGCCCCATATAAGCCTAGCCAAGAATTTCACCCATGTTCCCACAAAGTCAGCACCTGTTTTCTCTGTCCAGCAGGGACACAGGTGGGATCCCAGGGGTATATTTTCTGTTTCCCATCCAGTCGTCCAGGTTCCTCTTGAAGAGGGCTAGTGAGGTACTCTGCTTGACGTGGAGGAAGTCTGTTCCACAGATGGGGGGAGTCATTGGGACACAAATCTATCCCGCCAACAAGTTATATTAATGTCACAGACCAGGTTGAGACCTTGCTTGCGGATTGCACAAGTGGAGTTTGACTTACGGATATGCAGCAACTTCATCAAGGCTGAGTCTGAGACAGCCTTGTATGCCAGACACAGGTCACCTCTGAGCAGTCTGTACAAGACTGAGCAGAGGGACAGGGCTTTTAGCCTATCTGTATAGGATAGGTGTTTGAGACCCTGGATTTTCCTGGTCAGGAACCTCTGTGGTCTCTCCACTGTTGCACGTGCTTGGCAAGGTACATGCCAAAGGGGGCATTGTACTCGATAATGGGTCTGACAAGGGAGGAGTACAGGGATGTTATGACCACCTTGTTCTTGGATAAAATACCCTTACCTATGAGGTGGGCCATGTAGAAAGCCTTCCATACTCCTCATAACATTAATAATATTTTCAAAGCAAGTAAAGAAGATTTTTGGAGATGTAAGAAATCTGCTTTGGCAGATTTAGTATAATATTTTTTATGCATGTTAAAAAAAAATCATTACTAGAAGGATATTAAAAACTTTTTAAAGCTCTTTGGACAGGTAGTTATTTAACCGGTGCTCTTTTAATAACTAATACTTAAATCCATCTCAATATTCCATGTTGCAGACTGTTTTGGCTATAGCAAGAAAGATGATCACAGCAACCTGGAACAAAATGTTCACCCAAATTTACTGATTTTACTAGAATTGCCACTATTGTTTACCACAATGAAATGAGTTTCATCAAACTAAGAGGAATAAACAGTAATCTAAACTTTAGTTATTGGTTGAAACTAAAAGTGATTTTAGGCTTAAATTGCAGTGTGTGAACTTACACTGTCAGCCTTCGCATGTATGTATTTTTGTTGTTGTAAATATTTTTTTGTGAAAATATTTTTTTTTGGGGGGGGGGGGGGGTGAAAGTAAAATATCCCAGCTGACTTCAACACCAAACTGCATACAAGTCCATAAGGGAAGAATGGATGGCTTGGATGCAGTCCGTACCGGAGTGGCTACAGAGTCTATGTTTGAATCTTGGAAAGTTTTATTAACAACTAGCAGAGAATTATGAATTATTGCTTGTTATACTTAGTCATTTTACTAACATTATCTGGCGCAAGGTATTATGCTCTTTATTTCCTGTTGGGTGGGTATATAACGTTTTTGCTGAGTTGGGAATGCAATGCATGACTGTATTGTATCTGTTCTGAATTGGCCTTACATTAGAAGTAAACATCATGGGCTAGATTCAATAGCACCTACACCAAGTGTACACGATCTGTATTCAAGAACATCTCTACCACTTTTTTGTCTAGTCACTCAGAAAGATTATACGAAGTGTACATGTAGTCTACACTTTTTGGTAACCTTTATGAATCTGCAAGAAAATCAGAAAGAAAACTAAAATTAGGAGGAAGAAGGTGTGAGTTATGGTTGTGTTGTGTGTTCATTCAGAACAGTGTACACTTAATGTACACTTAGTGTAGGTGTTAATGAATCCCAGAGCATGTTTACCTCTTCAGAAAAAGGAATGTTACTGTTACCTGAAAGATATGCTGAAGGTGAAAGTATAGTCAAGCCAGCTTTACAGTTGTGAGGATTTAGGTCCTTAGGGGTGACATAAGAGTCTTGGTGCATTTTATACCTGATTGCCCAAGTATGATTCCTGACAGTTTTGATAAAAACTTTCAAAAGTGGTTTGACATATGAACTTTTTGTACATAACTACAAAATTCATGGTTTTACAAGCATTTCACAGTGATGTTTTGGCATGTTGGATTATACTCTGTTCTGTTAGAGGTGGGTTTATATCTTCTTATCAAGGTTATGAGTCAGGATCATAGGAGGTTACTAGGCTATTGGTCCTGAGGCCCTTATAAGCCTAGCCAAGAATGTAGCCCATGTTCCAACAAGTCAGCACCCTATGCCACCATCCAGCATGGACACAGGTGGACTTCCAGGGGTGTATTTTCTGTTCCCCATCCAGTTATCCAGGTTGCACTTAAAAAGGTTTAATGAGGTACTTTGCCTTATGTGGAGAGGGAGTCTATTCCACAAAAGGGAGAGTCTCTGGGACACAAATCTGTCCCACCAAAGTCCTATTGATGTCACAGACCAGGTTGTGGTCATGTGTGTGGGCTACTTGAGTGGAGCTTGACTTGTGAATTTGCAGCAGTTCCATCAGGACGGGGTCTGAGATTGCTTTATATGCCAGACAGAGGTCACCTCTGAGGAGTCTGTAGGTGAGTAGAGGGACAGGGCTTTTAGCCTATCTGTGTAGGGTAGATGTTTGAGGCCCTGAATTCTCCGGGTGAGGAACCTCTGTGGTCTCTCCAGATGCTGCATGTCCTTTGTGAGTTACATGCCAAAAGGAGCATTGTACTCAGTAATGGGTCTTACAGGGGAAGAATACAGGGATGTTATGGCCACCTTGTCCCTGGATAAGATACCCTTACTAATGAGGTGGGCCACGTAGAAAGCTTTCCGTACAGTGGAGGCAGTATGGTGGTCAAAAGTCAGTTTACTATCAACCTGGGTGCCCAAGTCCCTCACGACTGATTGCATGCTTAGTACCGTAATATAAATGTGATAATTTATGGGGACGTCACTCTCCCCAAAAGGGATGATTATGCATTTTTTGGCATTCAGTTGAGGCCATGTTTCCGGGATCGGTCATTTGTTTCTGTGAGACACTCTTGGAGGATGTCCACATCACTAGGGGAATTGATGACAGCACCCAGCTTGCAGTCATCTGCAAACTTGGTCAGCCAAAGCCCACTAGATTTGTCCTGCACCTCCAAGAAGTATATCTGAAACAGCAGAGACCTCAAGACAGATCCCTGGGGTACACCACTTGTTATGGGTCTACTACATGAGGTGGCTTCCCCTGTTTTGACTAGGTGGGTTCTATCAGTGAGCCAGTTTGCTACCCATCTGGTAACATATGGCTTGATGTCTAGTTGAGAGAGTTTATCTATTATACCTGAGTGGGAAATAGTATTGAAGCCTTTCGCCAGGTCATGGTAGGCAGTCTGCACCATCTTCCCCCTGTCTAAGGCCTTGGTGACTGTCTCAAAGAAGTCAACCAAATTTAACAGGCACAATCTCCCCTTGACAAAACCAAACTGTGTGGGATCAAGTGTCTGGAGGTTGCCAATGTCCTTGTTAATGAGGTTGATGATAATCCACTCCATGGCCTTGCAGATCATGCTAGTCATGTTGGTGGGTCTGTAATTTTCTAGATCGGTGGACACCACCTTTGTGCATAGGGATGATGGTAGCTGTCCTCCACTCGGCTGGGACAAAGCTGGTACTCAGGCTTTGGTTGAATAAGGTGCCTAATGGTGCTGCAAGTTCCCGCCTGAGTTCATGTAGGATGCAGCCTGGGATGTTATCGGGTCCCATGGAAGCTGTATTTTTTGCCTTTGAGAGGGCAGTGATGACTTGCTCCCTAGAGATAAGGGGAGTGGAGGCAGGTACTGGGGATGTCCTGTTTTACTGATGGGGGGGGGGGGGCAGAGGAGTGAAGTTTTCACTGAACCTGTCTGCCAGCAGATTGGCTATATCTACAGCATTTGTGTATGTGGTGTCCTTAACCACCAGTTCTGAGCAGATCTGGGTGCTTCCCTTGAGTTTGAGGACATATGTGAAGAAGGCCTTATGATCGTCTTTAGTAGATGTGGCCAATTTGCACTCGATGTTTGCCTTGGAGGATTTCACTAGTGCTCTTATTTGCTTGTTTAGGCTAAGGAGAGATTGCTTCCAATTAGGCACCTGCCCCTTCTTGGTCCTGGACAGCAATTTTTTCCTTTTATTATAGAGTTTATTTATTGTATATGTCCACCAGACAGGTTTACTCTTCCTTGAGGAGGATGATTTCATCCTGTCTAGTATTCCTGATTCCATGCAGCTATATAAATGCTCATATAGTACTTTGGTGTAGGTTTGGACATATGTGTCAGTTCCTGTGGAGCGGGAGGGGGCTGTGAAGCTGTTTATACCTTCCCTCAGGAGGTTGTAATCAACTTTGGAGAAGTTTTTTTGTTTGACCCTAGCTAGGGGGGGTTGGGGGAGATGGTGACTTTGAAAGTGACTGCTTTGTGGTCAGATCTTACCAGGGCTGATGACACTGTAGGGCTGCTGTAGTGGTTACTCATGTTGGTTAATACAGAGTCCAAGATATTTTCACCTCTTACGGGGGTGTCATTCAGCTGGTCCACGGCATTTACATTGACGAAATCAGGGAATCTCTGGGCATTTGTGTTTTTGGCATGAGTATTTCTTCCAGTCTATGGTTGGATAGTTAGTCGCCCAGGATCAGGTTAAAGGGTTGAATCCAGCTAGGTGGAGTGGGCATCTTGAGTCAGAGTTGGAGGCCTATAGCTAGCTGTGATTTGAATAGGGGTCTTGTCAGTTGTTAACTGCATCTGGAGTGTTTCTGTACATCATACTGTTTGACCAGCCTAGAGATGTGTATGTCTTTTATATATATTGCAACTCTACCTCCTTTTGTTTTGCTGCCCATGGTTTCAGGTCTGAATGAATGATAGGATGAGTAACCAGGTATGGCTGGAGTGCTTTCTGCATCTTAGAACCAGGTTTCTGTCCGCACAAATGTCAGCTTCTTCCAGGGTTAAGAATGCTTGCAGTGAGTGCAGTTTATGCTTGCTCTGTAACACACATGCATACCAGTGGCACACATTACATAAAAAAATACGTTTTGAAATTGCCAAATAAATGCATGCTACACTGGGCTATATTGACAAATTTGAGAAATTTGCGAGGGAATTTCAAAGATTTTCAAAGATGTTGTCCTGTATTGCTAGGTGACACCATAGGCGTACATTGCTTTTAGGCTGCCGTGTTTTTTTTCCTGGCATTATCAAGAAGCAAGTACATATATTTTTTTTCTAACAACTTGTTAACATATGACATCAGAACAAAAAAACAATACTTGTTTTTCAGAAAAATGACATTTTTGTTACTTTAAACATTGTGGCAAAACAAATTGTTACAAATCTAGAGAGACTTGGGAGACACATAAATGACGTGCTATTGTTATCTTGCCTTTAGAGCTTTTAGTTCTTGCACCATGCCGTATAAGGCTGCGTTTTCATATTTGCTGTCTTTAACATTATAAAAGACAAGATGAAGTGATACATTCTTCTGCTTGTAAACAGGATCACAGTAAGGTCAAAATGGTCACCATACATTTTGCACTTTGTTTCTAAAGTATGCAGTTAGAAATAAATGTGTAGCTATTAGGCTGTTAGTTATTTCCAGAGTAACAGATGTAAAGGCTGTTATATATTGTTTCTGTAGCTTTATACCTAAAAATATATACCTGTAAACATGAGTTTCATATTCTTTTTAAGTATTGTGGTTTAACATTAACTGAAATTATGTTTTTTCATTACAAATGTGGGATGCAGCTGTCCTTTTGCTTTTAAACTTAGTATCACAATGAAAGGACTAAACTACTGCTCCGCAAAAATGTTTTAAAAATTATCAGACAGTTTTGCGGAATCCAAAATAACTTCAGTAGGTAGTTGGTTGGCAGCAGTATTGAACGTTGTTAAAACTAATAAGGTTAACTCTTTCTTTTTGCTCCTGGTTGATTTAAACCTGTGCTGTTGATACCTCTGTCTTTCCTTTTGCTCATTTTTCTTTATTGGTGTCCTGTAGAAATGAGAACTTTGAAGGAAGAACCCCCTGCCAAGCTGTCATTGTGAATGGTCAAGCTTGTTTTATTTTTCTTTACTGAAAATTACTTCATCTTCTGGTACACAGCATGTAATTATGCAAGTATGGGAAGTGCCCATGTGCTTTTGTATGCCTGCTTCTGCTGTGGATACCTGTCTGCACTCCACACTTTTACTCATTGCTTACTGCAGTCTCCCAGTCTCCTCTGCATTGGGCTGCCAGACAGTGAAAAGACCCACAACTTACCCTGCTCATCCCCAAGATGAAGTCCTGACATCAGATGGTGTCCTTCCTTCACCACTGTTGCAGTATTCACTACACATGGGAAGTATCCTGCCAAGGATACCATACATCCAACCAGCATAAGAAAGCTTGCACATTTTCCTCTCACACTGGTATGTCTGACGTTCGCCCTAAGCAAATGATTATGAAGTTGTACATAAGGAACATAAAGGTGTTAATGCCCTCAGAACTTAACTGATGTCAGCCCAAACAGTGAGACTCTACTTTTGCTTGGGTCTATCAGCCATACAGCCTGTGCCACTTTCCATTGTGTTGGGCAGATAAGCGCCCCATTGGGTAAAATATCCTCTTTCCTTCAGTTTTTGTCCAGAATTTGATATCATTCATGTCATAGGAGGGATAAATGTGATTGTTGGAAGCAGATGCTATATTGAGATAATCACACTAAGTAATTGTTCCGTTTAGTAAATTATAAAGAATGCTCCATTTTTCATTCCTTTGTACCTAAACATGAAGGAGTTGTTTATCTTATCTCAAAATATTTTTTGAGACTCAGGGACTTTAAAGAGCTTTTGTAAGATAGAATAACTTTTAAATCTTCCAACTTTGACATCTCTCAGCAGCTGGAAAAAAAGCTCAAAAAGTCAGTTTCTGTTGTTCAGTCAGACCTGGATGTCTCTGCTATAGTATTTGACAAACCATCAGGATTCATAGCACAGTATACTGCTGACACTTCAGCAACCATGTTGGAGGCTGATAAGCACTTGTTCATAGGTTGGTACTAGGCTATCGGCCCTAGGGGCCTATACAAGCCTAGCCATAACAATTCCCTGGATATTTCTTCCCACAATATTTACTTCCCTGGACCCCTGTCTAGCAGGGCAACTGACATCCCTGGGGTGAATTTCCGATCTCCTATCTAATCATCAAGGTTCCTTTTGAAGAGGACCAAGGAGGCACTCTGTTTGACATGTATGGGCAGTCTATTCCAGAGTATGGGGAGTCTCTGGGTCAGGAACCTATCCTGTCAAGTCCTGTTCAACAGAGCAGGCTGTCGGTTTGGCCAATAAGAGGGGAACCATGGCTTGTTATATCTCAGGAATTTGAGGGTATTCATTACATCTTGGCCCTAGTACTACCACGTAATTTAAAATAAAACAACAAAGGCCAGATAACCAGGTTTATTATTACAGAAAATGAAATCACTCTAGCTCCTCAGCTCAAAAAAACCTTCAATTAGTAAAAACACCATTAAAATCCATACCTTAAATAGTACTAGTAGCCACCCACCCTTAATTACAAAATTAATCAGATTAAACAATTACACCACAGACTTCCAGTTACATTCTACATCGAGTCCAGCAGGGGTCAGGGTTGCATACTTTAAAATAAATAAAACCTCCTTATATAACCATTTTTTTCTTTGTATTTGAACATCCTTCATGTTACTTTCCTACTTTTTCTAAAGTAGTACCTCTGGGACCTGCTGGATCAGTGTCATGATACAACTTAAAATGCATGGCAACAGGGCTTTCTATTTTAGCATTCTTAATATCTTTAATATGTTCCTGTAATCTAAACTTGAAAGCCCCTTTTCTCTCTCCTATATAAAACATTTTGCAAGAACACATCAGTGCATAAATAACACCTTCCATGTGACAGCAGTATGTACCTGTAGATGTAAAAGGAATCCCATTAATCCTGTCACATGTCTTCACAATATGTTTACAACTAATGCAATTATTACAAGGAAAGGTCTTAACCATTTTAGGCTGGCTAACCCAATTATCCATAGGCTGTATAAATCTGCTATGCTCTACTAGTAGTACCTGGTACCCTGACTGAGGTATATCAGGGGTCAGATCCATCAAATTATGTTCATGACAGCATTTTTAAGAAAAAGAAGCAGTAATCAAAACACTGTTTCTTTTCTTCACATTCTGATACCAGGGATCCTTACAAGGAATTATTTGGTTCTTGCCACGGGCTTTGTAAGGCTGTTGTGTTCTGAACGCCTCTTCAGTTTTTTTTTCTGCATCTTCTGCCAGTTCCTGCACTCTCGAGAGGTAGAGAAACATTTTCTGAAGAAGGAGATTCACATTCTGAGGTAGATTCATTAGCTTATTCCACTCAGATTCATTCATCTGTTGGTATTGAATCAGATGATTATGATAGTGTGTCCCCAGACTACCATTTAGAGGAACTTTCCTTTGGAGATACTGTATTAAAGATGATGCAGCATTTCCAGTAGGAAGATGAGCAGGTTTCTGACGTGCAGAAAAAGACACTATGATCTCTTGTATATGGAAATCACCAAACCTTATGCTGTTCCATTGGTCTTAGAAGCCTTGAAAGATACCTTTGCCACAGTTTTTTTAAATCCTGAATAACAATCCCCATCCGTTAGGAAACATGACAGATTTTACAAAATTCCAAAGACCCTCAAATTCATTTATAAAAATCTTTCCTCAGGCCCAGCCGTGCAGTGATCCCTGTGGATTCCGACAAATGCACAAAGTTACTTCCATTTTCTAATGCCATACCCAATAATGAAGAGAGCAGGACTGTGGACAGGTATGGAAAAAGGCTTACACTTCTGCTACTCTTTCTTTATAAACCATAAACTAACAAACCTATATGATTAGGTACCTTTAGCCCTTATGAGACAAAATTTCGCTATTACCTTTGCTTAGTTCTTCTACCCAGTAGCTAAGCATTCCATCAAATGCATTTAAGATGCTGCCAATGCATCTTCCAGAGGTGTAGCTTCAAGGTATGTCTCAAGGAGGTACTCCTGGTTGAGACTCCAGTCTTTACCTGAAGTTATCAAAAAGCAAGTTATCAGATGCTCCCTGGACAAGGCTTCAGAAATTTTTACAAACCTGCAAAAGAGAAGTAGGATTTTAAACAGATGTTCCTCTCTCCTGTATCTAAATTATAGAGGAATTGCCTTTCTATGGCTGATGCACTTTTTTAAGACAGAACAGAATCAACAGCAAAAGGGTAAAAAGGTCACTGAAAAGAATATTCAGGAAAAAGCTAAACCAGACTTCAAAGGAACAAAGGGCTGCTTTTCAGACAAATCTACCAGTTTATGATTATACTTTTCTTCCACTCCTGTTACTGTATTGGACTGCTCCCCCCCCCCCAACTCTATCAAACAAATTATTGCATATCCTTACTGTATGGAGACTCTTAACTTCAGACCAGTGGGTCCTTAACATCATAAAGGATGCAGACTAACATTTTCTCCTCTGTCACCTTATTTTGCCCATTTTAAAGTTGTTTCATCAGTAAACTGTAAAACCTGTTCTTCAACAACAAAAAAAACAATTTTTACTCAAGACTTTTCTTGGATCTGAGAAAGGATGGCAATTGGGGGATTCTGGATCCATCAGTCTCAACACCTTTCTAAAGGTAACAAAGAAGGGTTGCCACCTTTTTGCCACCTTTTCAAATGCCCAAAGTGGGACATTTTTTGTACAAACGTCAGATTTTGCAAAGCAAAACATACCCACGGCCAGTACAAAGGACAGAACTTCACTTCTTTGCCTAAATAAACGCTTATTCTTGTAGCATTTTAGTTGCTTATTCTGTTTCTTATAACATTTAGATGTTTCAGAAACAGAATAACTGTTTTATGCAACTATTACATTAAATATAGGAAATATGTTTGTCCTAATACCTCACGATTTTTTCCATTTTTTCAATTTTTATGCAGGACACAACTGCCGAAAGAGGGACTTTCCCTCACAAAGTGGGACAGGTGGTAACCCTATAACAAAGTTCAAGGTGCTGAGTCTTCAACTCTTGCTCCCTATGATTCTTTCACAAGCATATTTGGTTGCATTGGGCCTCAAAGATTCATGTCTTCATATTTCTATCCATCCTGTTTACAGGAAGTACTTAATTTTGTGCCTTACAATCTCACTTTCTATTTTCTGTGTTACTCTTTGGTCTTTCTACAGCTGCAAGGGTATTCAAAAATGCCTGGCCCCCAGTCATTGCCTTTTGCTGGGCCACAAGTGTCCATATCTATCCCTGTCTAGACTACCTTCTTCTCCAAGCTTCTTCCAACGACAGACTTATGCTAGATTTCAACTTTACTATGAACCTTCTTCTTTGCATAGACATTACAGTAAACATGAAAGTCTGCCCTTGTGCCATCTCAGAATCCGAGCTTTCTAGGTTGCCATTTTGTTTCTATCATGGTTCATTTCTGTTTTCCAGAAGGCAGTATACATTTTCTGACTGCTTACCCTCAGTCCCTCATACCTCTAAAACTGACCTCTGCAGGAGAGATTTTAAGAACCTTAGGGTATATGATTTTCTGTATAAAAATTATACCTTTTACCAAAGACCATGAGAAGATCCAGTTGTATCTAAAGTCTGAAAATCATGTCAGATCAGTCTCCCTTCTGGTTGCAACTCTCCAGCGAAAATGTCAGGTAGTTGTAGGTAAACAATCACTTTGTATATAACCAGTTTACAAGTTAGGTAGTACCCCTTGTGCACTTGTTAAAGCTTATTCAAGACTGAAACTTTTAAGTTGTTCAGGGCAGTCTTTAGTGATTACCACCTCTGGAAAGATAAGACCTTTGAAAAGAGTATGATACATTTTGAAGATGTACATTAGATTACTGAGGTTAGACATATGGAAATATTTTGTAGAAAAAAAGTGGCAGATAATTGCATTTGTCTTCCAGAAAAGGTTCTCAGTACAAACATGAGGAAAGTAAATAATGTGGGAAGAAATAGCCAGGGAATTGTTTTGGCTAGGCTTGTATAGGCCCTAGGGCTGAGAGCCTAGTACCAACCTATGAACCTATGAGAACTGAGTTCAAGAATGTGTGTAATAGACTCAAGCTAGTTTCTGTAATGGTGGGTAGGTAATCTATTGGATAAGAAGCTAATCTGATTTTTCAAACACTAGCAGACAAGATGCATCAGCTAATCCGCACCCACTACAAAAATCTGTGTTTCTGTAGGGTTCATCTAAGTTTGTTGACTGGAAATGCTCAGATCCAGAATGTCTGATGCGGAACATCAGTACAGAAGTGGTAGTGATTTCTGTGTTTTTTCTGTCCCTCCCTCCCTTCCTATCACAGATGACAGGGTAGGGAGAAGTCTTCCATTCTGCTGTCATTTTGCTGAAACTGAAATCACAGCAGTATGTTTTTCATATTGATCACTGCTGTATCATTCTAAGTTATATTGGTTATATCCTGCATAGGATATAACAGCTGGCCTGCTTCAGGGCACCTTCCACACACCCAAGCCATTAGTAAGCTTGAGCTTGACAGACCAAAAGACTGTTTTGGGTGCCAAGGCCCTTCAGAGCTTTCCTTTCGCTGAGTATAGCACTCCTGTGCTTGCCTACCAGGCTTGATGGTTAGCTAATAATGTTCTATTGCTGGGCAGATGAGTTCCCTTTATGGAAAAAACGTCCACATTAATTTTTTGTTGTTTCAGCTATTCTTTTTTTGGTGTGTGAAAAATAACTGTTTTAAAGCTATATAAAATATTTTGACTGTCATGTTACTTTTATGTACTTTTAAATGGGAGTGTACTTTTTTAGTTTTGTGGTAAAAAAAAAAAAAGCTGTTAAAAAGTTGATGAAAACTACTTTTTCTGTCAGACTACTTTTTCTGTCAAGACACTGTATTTATTTAACTTCTGGGGGTGAGGAAAGTGTTTTAGGTGCTTTTAACTGTGTTTTGTGTGGGGCAAAAGTTAATTTTTTGTGACATTGTTGTTTTACCAACTACTGTTGTTAAGCTTCCCAGGGAATCGAGCACCATTTTTGGGTTGACCTTGGAGCAATTTACAGCTCCCTTGGTCAGACCTTCTTCCCACAACAAAAAGAAAAAGGTAAATAAACAGCCTTTGCCATCAAAGCAGGATAGTAATTTGACACAACCACAGATGGGTGACTCTTGTGACCAAAGCAGGTTCCTCAAACAACTCATCTTTTGCTTTGGATCCCTCTGGTGTTGTCCATACAACCAACATGGACCAGGGTTTAGCAGCATCTACTGAGACAGTTGGAATCTCCTTAGTGGGCAAGATAGAGTGACTTCTGTAAGTTATGGAGAAGGGACAGGGAATGTGCCCTTCCTTGACCAGAATATTGTGCCCAATCCCCTGGGAAGCTGATTCTGACAATACTATGTCTATTTGCCCCAACTTTGCTGTCAGAAAAGAGACAGAAAACTAAACTTTTAACTTCTGTTGTGTCATTTCTTTGGACAAGAGTAATTTATTGGGCTTTGCTTGGGTCTTGTACAGGCTATTTACACTTCTTATAAGGTAGTTTCTGGTAAAAGAAAAGGGATTCCTCTTTCCCTGAAGAGGTTCAAGATTTTGAATCTGTATAGGCATGTGAAGGGACACATTCTCAGGAGAGTATGGTATCTGAATCTCCCTGTAAGGGATACTCTTTTTTTATTTCCAGAATATGCCAGTATTTTCAGTGGGAGAACAATGAGGTTTCTCAGTCTCTCAGAAAATACTGAGTTATTACAACTGTAATTCCCCAAACCTTCACCCATCCCCACAATACCATCAACATTGAAGGACGTGTTTCACACATTCTGTGGTTTCCCTGTCAGCCAACCTACTACTCCAATGAAAGTTTGTTCAAAGTTCCTCTGTCTTTTAAGTTGTTACATGCACTACTCCCAGACCTGACCCAGCAGCTGTAGCTTTAGATAATTCAGCTGCTGCCAAAGCGAAACACCTAACATTTTTGTTGATTCTAATCCTTCTCTTTCTGACAGGTCTTTTAAAGCTTGTAATACATTTGTGAAAAATGTATGCTTCTACAACTTTGATTTTTAGAATTTTGGATTGTCATATTTATGTGTTACAATTTTATACTGAGTGTGAAAGTATGAGGAATGTTTTGGCTGCAGTTTCTTCTTGTGATGAAAAATCTGCTTTGTGTGGTTTAGTATCTTCTCTTTCTCAGGTCACTGCTCATTGTTTAAAGTGTGGTCCTTTATGACTCTATAGATATTGCTTCCAGGGCTGTTGCTGCTGGGACTCTGTTGAGAAGGTTTACTTGGCTGTGTTCTCAGAACCTCCCAGAAGATGTCAGAAATGAGATTTTGAATTCTGCTTTGTGTAGATATTTAGTTTTTGAATCCCCTGCTGCAAAGGTTATCAAATACATTGGGATGAGAGAGGTAAACTGATCAGGGAATCTCTCAAAATTTTCAGCCCTCCTTTTCTAATTTTTTAAAGAGATTTTTAGTTCTCTGGCTCTTGTAGAATAACAGATGTGTTGCATCTTTAAGAAGCATTTCTAAGACCTGAACATACAGTATAAATAGCAGGCATGTGCTATCTTCAGTGCCATTTTGTGAGTACAGCCAGAGTGTGAACATCTATGCATGAGACAACTAGTTTTTATATATGTTTGTGTTTTTTATATAATAAAGTTGCTTGAATAGAACCCACCATGTTCGTCTACTTCATCTTGACTAGACGAGCGACATGGTTTTAAAACTGGGATTGAAGAGACTGCTTTTCAGAGCCACAAGGTGCAGAGTTAACAGTGAAGGAAAACTAAGTGAACCAAATGCAAAAAAGAGCCAGAAACTAACTAAATGTAATGAAAACTTGCACAAATTATTTATTTTATAAAAAAGACAAAACAGAGCATTACAAGGGCACAAAACGCATTACTAAGCAAACAAATAGCAAGGAAACATGCATTAAGCAAATGAAAAGCATAACAAAGTTTAATAATTAAGTGAAATGTTTGAAATTAAGAGATTTGATAAAACAAGCGTCAGAAAAGCACATAAAAGGTTCAGAATTACCTCAGAATTACAGAACAAGCATGTTTAAAGTAAAACAAGCATGTTTAGAGTTAAAACAGGCACAAGAAAATATAATGGGCATTAAAATAAATTAAATGACAAAACGAATATAACAAAGGGCAAACAAATGGCACATTGATTATAAATCAAGGCAACTGCATGTTTTTGGCGAAGTACTGTGTTTTGGCATACTTCATATTGAGTGGCGCTCTGAATAGTATAACTAGAGTTATTCGAAGTATCTCAAAGTATGCAAAATTGCTTACAGTGTGTGTTCCTTACTGTGCATTTATTCTGAAGAGTTTGTTGTGTGCCACTATTTTGTAAAGTGCAGTCAGATACAGCCATTTCAAAAAAATTTCTTGTGCTGGGTGTGTCTGTGCCGCCATTTCAGAGTGTTTCTTGCACTATACAGAGTTGTTTAGCAAAGTACAGCCATTTTGGGGAAATTCAGTGTGCTATGTACTGTTTATTTGCAAAGTGCAATTACTTCGAAATGTTTCTTACTCTGAGCTTCTTCTGCCCAGTTTATTCTCACAGTGCAGTTATTTGAAATGTTTCTTACACTGATAAGAGGTGATTTCAACAGTATTGCAGTGCCTGGGAAACGTATTTCGCAAAGTTCAGTTGTACAGAAGCTTGTTGTGCTATTGGGAGCAGTTACAAGTACTGGCATAAATTTCAGGCATATGTAATTGTGTGTGTTCGTGCATACTGGCAAAATTCTTCACTGAGATGTGTTAATATGGCAGATGGCTTTCGAAAACTGCTACCAGTTGTAATTGATCGGAATATTGCAGAGAATTGGAGAAAATTTAAGCAAGAGTAAGATATATTCATACAAGCAGCTTATTCTGATAAAGATGCACTCACCAGGGCATTCGTTTTGCTAAATCTAGCAGCGTCAGAGGTCATAGAAAGAGAGGGTTCATTTGTATGTGCACCAGCAATATATAACGGTGAAGGGGCATATCTTCATATTGTTGTGCAGGCTGAATCAAGGGGAGACCCTGAGTGTTTGAAGTGCAGATTTAGAGAAATGCACAACCCCCAGACCAATGATACATTAGAGAGGCATTTGTTTTACACAAGAGATCAAAAGCAAGGAGAAACTTTTGCAGCTTATATTACTGACCTGAGAAATAAAGCTAAAATGTTTAAGTTTGATGACTTGAAAGATGAGTTAATAAAGGATGTGTGGTATTAATAATGCTACTGTCAGAAAGATTTTGCTTCATGACAGTGATGTAACACTGAGCAAAGCTGTTGAGACTTGTCAAATTCATGAAGTTACAGAAAGGCCAAGGTGACCAATGGTCCCAGTTTTTCCAGGACAGTCCCAGTTTGGAAGTCTCTGTTCCGGACTCCCAGACATAGTCTTTGGGGCACAGAAATGTCCCAGTTTAGACCACTCAGTCTGAATGGTGACTTGGCTACTCAGGATGGCCAGTCCCCCTGCTTTTCCATCCTACGCAGCTCTGGGGACTTTGCGTTTTTTCAGGGATGCCATTGAGTATGGGGGTAAGGTTGGATGCCTTCGTCCTGGGAGGAGTCTTCCAGGCCCTGCTGCCATCACTCAGTCACTCCCTCAAGGACTTCTGTCGTTGGGGGTTCTGATTGACCCCACTCACCCAGCAAGGAGCTCTCCAGGCCCACACCCATCTGCCTGACGCTCCTGTACTGACTTCTGTCAGGGCCAAACCCTACAGTTCTCCCCTTCGACCTTTCCAAGAGACCTTCCCCAGCCACGGTCCCCCCCCCATGTCAGGGGATTCCACCGCCTGCATGTCTCCTGCAGACTGCCAAATCATGCCGGATCAGTCATGCCCTCAGACCCTCTCAGGGGAGCTTCCCCCTGATCCTGTCCACTCCTCCAGACCTCCCCTCGATCGTTGAGGGGCAGATCTGCTCTCATGAAGGCTTCAGAGTCACCCCGCTTTCCCATCCAGTGAAGCTCTGGGGACTTTGAGATTTTTCAAGGATGCTGTCAGTTATGGGGTGAAGTTGGATACCTTCACCCCGGTAGGAGCTCTCCAGGCCCCTCTGCCATCCACCTTGGAGCTTCCTCTGGGACTTCCATCATGGGGAGCTCTGCCTGACCCCACTCACCCAGGCAGGAGCTCTCCAGGCCCCACCACTGTCCGCCAGTTGCTCCCTTAAGGACTTCCATCATGGGGGGGGTTGTACCTTACCCCACTCACCCAGGAAGGAGCTCTCCAGGCCCCGCTGATGTCTGCCCTAGTGCTCTCTTAAGGACTCCCATGCCTGACCCCCCCCCCCTCACCCAGGCAGGAGCTCGTCTAGCCCTGCCACTGTCTTTTTCTATCCCCCTTCCAGACTTCCGTCCCAGAGGGGGTATGGTCTGTACCCCTTCACACAGGCAAGAGCTGTCCTGTTCCAGTCACTTTCCAGCTCTCTCTCCCTTCCAGACTTCCATCAGGACTGACCTCCTCTGGGGTTCCACTTCTACCCAGGAGAGAGAGCTATTTTCCAGGGTTACATATCTCCTAACTGCTGCTAAATCATGCAGTGTCATGTGTCCTCTTGGAGCCTCTCAGGAGATCTTCCCAGCCTCATGGAATTCTGCTGGGCCACAAAGCCTCAGTCCCTCATCCAGACTTCCGTGACACTGGTTCTCCACTTTGCCTTACACCTAGGGCTTTCAAACTTGCAGGGGAGATGGCCCCGGGTCCCCCCATCTCTGCACTTTTTGCAGCACACCTCAGTCTCTCACCCCCACAATGCCAGACGCCGACATATGTGCATCACTTCAAGCCTCCTGACATGTGGCCTCTTGGTTCCTGGGTGGTGCTATTCACAGAGTGGCATCCCCACAGTGCCTGGTGAAGGACGGGTGGCCGACCTGCCTTTCCCAGTGCGAGATGACATGGTTGCCCTATCTCCACTCCCATGGGGGCTGGGAGAATGGGATTGCAGACCTGGCTTCCTGGGACGGCCCTCAAGTGTCCCAGTTTAGGTCCTGTAGCAAAATGGTCACCTTGAGAAAGGCACACAAATATGCTTGCAAGTGATAAGAGCATGGTTTCAGCAGGCTCCAGAGCAAATGTAGACAGTATGCAACATGTGGCAGACAGAAACAGGCCTAAGCATGTGGCAGCTGCTGCCCCTACAAGTTTTCCTTGGAGGTCCTGTAACCTTCCAGCAAGTTCTAAGATCATTTCATTTCAGTTAAAGGAGCATGCTCAGTGCCATACAAGGGTGAATCAGCAAAACCCAACTCAAGCTTCATTGTTAACTGTCACAATTGTGGTGTCAACCATGAGTCTAAAAGAGAAAAGTGCTTAGCATTTGGTCAACAATGCAATAGATGTAAGAAATTAAACCAGTTTCAAAGATTTTACAAATCAAGTAAGCCTCACACTGTTATAAAAAAAAAAGAGTCATTCAGAAAAAGCAAATTGATCAAGTTGAACTGCTGCAACAGTCTGCTTTCTATTAGATGGTGTATCAGTAATTAATGAAAAGACTGATGCGGTAGATTTACTGGCAAAGAATGAAGTATTTTGTACTTTCCAGATCAAAGGTAAACCCACTGAGCTTAAATCAGACACTGGTTCAAAGTGTAATGTAATGTCTGCATATACCTTTGCTAAGGTGAGAGCTGGTGAACAAGTAAATGTAACCAGCTGTACGAAACTTGTTGCTTATGGAGGTGAAGAAATTCAAACCGAAGGCTCAGTAGTGCTTGCATGTTATGAGGCCAAGAGCTGATGTTCATTGTGTTACCCTGCTGCTGTCATCACACTCGGGTTATCCTGCCGTCAGGCGGTCCCGCAGTCGGCCCGAATTCCAAAGTCTTGGTCCGGTGTCGGTTGCTGTCGCTTCTTCCCTGACGTCAGTGCATCAGGGGTATATAAGAGGCATCCGATGCCATTTTCTTCAGTCTTTTTCTTGCCGTGCGGTGCCCGAAGCAGAAGCAGTTCACAAGTGCCGGTCGGCCGACACCTGAGATTTTCGATTTGAATTTCAGTCCGAAGTCTTCAATAAAGCTAAGTACCCCGTTGGGGAACATTTTCTTGCCTCAGTCCGATGTCAGAAAAAGTTAACAATTACATTTCTTGTGGGAAGCAAATACCTCATAAGGACTTCCATTCCTATTGTATTCTTTGCCTAGGCCCAGACCACGACGTCACAGGTTGTCAGTTTTGCGCTAGGTTTAATAAACGCACATTCAAACACCGTTTTGACTTCGCACGGCATTACTTTGGTAGGAAATTCAATTATATCATGCCGTCGGAGTAGCCGACGACCGCAATTCACAAAAAACGCAAGGATAAGGACAGGCAGCCTAGGAATAAGCCAGACCTCGAGCCCTCAACTGGGCCTGTCGCCGGTTCTTCGGTTTTCAGTGAGGCGCCTACGCAGCCCCTGACGACTGCAGAGCTGGAACCCCAGACAGCTGCCGACTCCCAAGCGGAGTCTACTAGGCCGACGCAGCCATCTACCGACACCGGTGCAGAGGAAATACCTTTGGTTGCAGAAGGTGTCTTCAGACCGACTACACTCACCATTAAATCTTATGCTAAGCTTAAAACTCCTTTAAAACCTAAGAAAACTGTTCATCAGTCTACAGGTCAAGGCCCCATGCCTAAGAAACAGATGCTTAAGATGGCTGAAGATTTAATTACCCTTATCAGGGGTTCCCATCCCCCTCCTGATAAAAGACCAAGACAAGAGGAGGATTATGCATCCTCTGACCAGGTTTCTCTCTCCTCAGATTCTTCTGAGGAACAGGATTACACTTTTCCATATGAGGATTCTGATGCTGAAGACTGTATTCCCTCAGCATTTCCCCCTGAAGACTACTCCTTTGGGGAAACATTACATACCATGAGGGAACATTTCCACTGGGAAGGCCAGGATTACTCAGATTCTAAGAAAAGGCTCAGAGAGTTCCTTTTATTACCCCAGCACAGACCTCTTGCTATCCCTCCTGTTTTAGATATTGTGGATGATGTCTGCTTGGAGTCTAGTTTAAATCCAGACTGTCTACCTCCTGCACCAGCCAAACCAGACAGATACTACAGAGTACCTGACTCACACAAATTCCTTTATAAAAGCCCTGTAGCTGACCCAGAAACCATATCCCAGGGTCCTAAGGGAGCAAAGGCATCTATGGCTAAAAATCCTGTGCCCTCTGAAAGAGATTCCAGAGCCCTAGATAGATGGGGAAAGAAAATATACACCTCTGCAACTCTGGCTATGAGAGCATTAAATTGCCAGTTTCACATGTTGAAATATCAACAATTTCTGATGTCTCAGTTAAAACAAAAAATGAGCACACACTCAGAACAGCATGAATTCAAGAAAATGCAGGATCCTGTTGCATGCAGCTGAACAGGTGGGCAAGCATACTTTACAATGCGGATTTGCTTCACTGGAAGCTTCCTGTAGAGCAGCTGTTACTGGCTCAGTCATTCGTAGACTTGCTTGGTTAAAAGAGCAAACCCTCCCTGACCATGTTAAAGCAAAATTATTAGATGCACCTTTACAACAGGATGTATTATTTGGTGTCAAAGCAGAAGAGGTTTTAAAGAAAATGGAGGATAAGGCTAAATCTATGCAAACGGTCAAGGATTTCTTGCAGGTACAACCCCCTCACTTCAGCAGAAATTGGCCAACAAAAAATTGGTCCTTTCCAGCTTCAGACAGATCACAGAGGGGCAAATACAGACGCCCAAGGGGCAGAGGTCAGTCACAGGGCCCTTACAAACCTCGCCAATGGGGTTCTGGAACCCAGAAAGGAGGAGAAGACAGGCCCCAAGCTAGCAGAAGGCAGACACAATGACTCTATCCTCAAACTACCAAGCAAATCTCTCCTGGCAACACCCTTGGGAGGAAAACTAGCATTTTTTGCAGACAACTGGCACATCATCACAAAAGACAAATAGGTTCTAAACATTGTCTCTCAAGAATACAGATTACACTTTCCAAGGATCAAAGGAATGCCATACCTGCCACCAAATCAATGGGCAGAGGCACAAAAACAAATTACAGCTCTCATGAACATGAGAGCTATTCAACAGGTACCTACACAGGAGCAGGGACAAGGATTTTACTCAAGACTCTTCCTAGTTCCAAGAAAGGATAAAGCATGGAGACCCATTCTGAATCTTTAAATTCTGAACACCTATCTGCAAGTACCAAAATTCAAGATGCTAACACTACAGCAGCTTCTTCCCTTGCTGGGCAAGAATGCTTGGCTAGTCACTTTGGACCTCAAGGAGGCATACCTGCATGTCCCTATCAGACAAAATTGCAGAAGATACCTCCGCTTCATTGCAGGTTCAACGCATTATCAATTCTCTGCACTGCCCTTTGGCTTATCTACTGCGCCCAGGGTCTTCGCAAAATGCCTAGCATTAGTAATTGCATACTGCAGACAAAGAGGAATTCAAATATACCCATACCTGGATGACTGTCTTATTCAAGCAGAAAGCAAGGACATTCTTTTACAGCATCTGGCATTTGTCAAACACCTTCTAAGTTGCCTAGGGTACACAGTAAACGAAAAGAAATCAAAACTAGTGCCCTCACAAAACATAACATTCCTGGGTGCCAGCTTGAATACAACGGCCCAGATGGCTTATCTCACGCCAGGCAAACAACGACAGCTGTTTCAATATTTCAAAATAATGGCAACAAAGACCCAACTCCCTGCAAGAAAAATTCTGCAGGCCTTGGGATTCATGGCATCTTGCATACTACTAATACCATTTGCAAAACAGCATATGAGGAAATTACAATGGTACCTGAAAAGTGTATGGACTCAGCACAGCCACAGCTTGGAAACAATGATTCCACTCATTCCCTGCCTTCAACAGGAGTTTCTATGGTGGGCACAGGCATGTCACCTCAACAAGGGTCAGCCTTTCACCTTACCCACAGCCAGGCAAACTATGACAACAGATGCATCGGACTATGCCTGGGGAGCACACATGGCAGGACAGTGCATTCAGGGCAAATGGACTACAGATCAGAGACACCTGCATATCAATCAAAAAGAAATGCTAGCAGTGCAGAATGCCCTAACAGCTTTCAAGGACCTTCTACGCCCAGGACAACTACTAATAAGGACAGACAACACCACAGTTATGTGGTACATAAACAAGCAAGGGGGCACACATTCCTACTCTCTATGCAGGCAAACAATGACCTTGTGGAACACTGCAATGTCTTACCAGGTTCAATTACAAGCACAATTCCTGCCAGGAAAGAAAAACACATTGGCAGACGACCTAAGCAGAAACATCATGGATCCACACGAGTGGAAACTAGATCCACAAGTATTTGCAATGATAGCTCAAAAATGGGGACGCCCAGACATAGATCTGTTTGCAAGCTCCCACAACCACCAACTTCAAAAATTTTGCACAAGGACCTTCCATCCACTAGCTTGGAAAGTGGACGCTCTCTCATTCAGTTGGAAAACATTAACAGTGTATGCCTTCCCTCCACTGCCTCTTCTAGCAAAGGTACTGCTGAAAGTCAGGTTAGAGAGGCCACAAATGATTCTCATTGCACCAGACTGGCCACGCCAACATTGGTATCCAATTTTAAGGAACATGGCCCAGGGCCCACCATGGATTTTGCCACAAATTCCTCACCTGCTCACCCAGCGAAACAATCTGATTCTACACAGCCAGCTCAAGACTTTAAACCTGGCTGCATGGCAAATTACCTAAACAACCAGCCAACACCTTTATCCAAAGCTGTTATGGATGTCATTCTGGAGGCCAGGAGGCCCAGCACCAGGAAAACCTATTCAGACAAATGGAAACGATTTTGCTCCTGGAACCAGGCTAAAGGCCTAAATCCCCTGGAGCCAAACATTCCTCAGATTCTACAATATTTAACTGAGATGTTACACAAAGGACTTTCCTTTTCATCTATTAAGATCCACGCCTCAGCATTTTCAGCTCATTACAGCACGGATCCTCCTTTATTTTCACATCCACTCCTAAGACAGTACCTCAGAGGGGCTAAGAACTTAAGACCGCCAAGGAGAGCTCCAACACCTACTTGGGATCTCAACTTTGTCCTGGATAAGCTAACACTGCTGCCCTTTGAACCAGCTTTTTCAACTGATTTAAAATTTCTTTCATGGAAAACTGCCCTACTACTAGCAATAACCTCAAGTAGAAGAGTCTCAGAGCTACAGGCACTAATGGCAGTGGAACCTTTCCTCATTTTTCATCAAGACAGAGTTTCTCTACAAACTAATCCTTCCTTTATGCCAAAGGTGGTATCCAGTGTGGCCCTAAACCAAACCATTCACTTGCCCACCTTCTTCCCAAATCCCCAGGACAAAGGAGAAAGACCTCCCGCACTCTTTGGACATTCACAGGCAATTACGTTACTACTTGGATAAAACTAAGGCTTTCAGAAAAACTGACCAGCTCTTTGTAGCCTATGCTACAGGATCACAAGGAAAAGCTATCTCAAAACTGACCATTTCTAAATGGATAGGGCATTGCATACGTTTCTGCTACTCACATCATGGGAAACCAGTACCTGCTAACATTAGGTACCACTCCACCAGGGCTACAGCTACATCAGCAGCCTTTCTCAGGGGAGTACCAACCAAGGATATTCTGGAAGCTGCTACTTGGAGTTCAGTGCACACCTTCACCAAACACTGTCACTTACCTCTTTACTCTAAGACTAGAGCTGGTTTTGCCACTGCAGTTTTGCAGGGCCTACTAGCTTCTTCTAACCCTGTTTGACTCCACCTCCCCTCCTTAGCTTTGGGATTCAACCCAAGTGTGATGACTGCAGCAGGGTAACACGATGAACATAGTACAGTTTTGTACCTACCATAAATGTAGATGTTCGAGTGTTCACCCTGCTGCAGTCCAGGTTACCCTCCCTCCATCCCCTCTGAACTAGCTGAACTTATCTCTACCACTTTATCCTATACTACCTCTGTGGTGTATTTGCTTGTACCTAAGGGTTTAGTTTTATTTTTATATTTTTTTGCCTACCTTTTGGGGGCACCTGACATCTGGGGCAAGAAAAACTGAAGAAAATGGCGTTGGATGTCTCTTGTATACCCCTGATGCACTGACGTCAGGGAAGAAGCGACAGCAACCGACGCCGGGCCAAGACTTTGGAATTCGGGCCGACTGCGGGACCACCTGATGGCAGGATAACCCAAGTGTGATGACTGCAGCAGGGTGAACACTCGAACATCTACATTTATGGTAGGTACAAAACTGTACTTTATAGCTTATTATTCTATGTGCAGTCATAATTGGGTCTCAGACAGTATGAGAATGAATCTTCTTTCTTTTACTAAAGAAGTTCATCAAATAAACACATGTCCCAGTTCTAGCTTCATTAACATATTTTTCAGAGTATGCTGATGTTTTCAATGACAAGTTGGGCAAACTTCCAGTTGTGTATTCTATGAAGTTAGACCCAGAGATCAGTCCAGTAGTCAGACCAGCAGGAAAAGTTCTGATAGCTATGCAGCATAAAATCAAAGCTCAGTTGGACAAAAGGGTGCAGCAATGTGTAATTTGTCCAGTTACAGAACCTACGAATAGGTGTCGTCCATGGTAGCAGCTCACAAAAAAGGCTCAGATGAAATCAGAATATGCATTGACCCAAGAGAGTTGAACAAAGCATTAAAACGACTGCATCATCTCATGCGTACAGTCAAAGAAGTCGCAGCTCTAATACAGAATGCCACTGTTTTTTCTGTTTTAGGTGCAAAATGTTTTTTTTTTGGCAAGTGATGCTTGATCGCAAGTCTTCCTTAATAACTACATTCAGTACCAGTACCCCCATTTGGAAGATACAGGTTTCTTAGGATGCCATTTGGAATAAATTCTGCAAGTGAAGTCTTTCAGCATGCAATGGAGCAATTTTTTTCAGATTATCCTTGTGCCATAACAGCAGATGATTTGGTAGTCAGAGGCAAAATGGTGAAGCAGAGCATGACAGAAAGTTTAAGAGAATTCTAGACAGAGCATGTGAAGTGAACTTAAAGCTCAGTCCTCTAAAGTGCTAATTCAGACTATCAGAAGTTATATATGTAGGTCATTTATTTACTAGCATTGTCTTGAGACCAAACCCATCCAAGCAAGCAGCCATTCTTGAGATGCCAACACCAGATAATGTTCAAGCTCTACAACGTTTTCTTGATATGGTCAGCTATTTAGTCAAGTTTATACCAGAATTCAGTAAGTTGACAGCATCTTTGAGAGAGCTAAAGGTTAGAACATTTGAAGAGTTTAAGCAGAAAATAGCTACTCCACCTACATTAAGATACTATGATGTCAACAAACAGTAACTCTTTCCTGCGATACTTCAGAATTTGGTCTTGGTGCAGTTGTTCTTCAAGAGGGTAGACCAGTAGTCTGAACATCTAGAACACTTACCCAAACTGAAATGCAATATGCTCAGATTGAGAAAGAACTTTTTGCAATATTGTTTGCATGTTCCAAGTTTCATGAATCTATCTATGTCCGAGATAGTCAGATTAAAACTCATCATCAACCTCTGGTTACTATTTTAAAGAAGCCTATGCATTCAGCTCCAGCAATATTGCAATGAATGATGCTTAAATTGCAAAAGTACAACTTCAAAGTAGTCTATACAAATGGCAAACTTCTTTATCGGGCTAATACCTTATCCAGATCACCGAGAAATACATGGAACAGCTTGACAGAAAATTTTGACTTCGATGTCATGGAAGTGCATAATTTTTTACCACAAGACTTGATGAGCTAAGAGATCATACAAAGACTGATCCAGTTTTGCAAAAGCTCGACCACTGCATTAATGCTGGATGGCCGTCAAAGCAATCTAGTGCACCACCTGAAGTGCAACCCTATTTTCTTTACAGAGGAGATGTTGATGGAAGATGGCATTATTTTCAAAGGTCCTAAAACTCCTGTTGCCGTTTCCTTAAATACATCCAGATTTTGCATCGTGATCACTCAGGTTCCGAAGCTACCAAAAGAAGGGTGAGAGGACTAGTATTCTTGGACTTCTGTAGCAAAAGAGATTGATAGAGTATTTCTTGTTCATTATGCAATAGTACTAAACCGCATTTGCAAAAAGAACCACTTCAGCTAAGTCAAGTTTATGAGCTACCTTGGTCAACAGTAGCCACTGACATATTCGAGTGGAACAATCAGCATTACTTAGTACTGGCAGACTCTCTTATTCAAACTGCTTTGAGATCAATGTACTACCTATCTAGCATCCACCACTGTTATTACCAAGTTGAAACATTTCTTAGTCCATGGAAGTCCACTAAATCTCATCTCTGAAATGGTACCCAATTTACCAGTCAGTTGTTTCAGAAATTTGCAAGAGAGTGGAACTTTGTACATGTTACTATTAGTCTGTACATGTTACTATTAGTCCTGAATATCCACAGTCAAATGGACTAGCTGAACGTGCAGTGCAGAGTGCAAAGCAATTACTTGAGAGGTCAAAGTGTGGCAACACCGATGTCTTTTTAAACGTACTCAATCTCAGAAACATACCCTGTGACAATATAGTTGGCTCACTTGCTCAAAGACTTCTATCTAGGCAAACCAGAACATCACCTATCAGTTGCAGTTTAAGCTAAAAGCTAAAAACAAGAACGCAATTATTCAAGAATGTTTTTAGTGCCAAAGAAAGAAATTTTCTGGAGACCAGTTCTGGATCTTTCTTTCCTGAATCAATTTGTGTTTGTGCTCAAATTCAGAATGCTTTCACTTCAAAACCTGTTACCCCTTCCTCCTCATTTTGAGTTTTTTAATAATCTTACATTTAAAAGATGCATATCATCACATTCCTCTTCATTGAAATTTCGGGTATTTCTTAAGGTTTTATGTATCTGCATCATATGATCAGTTCTCTGCCTTATCCTTTGGGCTATCCACTGCTCCAATAGTGTTCACTAAGTGTCTAGCTTCTGTTATAGTCCACTGCAGGTTAAGCACCTCAGCACAAAGAGGAAAAATAGATCTATATTTATAGCTGTTCCATGGGTTTTTCACTCAGACTTCAGTCACTATGAGGGAATACCTCAGTATTCTGGGTGTTACAGTTTCTATGATTTTCATGATTTCTCTGGCAAAACTCCACAAGAGAAAGATACAATGATATCTAAAGTATCTTTAGTTCCATCACCAACACCCATTATCTTTTCAGATTCCAGTTCCTTTCCTTCGATAGGAATGTTATGTATGCCTCCCCACCCTTTCCACTGATGTCCAGGATACTTCTGAAGATTCAGAAAGATTCCCCCAACTTCATTGTGGTGATTCCCTTCTGTCCCAGGCAACAATTTCTCCCTTCACAATTTTTTAGTGTTTTTCCTTCTTTTGAAAATGGCCAGGGACAATTATCACAGGTTTCCTCATAGAATAAGGCTACTCAGACAAGAATAGAATTGTTTGATATACCCTGACCCCAGTCCACTTCAGCTGACTACCTGGATGATAGGGTTTTATTTCCATTTAGGCACCTGTTTTCTGAAGACATGCAGCAGGTGCTAATGGAAGCAAGAAAGCCTGCTACTTGAAAATAATATATTAGCAAGTGGAAAAGGTTTTCTAGTTTGTGCCAACAACATAAGCAGCACCCATTCAGGGCTAGTGTTTCACTTTTTTTTACAGTATTTGTGTGAGTTACCATCCTTTACCCTTTCGTACGCCTCTATTAAGATTCATGTATTGCCCATTTGAGCATGAATGCCCATGGATCCTCCTCTTTAACTTCATTCTCATGTGATGATGTCTTTTACATAAGAAACCTCCAAGAAAATGGGGGGGGGGGTTCCTCCTTGGGATCTTAATTTTGTATTAGGGAAGCTAACTCTTGCACCATTTTTTCCATCTCATCAGGCTGACTTGAGGTTCTTAACATGGAAAAGTGTTTTACTGATTACTCTGTTATGCAAGAAACATATCTGAGATGCAAGCTCTAATGATGAGTCAGCCTTATCTCATTTTCACAGAGACAGGCTTTCTTTGAGAACTAATCCTTCTATTATGCCTAAAGTGGTATCTGAGTTTAACTATCCATCTCCCTGTTTTCTTTCCTGAACCTAAAAATGAGGGAGAAGGGATACTCTGTACCTTGGATGTCCACAGACAACTTGGGCACTATCTTGACAGAACAAAATCTTTCAGATCTTCGGATCAGTTATTCATTTCTTGTGAAGGTAAGACGAAGGGATGACTTGTGTAAAAATAGACATTTCCAAATGGTTGTCTTAGGCTGTTACCTTTTGTTATTCGCACACAACAAAGCTATTTCAGGCAGGGTCTTGGGTTCATCTATGGTTTTTTGAAAAAGTTAGATTCTAAAAGAATTCTAGAAGCAGCAACTTGATGCTCTGTAAATACCTTTGCACAGTGTTACAAATTTGATTCTTTCTCTGTGTGTATACCAGGCTTTGCTAGGACCATTATCCAGGGGCTGCTGGACCCTTCACCCTCCACCTCCCAGATATTGTAAACTGGGGTAATCAGCCCATATATCCCTTGCCAGTAGCACCTTACTACTACAAATCTGCCAGTATTATCTTTTTTTTCCATGTTCTATCACTACTGGAGCTCCTTTGGCAATTAATATAAGCACTCCTCTTTTCCTTTGTCCGTGATATTCTGCAGAATGTCCATCCTGAAGTCCTTTCTTTATCAAACTCACATGCTCACTTGTTTCTGAATGTGTCTAATGTAGCATTGCTGTTTGCACTCTGCAGTCTGTAATATTATTAAGTATTCTTTCCTTTTTGTCTATACCCATGAGACCATTAACATTCCAAGATAATATGGAAAGTGTCACTATTGTGGTGAGAAGTCATTATTCCTACCTGTTATATATGGCATCTTTTTTAAATGAATAATTCCAGCTGTTGTGATACATGCACCCATTAATATCTGGCAGGTTAATCCTTTATTTAGTTTTTTCTTATCAACGCTGGAATTTGTCACATTTTACAAGACTTTTTGTTTAAATAAAAATCCTTAAACAAGAAACCAAACACACCCCCAGAACCTATTAACTTAATACAAGTGCCACATAACTGTGTACATCAAATACATGCAGAGTAATATTCCAGAAGAAGAAGGAGGAGTGAAGCTTAACATAGTGTTGGACTGACAATAGTTACAAAGAAAGAAATATGTGGTGTATAATTTATGTAAATAGAGAAAACGTTAATATGGTATGCTTTTTATGTAAGTGTATTGCTTATGTCTTAAATGATAATTTAATAAAGATGTTTAAAAAAGATGTGAGATAGGGGAGAAATGACTCCTGAGGATTGTCATAGCAATATGAAAAATAAGGCAAATCCTAGATGAGTGGAGAGAATAAGCATTCTAGTGCCAATGTACAAAAACAAAAGGGACATTCCCAACTGTGGGCAGTGCAGAGGTACCAAACTCCATGTCACAGTGCATGTTTGCAGTGAAACAGAAAGTGGAGAAGAAGCTAGAGGAGTGGAAAGAGTCTAACTGGGTTTTCCCAGATCTGGAGAAAGCATATGCAGGGTCCCAAGAAAGCTGATACATTGTTAGAATCAGTGCAGGCTATGTACCAGGACCCAGTGACAGGCGTATGAACAGTTTTCGGACTTTCAGAGGGGTTCTCAATGGGAGTGGGTATGCGTTAGGACTCAGATCTGATTCCAGTGCTGCTCATACTGGTGAGGGGCTACATTAGCTAACAGGTCAGAGGGAATAGATAAATGCAGGCAATGCTGCATTACAGGCAGACTCTCAGCAAGAACTTCAGCAAATAGTAGTGGAATGGAATGCAAACCTGAAAGCACATGGGATGAATATAAGTAGAGAAAAAACAGAGATAGAAGGGAACACAGTGGAACAGGTTAATGGCTTCAAACTATCTGCAAGGGGTGGTTGAGGAGAAGGGAAGCCTAAATGAGGAGATCAAAGCAAAAATCTACACCTGTTAACAAATTCTTATAAAAAATAAATAAATAAAAACAAGGGACTTCAGCCAGCTTACATAGTGAGTCAGAGGTAGTTGTGCAGTGGCAGTGCTATACTGAGGGCACCTGCCTTTTTGAGAAACTGTGTGACCTGCTGAGTTCCCCAGTCCCTGGCATAATAAACTTTTTAAAAAAAGTCTCTCATTCTCTTTCTGTTTTTTTTTTTTTTTACCACAGTGCAGCCACCAGTCTATTCACCTTTGGCTGCTCTTTTGTGTTCCACTCTCATTTACGAGTGAAAACATGGGGCTAAACAGAGTAGCAGAAAGTATGACCTGTTAAATGGTCTATGGGGGGGTTACTAAACAGATTCTGTACATGTGTGCTTTTACTTTTTGCAGAAGCCAGCACAACATTGTTTATTCAAGACCACTTGCTTTCCAATAAAGTGTTAATCAGGTTACTTTACAGAATCAAGACCTCCAGCATTGCCTTCCAGTTTTTCCACTGTAATTGAGACCTCCAGCATTGCCATCCAGGTTTTCCAGCGTAATTGAGACCTCCATCATTATCATCCAGGCTTTTTAGTATTGTTGAATCTTAAGTCACACTGTCTAAGTAAATCACTTAACCAAACAATGTTTCTGGGCCACCCCTGAAAAGGGCAGTTGGTCCGATGGCCTTACCTGGTCAGCAAATAAGTTTAAAAAATCTTTTTTTGTTTAGTAAGTAATTGCGATTACACTTAGTAATGCCAGTTATTGGAGCTTTTAGTTCATATTAGCAGCAAATGATTGTCCATGCAGCACCTGTTCTGTTAAGTTTATTCAGGTGAATTAAGGAGATGCTTGGCACTTAAGACTCTGCACAATTAATGACATGCTCTCTATAGTGAAAAGTACAAGGATTTAATTCTTACAAATCTGTCCAACTATTCTGTGACTTTTAGCTTCTGGGTCACCATTGAAAAGGGACAGTGGATTTATCTGGTTAACAAATGCGTAAAAGAAAATAATTAAAAATAGTCCCTTTTTAGGCCTTTAATCCCCCCTGCCCACCACACACACACTCACACACACTTTTTTTTCTTTTTGCAGAATTCTTAAGCAATTAAGTTGAGAGGAATTTTGGTCTATTCCTTATAAAATGTGTGGCTTTCTGGCTAATTGTTGTGGGTTACAATCAAATAATGACAAGCATGTGGGCATCAGACTTTGTATCTTTCAGAAAATGCTTGCTAATGCAAAGCTTGGTACTCTGGCAGACTTCTAAGTTTACAAGTGAAATATTTAAAATCTGTGCCTGGTTTTGTGTCTTTGTTTCTGCTTCTTGATCTAAAACTTTGAGAGGGCAGAGGGGAGTTGCACTGTATGGTTCTGACAGCAGCAAGCTAAGATATATTTTCTGGGCTATCCTTTATGAATTTATTCATTCACTTGAATTCAGGCAGTATCTGAGATTTACACTCTGCAGTTTGTGTGTGTGAGTGCTCGTCTGCCTGTGCACACTCTTGCAGAGGATATAATTCTCAACTGTCCCTATTTTTTTTCCTCTCACATTTGTGGTTTGTTCATTGTAAAAGAAGTTGTGGCTTTCTGGTAAGGTATTGTGGTCTCCGTCATTAGATAATTGCAAACTTGAGTTTCAGACTTCATGCCCTTTAGAATATGCTTGTTATGGTAAAGCCTTCTATGCTAGCAGCTTTCTAAGTGTGCAAGACCAATATTTAAAATTGTTTCCTTATTTTGGGTGTTTGTCTCTGAGTCTTGAGCTAAGAGGTTATTCCCACTGCTGCAGTAACCCTTAGGTTGAGGAAACAACAACCTGTCAGCTTCAGAAAACTCTGGCTCCCCTCAGTCCTTCACTCTGCTTGCTGATTGTTGATCCCCTCCTTGGGAATAGTTAGAGTGAAGTTTTCTGTAGTTTTTTTGCAATCTCAACAAGAAGCATCTGTCAGGTTTCGCCAGAGCAGCAATTGGTTAAGAGCTACTATTTTAGCTCTGAATTCACCGCTGGTGAACCCCTTCTCTCAGAAATTATTGCCCTTTAAAAAAAAAAAAGGATTTAGTCTGTTTTTTTTTTTTTGTTTTACTAAAAGTGGTCTTTCACTTTTAACAAAACTGGTATTGTTTTCACAATATCAGAAGTTTTCTGTCAAGGACTGTTATTTTTAGTTTAGACTATTAAGGTATTTCAGGTTGATTTTTGTGAAAAATTATGTGCTGCATCTGTAAGGTTTGAATGTTTTAGGACAGTAAAGTTTACTGAGGAACAGGTGGGAACTTGTGCATCAGTCTAATGCTCATGCTATCTTATTACAACTTACCTGCCATTTTGATTATGTCAGTGTGTGAGTATTTGAATACTACTGACAGGGAATTATGTTCAATTTTTTCCTTTTTATAAGGTACAGGACTGGGAAAAGTGTTTGAATGCAAGTGTGCTGTTTATGAACACTCAGTGACAAGCTTACTTTGCAACTGACTCTGTCCAGCTGCGTTTACCACTTTTGGTACTTTTTCCTGAGTTACAGCAATGGATACTTACTTCACTCTACCTGTCTCTTCTTCCACAGTACCTAGAAAGAAAATATAATTTATCAAGGAGTCTTTGCTGTTGTCTTGGACTCGGTCTGAGCCTTACCTGATAGTGAATGAACCTGCAGTGGCCACTGGTTCTTACTAACACCACTTATTTACATCTCTGGCTTTCTCTGTTATAGTCCTTTTAGCCAACATGAACTAGGGGTCAGACACTTCGTCTTTGGCTATTCCAATGTCTGATACGGATGTGGGAGAACCATCTTTAGGACTGGGAGACACTCAGGGAGATTTGTCTGGGAGTTACCAGGGCAAGAGGCCACTAGACTGAGCAGCCATCCTTCCTTTGAGTCAGTCCTTGTCTGCTGGTACTTCTGTTAAGAAAAAACAAATAGTTAATCATCGTTCTTTTGATGAAGGTATTACTGTTAAACAATATAAGTTCCTACCTTGGCTAGGCAGGCATTACAGGCAGTAAATCCTGGCATTCAGAATCATTTACAAATGGTCTTTCACCGAAAAATTATTCTAGAGGAAACAGTGTCTGATAATACTGAGTTTGACAGAGACAGTCCTCCTTCTCTTACAGATTCCCAAGCCCAGCTCCCTGGTTGTGAGGAAAACTTTAATTCATATCTTCCTGTGGAGGAATTTTTCTTTTAATCAGACCATTGTCAGGATGAATGAGGTATTTTTATGTGAACAAATGGAAGTTCCCCCTGAACTCAGAAGATATGATATGTTATAAATGGGCATTCCTCATTCCACTCCCATCCCCCTTACACTGCCATTCCTGGGGGATGCATTAAATGCTGTTTATAGTCATCCTGATATCCAGCCAATAAGAAAGCAGATACGCTGTATAAGGTACTTCAGGCAAACAAGTAACTTTTTTCTCACCTTAGGTCAGATCTAGTTGCTATTTCAACTGTGTCTCATACTGGTAACAGGCTGGTGCTTAATACCAGCCCTTCACCCTGGTGATAGAAGGTAAAATCTTGGACCATACAGGTAAGAGAATGTGTTCTTCCACTTTTCCATAGAATTCTGAATCAGCAGACATATATGTGGAAATTTATGCCATGTCATATGGACAGTCTGAGGGAATTGGCTTCCACTTTTACTACGAAGTAAAGTTGTTTTTTTAGCCAAACTGTTTCTTAATTTTGTTAATCTGTTTGTTAATCTTCCCATCTTCGTAAGACAAAGCCCATCCCTCACTCTGTTCAAAAATAATTTGAATAAGTGGATGGGGAACCATAAATTCACTCCTGGGGTTACTACCCATGACCCTTATGGACAGAGGCAGTCTATGAAATGAACCAGGGCTTCAACACCCAAAGACCTTCTACCTGATTAAGATGCAGTATTGTCACATCTTGTGTATTGTTGGCTAGGCTTGTAAAGGCTCTTTTTTCTTTTTTAAACAAGAGGCATCTTTGCCTGTCATGCATGATAATTTAATAATCTTACATTTATATAAATGAAAGTCAACCATACCGACACAGTTTCAATTGCAAATATTATACATTACAAACTATGCCAACACAATTGTAGCTGTAAACATTATACATCACTTATAATATGTCTAATCATTGTTAGTCAACCGTTTCATAGCTCATTCAGTCCTTCCCTTGTTTAAACCTCGTTCCTCCTCTGCATCTATTGATCCCACACTTACATTTGTTTTCCTATGTAATTTACTTATCTCTTTTTCTAAAGATCCAAATTCCAGTTTTTTTATCTCTGTTACAATCTTTGCTTCTTCTAGTAAAGTTGGTTTATACTTTGATTTCCATTTTCTAGTAATTGCTTTTTGGCAGCCATCATAATTAGACTCAGCAAGGCCTTACTATGTCTAGGCAATTCCAATTTTGTGTCATAGCTCAAAAAATAATTTCCTTACATCAATTTTCTCCCCCAGCATCTCCAGCGGAGCAGTCTGCAGGGAATCTAGTCTCCCAACTCGTTGCACTCTCAGAAAATATGTTCCCAGTTACCTATTTCTTCCCCATCACACCTCTTAACATTTACTGTCTACCTGAGTAAAAATTATTTGGATTCTACCTGTAAACACGTCCAAGCAAAGATCCTTAATCTTCTAGACTTTGTTGTATATTTGAGTATATATCCCCATATTTTCTTTGCGAGTTGCTTATCCAGTCTTTCTTCCCAGTCCTTTCTAACCTCCACTGATTGATTTTTATAGTTTTCATGCAGTATTTTATATTCTCTATTAATAATTCCTTCCTTAATGGCAAGTTCTGTCTAGATTCTACTAAAAAGTGTACAAGTGCTGGTCTTTTGTTTAGGACCCCCTATTCCTTTGTCTGTACTCTCGTAATAATCCTTGCTAGAGAAGGCAACCTCTAACCTGCAGTCCAAATAAGCTTTTGGCGTCTTCCCAGTCTGTTATCTTTCCCTCTCTAGTTATTTGCTCCCAATACCTTGGTTCCTTTGCCAGTTTTCTCTAATAAATTCCAGTCCCCTTTTGCCTATTGTCTGTATCTCTAATTGCAGTCATCCCTATTGGTAGAATCTCCTTTATCCATTCCTGTGTTGGCTTTGTTCTTGGAATATTTTCTGCTACTTTATGAATATAATCTTCAATATGATTACTGTTATTCTCCTTAAAGGACTATAGCCAAAATTCCCAGTCTCTTCTTATTTCTTGATTTTCCCCTCTTTCCACTTAGAATTACTCCTCTTCTGGTTGATAAAAATATGCCTGTCCTGTGTATAAGACTAATGGGACTAAAAACATTTTAACTGCTTGTATTTTACTGATGATATCCATACAAGAGGGCTTCCATTTTCTCAATTTTTGTATTATCTTTTGTTTAGCCTCTTCCCACATATCCTTACTGCCACACCAGAATCATTTTTAATTAATATGCCTTCATTTTATCATGTCCACGTAAGTATGGGTATTGCTGAACCAATTCATATGTGGGTCCATAATTTACTGCTATTGCTTTTGTTTAGCCTCCTTAATTTTGTATTCCAAAAAGATTTGAGACTGTCTCATTATGTTCCACAGCACTGTAATGTCCCCTTCTGGTTTTGTCAGGTATAAAATAATATCAACAAATAGTCAACTTTTCTTGACTACCATACCAATTATATTCTTGAATTTCTGAGTCCCTTATTTTCTTTGCCGGTTGTTCTAAACATAATGCAAATAGCAAAGGGGAAAGAGGACACCCCTGCCTGGCACCTTTGCCCGAGCAGAGATTATCAGAGAAGACCCCACACAATTTTTTTCTCCAATCCCTTATATATCCTCCTAATCAACCTTATAATTTTATCAGGGTTTGCAAATGCTTCCATTGCTCTGATCTTAAAGTCGCAGCTTACTCTGTCAAATGCTTTCTCTGCAACAAGACCCACCAACAGTGGTATTTTCTTACATTCTGCTTCCCTCTGGATCATCAGTGTTCTGTTAATGTCAAATATTTGCCCCCCCCAAACCACATTGATCCATATCTATCAATTTTGGCATTACGTTTGCCATTCATTTAGCCGTTCTAGACATAAACACTTTATAATCATGATTTAGTATTGAAATGGGCCTGTATGGATCTGATGGATATTTACCCTCTTTAGGTATTACAGCTGCCACTGCTTTCTTCCGGGATGTTAGTACTTCTCTTCCTCTTAAAATATTGTTAAACAAAAACCTCCAGCTCTTTATCAGTTTTTGCCATCCTAACTTCCAAACTCCCACAGGAATACTATCAATTCCGGAGGGCTTTCTTGTGGCTTGGTTATGCATCACCATTTTTATTTCATCTCCTCCTATCCTGTTAGTAATTGAGGCTTATCTGCCTCTAACCTTTGCATATTTAAGTCTTCCATAAACATTTCCATTTGTACCTTTTCTTGATTTCCATATTTCTCTGCTTTATACAGACTTTCATAGAATTTCCAAAATTTTTCTAATACTTCTACCGGATCCCTTGTTAGCTTCCTTGTTATAGGCTCCCTAAGCTTGGTGACAGCCCTTTCTACTTTCTGTTGCCTGAGTTGTTGTGCTTAAAGTTTTTGTGCTCTAGAGTTATCAAAAAACAGTTGCTTAACAGCAGTCTTTCTAAACTAAGGCATATTATTGAGGCAATCCCTTGTTTTCTGTTCAGTATTCTGCAATTGCTTCTCTTCTTGTTTTCTGAGATTCCCTCTATTTTGCAAAACTTTAACATTTGTCAGCCCCCCTAAATACGTCTTGTTACATCTGCCTTTCTTTCATTTCCACCTTATTTTTAAACTTCGGTTTAATTTTATCCCAATCCCTAGCTATATTTTCAGAAGAAATTTCTATCTTCTCTAATAGCTCCTGAATAATTTCCACTACCTATTCCTTAAAGTCCTCTCTTTTCAGCAGGTAGGTGGGAAAATGCCAGTGTCTCATTTTTATTTCATTACCCTGTGTTTTTGTTATAGTTATTATTGGCGCATGATATGAAATAGTTATTGAATGCATATCAAGACCATCAACTAAATGCACATGTTTCTGTGAAATGCAAATTCTCCCTTGCCAATAGCCCCTTAGTGGTACAAATTTAACATTGTTGTCTTTTTATACTCTTCTGTTACCATTGCAGCTCCTTTTCCAATTAATATAAGTACTCCTCTCTTGCTTTGTCCCAGGTATTCCACCGACTATTATTGCACATTTACTGTAATTTGTTGTTGTTCTTTCGGCTTTTCCCGTTAGGGGTCACCACAGCGGAACTCCGGTCCGCTAATGATTGGCAGTAGATTTTTACAGTGCCGAGTTGCCAGCTTGACTCCCAACCTTCAATGAAGGCATACCCATTTACACAGGTCTTTCGAATGCCACTCGACCGCGGGGAGGACATCCAGACTCCACACAGAAGGCACTCCAGCCGAGAATCGAATGGGAGAACCTCTTGCTGTGAGGCGACAATGCTACCGCTGCACCACCGCGGCTTATTGTGATCTTTTCTAATTTGTACTTTTCTCCCCGGGCCCCTACTGAAAAAGGACTTTGACCCAGTTGGACTATCCCAGTCAACAAATGTCAAATAAATGACTAAAAAAATAAATAAAATAACCATCTTGAAAATGTTTTGTTCATTTCTTCCGAAGTATGTCTCCTGTAGCATAGGTAGTTGCACTGTACATTAGTTCACTACTCTTTCTTTTTGTATTTATATGTGTGACCATTAATGTTTAAAGACATTATAAAAAGCATCATATTCTTGAGAGATTATTCCCACCTTTTATATATAACAGCTTTTTTGATAAATGTCTAGTTTCAGTTTTTGTGTTACATGCAAGTGCTGTTTGGCAGGTTAATCTTTTATACAGTTGTTTCTTGTCATCTCCATTTGAACCTATGTCGCATCTTAGGGAACTTTACATTTTATTGAAAACCTTCAGACAAACTTTACACATATCCCCAATACCCCCTAAAACCTATTATTTAATAATACATAAAACTATGTAATTTTTTTTAAGTATTGAAGTTTTATCCTTCTAACAGTAAGAAATGTTCCAAACTGACAGCCACATGCACAGACTTAAGCTAACCTAAAGTAAATGTTATCCATGCTAAAATGCATGGTATAGCCTGTGGTTCTATTAAGTGCTGTCTGGTTTTGTGCTTTCTTTATAGCTCTCTCAGCTGGGAAAATGCATGAATGCTTTTAGAAAACATTTTCTCCAAGCCATTTCTCTTTATCAGATTGTCTGCTTAGAGACATAAAAAACAGACACAGAACTCTTTGCTAGAAAAAAAAGCCTTATTATACTCAGTATTCTTTTTCATTTACTTGCTTTCTCTTCAAATGTGTTACTAGATTAAGCTAATGGCCTTATCCCAGACATTCCCCTATGGAAGAATAAGAAAAAGGATACCAGTTTTCATTTTTCTTGCTCTTTAGCCAGATTTTTTTTTTTTTTTTTTTTTACATTTCAGTGCCTACATTTCTTAAAACTGAACAAGGAGAAAAAGAGAAGGGAGAAAGAAACAAAAAGAAAAAAAGCTTGAGCACTTAGTGTCCCTATTACAGTTAAAAGAATGGAAAAGTCTTTACTTTATAATGTGCAAAGAAAGTCATGCACCATTTAAATAGTACTATTAAGGAAAAAATTGTTTTGCTTACAATTAACTTTCTTCCTCCTCTTCCCCTCTCCTGAGTATTTTTCCAAATATTAATGGCATGAAGTAGGGCATATGCTTTAGAGTTCCCTGCAAGTTTATCAGAGTCCAAAAAAGTCCAATATTTTCAGATGGTCTATTCCTGTACATCTCCTTCTCCCAAACCCTGTCTCTGCTTCATTTCCAGTGTACTGTTGATTCTGCTAGTCAACTCTTGTGCCTTTTCACCCCTCCCTTGAGCATTTTCCATTGAAACACTGGAAAAGGTTTCATTGGCACAGTCTTTCTCTGTGGTCTTGTCTGTGGCATCGAGATCTAACGAGAGCATAGTCCCTCTATACTCAGCCCTCTTTAGTCCAGTAATCAAGTACAGTGCATCCTTTGGCATATACCTGACCAGCATTTGCAACAGCTGGAGTGGCCACAAGAAGTTCCTAACTAAAAGAATATAGTCCTGTGCAGACTGCCTCAAAGCACGGGTTCCTATTACGAGAGCGACGATTCCTTTAGGCGAATATGAAGATGACCCGTATTGTGCGAAGTACGTAAACCGCGAACGTTCAAAACCGCGAAGTTCGAAATGTTGATTTGTTTTGGTTGGCCCGTCTGCGGTATAGCTCCGTAAGGTAAGTGTGCGATAGATAGGAATTTAGTGTTAGGATTTGGGTTAAGGTAAGTGCATAGATAGGTAATGTATGTAAGAGTTAGTGTAGTGTTAGAAGTAGGTGTTTTTTAAATGTATGTATGTGTTTTATTTATTTTGCTTAGGTGTATGTGTGTAGGGGAAGTGTGAGGTAGTTACGGACCTTAGGGTTAGGGAGGGGTTAAGGATAGTGCATAGTTAGTTGTGTATGTGGGGTTTAGTATAGTGTTGGAGGTAGGGTTTTTTTAAATGTATGTATGTGTTTTATTTATTTATTTTGTTTGGGTGTATGTGTGTAGGGGAAGTATGCGGTAGTTACGGACCTTAGGGTTAGGGGGGGTTAAGGATAGTGCATAGTTAGGTAGGTAGTATGTAGCGGGTGGTGGGCTTGGCTGACTATTACAGGTCAATATTTTTTTTTCGCAATTTAGTGCGTTCGGGATTTAAAGGGGTCGACATTTAGGTATTCGTGCTTAGGGATTTTCGCTTTCATAATATAGACCCTCAAAGCACTGTCCCTGTACTCTGTCTCTTACAGATTATTAAGAGGCTATTTATGCCTAACTTACAAGGCATTCTTCGGTCTAGGCCTGATGGATCTGCTATACATTCACAAAACAAACAGCAACAGAATTACCCGATCTAAGCATCTAAACCTAGCGAGTGACTTAAACAAAACAAACTGGAGGGACAGGTATGTGTCTCATAGTTTACCCCTTTTCTGGGACAGAGTTCAAGTTCAGTTTAGACCAATGGCTGGGAAATCTCAAATTCACCCTTGGCTTGTCTCCTATGGCCCTTATTGAACAGGGACAGTTTGTAGATGGCATAAGGCACAGATGTATACCAAAGCTGTTCTAGCCCATGGGCATTGATAATTGGGAAAATCTGGGGCATGGTTGGCTAGGTTTAAAAAAGCTTTAGGGCCATTAGCCTAGTAACCTCCTATGATCCATCTTATTGGCCTTCCTCTTAAACACACACACACACACGCACACACACACACACACACACACAGTCTTTTTTGGTAAACAAAAAAGATGGCTGGAGAGTAACAACAACAATAACAACAAAGAGCAGGAGTCTTTTCTGAAAAAGGGACAGACCAACAGTATAGAATGACTATGCCAGCACGCTTATCCTCTTCCCTCTACCCCCTCCCCCAGCCAATATGTCTACAACTATGTCCCAAGAACTGTCCCTCAACATTCCCTTTTGGCAAAGGATTGTTTGGACTCCTGGCTGTTAAAAGTGGTGCATAGGTTTACACTTGGCATGTGAAGCAAAACCCTGCTTTCCAATGAATTCCTCCCCCACTTCTGAACCAGACAGAATTTTTTCTTCAAGTTCTTAATAGTGTATAGGCAAGTACTAGACTAGCTACCCTTTTGGCCATTTTAAGCCTAGTCAGTTTTCATTTTAAAGGTGAAAATCAAGCCCTGCACCTTGTGTCTGTAAGGTAAACCCCTTAACTATTATGCCAACCCTCTTCAATCTTTTGACACCCAGCGAGTCACTTTTGTACCCTCTAGAGGAGCGGATTTGGCCATCACTTGTTTGATTTAAAATTATACCTAAGGAAGGTGAATTTTAAGCTTATATTTGGAGAGGGTACTGGAGTTTTTCATGACTGTTCGTGGTAGTGCAGCGGTTAGCATTGTCACCTCACAGCAAGAGGTTCTCCAGTTCGATTCTCAGCTGGAGCGCCTTCTCTGCAGAGTCCGCATGTCCTTCCTGTGGTCAAGTGAGCTTTAGAGGCATGCAGGTAGGTGTGTGCACCTTCTGTGAAGGTTGGGCACAGGGCTGGCAACTCAACACCATAAAAATCAACTGCCAGTCAGTAGTGGACCAGTGATCCGCTGTGCCAACCCGTAACTGTGGAAAGCTGAAAGACTGGAGTTTATAATGACGTCTTCATATCTACTGCCTACAATGCACCCTTACTTCCAACATTGGCTTTATATGACAAAAGTATATGCACTTGATATCTGGGAATGGCTTGCTATTAAGAATAACCGAACCCGATATAATAATTTAACTAAGGAAGAATAATTTGTGCTGGACTATCTTGGACAACAGAACATTCGGATAATGAAGCCGGATAAGGGGGTGGGTTAGTGGTGATGGATATTCCCCAGTATGATAGTAAAATGTTGAGAATATTGGAGACAGACTTATGAATGTGTCTCAAAAAGTGAAATGAATGGTGCATGTAGGAAAATTCATTCTTTCGTGGAAGACTTGTTCATTGAAAATAGGATTGCTGTGGCTGTGTCTTAACTATTTGCACATGGCAGCTGCAGTTACCCCAATTATAGTTGGAATCCGGAAAATTCAAAAGATCTTGATGGATTCCCCTGTGCAGCCAGTTGTAGATGGGAGAAATTCCGTCACATACCCCTGTGCCAAGGTTTTGGATGACAAGTTGAAAGAGATTTTATCTAATGAAAAACAGATCTATAAAGATTCTTGTTGTTTTTTAGGTATGATTAATGATTTACCTTTCAGTGCTGATGACATATTTTTAACTATAGACTTAAAAGATCTTTATAGTGTTATACCCCAGGAAACTGAGATTCCGTGGGTAACAGAATTCCTACATGAGAAAGGAGTGAAACAATAGGACATTAATTTGTACGAAGATCTGTGAGAAATATTTTGAGTAACAATTTTTTGTGCTCTGGATGTAACTATTTGCAAAAAACAGGGGTTGCAGTGGGGTGGGGTCCCTGCGTGGAGGGACATTTGCAACCCATATTAATGGCTAAATGGGAGCATAAGTATATCTTTGACAACACAACAATCAATGGGAAAATTCAACTTTATGTACACTTTTTGGATGATGTTTTTATATGGAAAGATGGGGTGGATAATATTAACACCTTTACTGATTATATAAATTCTGCAACAGATGTTTTAGTATTTACACATGAAATGAATATAGAACAAGTAGCATACTTGGATGTGTTACTTGAGAAAGACAGTGAGGCCCAAGTTTATATCACAAAAATTCATAGGAGGAAAACATTCCAACACATGCCTCCATTTTGATAGCTCCCACCTTTACCAGAAGAAAAGGTCTGTGGTAAAGGGCAGTTAGTGAGAGCGGCAAGAATGGTGTACCTGGATGGGGATTTTTTAGAAGAATGTAGGATAATGAAAAGTGTTTACCAGAAGGGGTTACCCACAGGTTCTTCTAGAAGAATTATTGAATGAAGTACAGCAAAAGAGAGTGAAGGGATTATATGTGCCTGTCTTGAAAAAAGAAAAAAATGATGAGTCTTATACCCGATAATGAGCCTCAAGGTGTGCAGTATGACACAGGAGCTAACATAATAAAGTCTGATATTTACACTGCAAATTTGATAACTACTTACAGCAGTGATCATAAATGGTTAAGATGTGTTCTGAACAAAAATTGGGATAGTATTTGAAGAAAATTGTTAAATTAGGGAGAAAATTGGGGCTAAGCCAAATATTACATTTAGGAGAAGTAGGAACATCAAAGACATTTTGGAGAAATCCTGTGATACGAACACAAACAAGGTAAAAACTCCCAAAAATGAGGAATTGTGGATTTTGTCCAAAATGCAAGAATATACAAGTGGGAAAAAGATTTACAGTTAGAGGGGTGTGTTAGAAATTCAGGGGTGTATTTGATTGTAATACCAGGGGTATTACAACAACCAGGGGTGTAGTTTATTTAGCTTTTTGTCAAACTTGGCCATGTTTTTACATAGGCAAGACTGAACATAAAATTAAGGAGAATTTACGAGCATGAGTATTGTATAAAGAAGGGGAACATTCATGGTGCATTGGCAAAACATGTGCTAGCAATGTTATTGATGCAGTCAAACAAGGATATAGGGAGGTGACCATGGACACTACAACCTGAAAAAAGTGAACTTTTCTTTTGAATGCATATATCTGGCCAGGAATTAAGGAGTACTTAAAGCTTTCAATGGGGGACTTTTAAAATGAAGCTTGTGACATACACAATATTTGTTTTTTTTTTTTTACAATATTTTTATGACTATTTATTTATATAGTTTTATACACTTTGGTTGCATTGCATTTTAGTAATGACATACGTTTTTGATTAAATTTTTTGGTAACACATTTTTATGTTTTATTTACCAACTTGGGACGTATTTTAATATGTTCATGAGTTGATTTAAGTTTGACTTATGATAGCAGTACGATCTTCTTTTAATGCTCTAAATATTTTAAATATATATTTTTTTCTATTTGATTCAAAATGAGATGGACAGTTTAAGCATGTTTAAATGTATGTATTTATGCTTGATCATTAGGAGTTTTTGTTTAAGATGTATTACTGTTTTTAACAAATTATGTAGTAAACATAATAAGGTGGAGGGGTTACGAACGTAATACACAAACAGCTCTTTTTTGGGAGCAGGATATTTAAACCAGTATGTTACAAGGATGCAATGTCTGATGATGTTCATGGAATCTTTATGAAAAATAGCACTTATTTTCAATAAATAAAATCGGCTTATTTATTTGAGCAGTTGGTGCCTTTGTTGGGTCAGTCTCCTTATTGTTTTAACATTCCCTTTTGACAAAGGATTGTTTGGACTCCTGCCTGTTAAAAGTGGTGCAAGAGGATTACACTTGGCATGTGATACAAAAACCTGCTTTCAAAGGAATTCCACCCCCACCCCACCCCCCTCTGAACCAAACAAAATCTTTTTTTTCGGGTTCTTCATAGTTCATAGGCAAGTACTAGCCTAGCTGCCTTTTTGGCCATTTTAAGCCTATCCAGTTTTCCTTTCAAAGGTTAGAATCAAACCCTGCACTTGTATCTATGAGGTAAACCCCTTAACTGTTATCCAAACCCTCTTCAATCTTTTCACACCCAGAGAGTCACAGAACCATTGTCTTTAAGTCAAAGGGGCAAAAGTTTTTATTCCAGAATGTTTCAGGTACCAAAGAACAAGTCCTCTTGGAAGCTGGTACTTGGTCTTTCATTTCTAAATTTGTACTTGAAAGTTCTAAAGTTGAAATTGTTGATCTTACAGGATTAGTGGCCTCTCATTCCTCACTAGTTACTTGATAACTCTAGACTTAAAAGATGCCTACTGTCATATCCTTATTCAAGAAATTTCTAAAGTTCTCTGTTTCTTGGTCATATTATCATTTCTCTGCATTACCCTTTGGTTTACCTACAGCTTCAAGGGCATTCAGAAAATGTCAAGCCACAGTCATAACTTATTGCAGACAGAATGGCATTCACATATTTCCTTATTTAGATGACTTGCTTATATTTGCAGAGTTGTTATCCAGATGTCAAGTGTCATTAACATGGGTTATGTCTCATTTGACTAGTCAGGGATTCCATGTAAATATTGCAAAATCCTCCTTGACTCCATGTGACAGGAATATGTTTCTTGGCTGCCTTATAGATTCTTCTCTTCAGTCTTTATCTGGATTTTTTCCTGAACTTCTCCAATCCGTCTCAAACTTTTGCAAGAGAATGTTTCAGGGTCCTAGGTTCATATCATCTATGGTTCTCATGGTACTTCTACCCAGATTACACATGAGAAAGATGCAATGATTTCTGAAAACACTTGAACTCAGCATTTGTATCCTCTGGAGTACCAAGTTCCAGTCTGATACTTTTTAAAAAGGAGAACTGTAATGGTGGAGACAACAAGTTCAACTGAACCCAAGTCTCCTCTTCTCTCCATATATCCCAAACCAATCTGTCACCACAAACCCATCAGATTTTGCTTGAGGAGCCATTTCTTGAGGGTTAAAAGTTCAAGATCTGTGTAATGTTTCAGACAGACCAAAGTGTATCATCTTAAGAGCTGTTGGCTATGATCTGTGCCTTGACATGTCTCTAACACCTTTGGTCCCCTGTATCACCTCAAGTGATTATAGACAATACCATAGTCATCGTATATAACTGACTGTAACATAAGTGATCAGTCATTTCTCTATGATGGCACCAGCTATTTCATGCTAGTTTGTTAGCTTTCTTTTTTCCCACTTTATATTAATCTCTCAGTTTTTATTGTTTTTGTATAAACTATTTACTACCAATATTTACCAAAGTTATGTATTCTTGATTGTTATCGATTTCTTGTATTGTTTGTAATGTGTTTTTGTAATGGAGCTTTTCTCCCCAGGCCTCTGCTGAAAAAGGGCCACTGGCCCAATCTGACATCCCCAATAAACAAATGTAAAGTAAATAATAATAAATAAACACGCAAGGAGGTATAAAGTCATACCCCTTATGTAGGCTGGCAGTGATGGCTTGGGAGTTAGATCTTCAGCATTCCTTAATCTTCAAACATTGTACTTTCTGTCACAGCAAAACATAGTGGCAGACAAGCTGAGCAGAACAAGGGCAAACCCTCATGAATGGAAATTGAATAAGTGGGTATTTATCCAGTTGTGGCACACACCTCAAATAGATCTATTCACACACTTTCAAAACAGACAAACTTATTTTGTTGCAAGATTCCTTGCAAGCAAGCTTAGAAAATTCTGTGCATTTTCATTCCCTTGGAAGGGAATGTTCCTTTATGCATTTCAACACATACAGATATCCAGGGTAATTCTGAAGATTCAAAAGGAAAACCCAAAAATCATTGTGGTGTCTCCCTTTTGGCCAGGTTCTCCCTTCTTATGTAATTGGCCAATGGCAATTACTGCAAGCTTCCTCATTGACTGGATGTACTTGGACAAGAAAAGGAGGAGTTTGATATATCCTGATATCAATCAACTTCAATTGACTGCCTGTATAATTGAATTGTAATATGTTTTAGGCACTTATTTCCTGAGGATGTGCAGCAGGGTACTAAAAGAGGTAAGAAAGTCTGCTACTAGAAAATCCTATATAAGTAAGTGGAAGCAATTTTCTAGTTGGTGCCTAACTATTAAGTAGTTGTCCATGAGGGATTTTGTGTGTGTGTGTGTGTGTGTGTGTGTGTGTGTGTGTGTGTGTGTGTGTGTGTGTGTGTGTGTGTGTGTGTGTGTGTGTAAATCATTCCTACATTCCAAAGTACTTGTAGTGTGAAGGAAGGAATCATTTCTAGTAAAACGGAAAAACATCATATGAGCCACGTTCTTTGGATATGATCCTTGCTTTCCTTTTTTTTTTTTTGTTTTTTTTTTAATGTTGACAGTGTGTTTATTATTTAACTGTGAATACATTGAACAGTATGAAGTATGTGAATTTAATGTTAATATTTTAACTATGAATACATTTTTGTTTAGCTTGCATTTTACAGACACGCAAATTAGAAATCATTGTGTTTGGACTACAACAGTTTGGCTGGTACATCATGAAAATGAGTATGGCTACAAGCTGTTTACAAACTGCTTTCTGTAGTACAGGGATTGAGTTTGTCAGCCTACATTTGCTTTCTTTTTGACTGTCACCAAGTCACTTAATCAGACTGTACTCCTGGGCTGCTTCTGAAAAGGGGCACCTGTCTTCAGTTGAATGCCACAGGCTGTTAGCAAATGTGTTACTTGTTTGTTGTGTTGAATTACTACAACCTTCACATAACTACTGATTAGTGCTTTACTGTATGTTATTTGACTACCAATTCCAGCAGGTTTTGTGTAGTTTAATAGGTTGCCAAATGTTTACTGAGGCATGAATGTCTGTGCTATTCACCTACTTTTGTTGTATTAGCTACCAGCTTGATTTGTTGCACTGTAATACACTAACTGTTCATCCAAATTATAATCATTGAGTACAACAAATTTAGTTTTTCTCTGTGTTGTGTATATTGCTAGGATATGTAGAATATGTAAATACATTATTAGATGGTGGCATTTATTGTTTTTTATTTTATTTTGGGGTTTTCAGATGTCCTACATGTTCCCCCAGCTAACTACTACCTAATGTGCCCTAGCAGTAAAGGAAACCTGGAGCTACCACTGGTAGTATGTGACAGAAAAATGTCAAAGATGCTGAAAAGTAAGGTGCACAAAACAGTGGTTTGACCAGTACTTCTATATGGTACAAAAACCTGGGTAGTAAAGCAGGGCAGATGAAGAAACTAGAGGTGATGGGATTTGTGCATGTGATGGGTGGTAGGATGCACACTGGGACAGTGAAAGAAATGAGGGCATCAGAGCAAAAGCCAGAGTAGCTCCAGTTGCATAGAAGGTCAAATAAAATTGATTACTGTGGTTCAGGCACATGCAGAAAAGCAGTTGATTTTGGTGAAAAAGCTTTGGTACAGTTGGGAAGAAGGCAAGAGGAAGTGAGGACAGCCAGCCAAGAGATGGACAGCTTGCATGAAGAAAGACCTGTAATAATCAGGCATGACTATTTGAAGAAAGTAGGAGTGGTACAGGTTCAAGAGCGATAGTGATGGTTGACAAAGTGCCCCGACCCCATGTAGAAAGAATGGGAGTAAAAGGATTGTAGATGATTTCTAGATCTTATATATTTTTTCTCCTTGCTCTGGTAAGGTGCAGCAAGAAAGAGACGTCCTTCTTTCCAGTCACCTTTTGAGGAACTTGCAGACCCAGCAATTTCTGATTCAGTAGAGAGTAGACAAGTGGTACAGATTTGTCTCTGTGTTTCCACATCTTGCTTTCAGCAAGAAGAAAAAAAAGTGCGCAGTATGGGGGAATGAATAATGCCCTCAGTTTTTTAATACTGTTCTTTTTATTTTTCTAAGCATTTATGGTTTTCAGTACCATGACAGAAATTGATCCCTCTCCTAAGTCATGTACAATTAAATTTCATGAAATTAGTATTGCTACAGCCTTTGCTGTTTGCCTAGAGTGCTCTTCCCATCACTTACAATGCACCCAGAACTGCATCCTTCTGCATTTCATATGCAGTTACATGTACTGGTAGTATATTTAATATTTTGCTCCTACTACTGTTAGAACTATGTGGGTGTATTTATTCCACTTTGCTCTTCTTTGTGTGTGCATTTCCTGGTATCTTATAAAGTTATGTCTGTCAGTACACAGGATACTATAATCACTAGATAGTACCTATTTAGATTATGTTACTGTCCTTTTTTCTTTGCCTGCAGTGTCTGTCTTTCTTGCTTCCTCTTTCTTGACTGTTGGTATTCAATAATCCTGTGTGATAAGAACTTAATTTTGAGTTATTCTTTGTGTTTCATGTTTCTAATGTTTCTGAGCTGCCTGTATGTTGTAATGCACCATCCCCTATATAGCAGTCTTGTCACATTATTGCACATTTCAGTATGCATACTCTTAGCCATAAGTATATCAAAATCACCAACAAGATGAGCAACTGTTTTTAATCCTGTACTACAGAACGTACATTTATTTGCATCTCCCATTTTTCCTATAGATGTTGTAAGCCAGCGTGTACAATATCCTGTCAACTATCTTGAGCTGCCATAATTAACCATTCATCTTTCACGTCAGGACAATAAGTTATATATACGCTGGTTCACATAATCTGTAGAAAAAGTTGGGGACCCAGATAAGTTGAATTCTGCATTACAGAACTAGAAACGGCTACACATCTTGTTGATTGTAAATAAACTTATGGTTAAGAGTTTGTAAACTGAAAGGCAGAATAAGTTGCAAGTTTGTCACATTGAGGATTGTGCAAATGTTACAATTTATAATTCGCTGAAAAGCACTGGAAACAAGTCTCTCAAAGAATTACAGAAAATGAAGTAGTACTCCTTATGTGAGACCATCCAGCACCAACAGGTAAGAAAGTAGGAGCAAGAAAAATGTTAATATTCTTGAAAAGAAGACAAAGGTATCATTAATTATTGAAATAGTTACATGTAGTGACCTGCAAGCAAAAGCTAGAACAATGTGGAAAAGTGACACCTACGTAGTTCCACTAATAGCAAGTGCAACTAACTGGGAAAATTAAAAATAATTTGCTAGTATAGTTGTGCGAGTACAAATACAGTTAACTCAATATAAACTACTGGAGGAGGCTATTCTGGTTGCATTGCAGGTGCTGAGAAGACCACTCCTGGCAAACATCAAAGACTGAAAGGTTCCTGATTGCATGAACTTGAACTATGGACTGACTTTAATTCTTGTCGCAGTATTAAGAACCCTAAACATTTGCAGAAATTAAAAAATGGACATCTCAGAATGCTAACTGTAATAATGCATTAGCTTATGTCTGTCATCTTCAAGGCAGTTAACGCTCGAGCAGCAATCATTTCTGTGGCCTTCTCACTTCATGTTACCTGAAATACAATCAAACCATTTAGGACAGTTTGCCTTAGCTCATACACACTGAGGAGCTCAAACTTACCTGTCCAGAGCTAAGGTAGAATGGGTGTCCCTCTTTCTCTTTGTCCTAGAAGAGGTGCCTTGAAGGCACAGAGGCTCTAGAGGCTCTTATGTTTGGAACAGATAAGGACACCAAGGCTTCTAAGCCTCCTCTAGGATGACCACTGATAACGACTCCCTGAATGGTGAAGTCCACCATAAAAGGGCCTGTGTTTCAGAAGCACTGCAATGAATGGTGGGTAAGGAGTTGAAGCCTTGGATCATCCCCACCTATGGAATGTTTTTTTTTTTTTTTTTTTTTCCATCTTGGAATCATCTGTGTTCTTTTCCTTCGGTTTCTGTCGAGGTGGCTACTTTCTACGAGCTCCCATTAGAGTGGAGAGAAAGCCTGATGAATCAATTCTGGGTCTGCCCATACATTATTAACATAGGTCCCAGAGATCACAGCATCTTTTCCCTTTACTGCATCCTACAAAGGCTCAAGCATTGTACAGACTGGGTAATAAGAATATTTTGTTCTACTGCATTGAGGCGGTTTGTCTCAGCTGTGCAGGTTCTTGTTCTCACTAGTTAACTGGACATTGGCAAAGTTGTCATCGCCCTTCTGATTCTGGGCTCAGGAAGAGCTTGTTAAGGATTGTGGATTTTAAATTAGATTTTCTTGTGGGTTGCTATAAGTTTGATTTGCACTGGTAACAACATGTGGTTGTATGAGCCTTTGTAGCAATGAATAACTGAGGCTGTTCTTGTAAGGATGAACTCAGGCAGGCTACTGTGGATATAACCCTTCTGGAGAATGGTACTTTTGATCATGCATCTGATCAAGGACATTCAAGGAGGAAAATGGGTATGGTAGTGTTTCTGGGATACCACTTTCCCCTTTTTTTTCAGGCCATTCCAATTCACTATGATGCTGATGCCATTCTTATTGAATATGAGTGGCCCCCAAATATCAGGTGATCATTCTGCCCTCCTTTACTGTATTAGACACATCATCCAGGAGGACAGCTTCCCCCATCTTGGTACCTGCAGTCTTAACTACAATCCAGGATTGTGCATGGGCTGAGGGAACTTGTTTATGTCCCAGCTTGGAGGGCTGTCGGGCTCTCAACATGGTCATGGATGGCGGTCTCTTGGGTATCTTGTGTAAAGACTGGTATAGATGGGTGAAGGCTGCCAGCCTAGCCAGATAGAATTGTGCAGATAATTCTATCATTTGTAAATATAAATGTTGAACTTAAAACAATGTAGCAACATTGCCCTCTGTTGTAAAGAAAGCTAAGTCAAGCATTTCTTGCTGGTCCTTTGAAATTAAAATTATTTTATGTCTGTTCCTTTGAAGTTAGAATTTGGAGTCGATGAGTCTGGAGTAAGCATCCTGCCTATTATTTTAGGCTAAAAGTTAATGACCAGAATTTACATGTGGAATGTCCTTTATTGCTCTAAAAGAATGTAAATGCAGTTTGTCGGCCTGGGAACACCAGGAAAGTATGAAAGATGATGTAATGTTTTATCAGAACTGCAATTTCAATTTAAACAGTGAGAACCAGAGATTATTTCACATTTTTGTCTTGATATCCAACTTACAGCACTGCCTTATGCTCTCTTTATGTGTATGTTAGAACTCTGTTTTCTCCTAGAAGTAGCCAGGAGTTATAAAGATTAGACTAAGTGTTTTTCTGTGATGTCATAACTGTACTACTGATTTATTTTAAGTATTTCTGTGTGATCTCTGAACTCTTTTGACTAGCACTGTGTAGTAGAAAGTATTGTCTTGTGGTTTTAATTATTTATTATTAAATATTTTAAAACCATTTACGTGCGACTGGTTTGTGTATAAGTTAAGCTCTAGAATACATTGCATATTTATAGAGTTTATTGTACAAAGCCACTCTAATAAGCCTTGACTGATTAGTCACACTTACCAATTGGATAATAATATTTGCACAGTAATAATTGGACAGCCTTTTTAAGGGCCTTTGTGTAGCTGATAATATTAGCTGGGTGGTGGCAGCCGGGACTACCGTATAGTTTGCGTAAAAGGGGCACAGCTGGAGAACCTGTGCCAGCCTTCCCCAGAAGTGTCTGTGTGGTTGTATAAACTCTCATCTCAAAGTGTGTGTGTGTGTCAGCTACTTGGGCAGGGACATGAAGCACTGTTTGGACAGAGAGGGTGCTGGAGATTTTAGCTTGCCCAGCTAGGCTGAGATCTGGACCCTATAGTTGTGCCAGTGGGGAGTCTTATTGAGGACCTGGGGAGCAAGGGAGTGACAAGCCCTGGACTGACTGTGACCTCTGTGTGCTCTTAAGGAAAATTGCACTTTATTGTGTGTATTTGTTATCCTCTCCTTGCCCTCTCTGGTGTTATAGGTGAGGATTGAGGCTCCTTGATTGCGGAGTCAGGGCACGGACGTCATATCTTGCATCTGACCCTAGGAAACATTTTACTCATGGACCATGTTATCTTCATAGACTTCTTGAGACAGTCACAAAATCTGCTCATCAGGGAACCATAGAGATCTCTTACAAAAAGAAGCCAGAGGTTTTTCTCCTGCATTTTTGTAGTTCTTTAGAGTATTGGTGTTTTCATGTATCCTGGCCCCAGCATGTTTAGAAGCACAACTAGCTGATCAAGTTCCTGAGGGTCACTGTCCACAGATTCATGCCTTTGGTGTCATATGAGACATGGATGGTGCTGCTGGACCTGATAAATGCATTTTCGCACATTAGTCATTTCCACAGTGGAGATGCAGTCATTCACTCAAGATGGGGAACCATTTTAATGCACAGTGATACCCTTTGATCTTTCTTCTATATCCAGAGCATCTACCAGAGTGTGATTAGTGTAGTAGAAGAGGCCTTGCAGGTGAATGACCTTTGTATTCTTCTTTAAACTGTTGTTTATTGGTGGCCCCCCTGGGGGAAGCTCCATGGTAGCATACTTAAGTTGAGTGTTTCTCTAGTTGCAGGCACTGTGGTCTTAGAAAATTGGGAGGCATTCTGTCATACCCTGACTCTGAGGATTACCTGTATCATGACAGAGTTAGTTACCCTCCTATGTCATCTGGACTTTATGGTTGTAATTTTTATAGTAACATTTGCACACGTGTGGAAGCTGGTCTTGTTGTTGTACTGTATGGTTAGATGACAGTGATGTCTGAGTCCTCAACCACTCACAGAGGTTCTTCTTCTGTCAGACCATTGCTGCTAATTTATTGAGTGGTGAATCATTCCCATCAGTCTTGTTGTGGGTCTTCTCTTCCTACAGCAGATCCCTTTATAGGTCCTGATGCTATAGACGGTGCAGTGTTGCAGCGGTAGCATTGCCGCCGCACAGCAAGAGGTTCTTCGGTTCGATTATTGGCTAGGGTGCCTTCTGTGTGGAGTCTGTATGTCCTCCCTGCATTCATGTGGGTTTCTTCCGGGTACTCCATTTTCCTCCCATGTTGTAAGGACATGCGTCTGGAGTGTTTCTCCCTGGGCCTCCACTGAAAATTGGCTTCTTTCCAAGTTGGACTTTCCCGGTAAACAAATGTTAAATAAATAAATAGATGCGTCACTACAGGTTGGGGGGGTCCCCTTGGCTTTTCCATGGTCTTTGTTAAATGGGCATTTCCCAGGAAGAAGGGGACTTCACATCAACCAGCTGGAGCTACAGGGAGAGTTCCTTTTCTTGAAGACCCTGAAAGGAGAGTTCAGATCAAGACTCCACCTACTTTGATCAAACAGCAAGACTATGATATGACTTTAATTATGATGTGATATGTGAACAAGCAACATGCCATATGCTTTTAACCCCTGTGCAGTTGACATTCTTAGAGAAATTAATGTACTGGTGAATTCAAATTGCCACAGCGCTGGTCCTCTGGTGCCAAGACTTTAGGGAATCTAATCTGGACAGGGTCTTCAGAGAGTGGAGCACCCTGGAGATTGACCTGTTTGCAGCTTGTGAAAATGCCACATTTGTCCAGCTCTTAGTCCAGAAGAGCATTGGGAAGTTGATGGTGGATGTGGTTGTATTCTCCTTTCCATGGTAGGAAAGATTCCTTTATGAATTCTATATTCCTTCTGACTTCATGCTTTATTGTAGAATTCAGACCTAAACCTATCCTCATTGCCCTTTAGTTGCTGAAAAGGGAGTTGTTTCAGATTCATAGAAGTACAGGAAACTATATCACTGCAATCAAAGGATGTCCTTTTTCATTTGTGGTTAACAGCGGTTTCCATATCAAGGTTTGGCTCATTTATTTTTAGTCCTGCCAGACTTTTTTGGCACAAGTCTTAGGATTGATATGATGAGGAAACCTTCCAGTCAAATGTTTTTCCTGCCAAGTAGAAGAAGTTATCCATTTGTGTGGCTAGATATTCTGTTTTCATTTGTGCAGCCAGCCTGCTTGACATAGCTTCAGCACTTAAGTTAATTTGAATCCTTGTTTATTCTATGAACAGTATGCATATCTGTGACATTGCTACTCATCTTGACCTAGTGGAGAACAGAAGTGTTGCCAGTACTAGTTGGTTAACCAGTTTCTTAAAGAGTTTTCACATTTCTGCCCATCTTTGAACAACATTTCATTTTTGGACCTAAACTTTATGGGTGACAGGTGTGCTTGTCATCTTTTTGAACTGGCTAGTTCAGCAGCCCTGAAGGTTGTTTCTTGGAAGATAATTGTCATGGTAATCATCATGTCCTCTTTTCAAGAGATCTTGGAGCTCCTGGCTGTTATTTGTGGGGAATCATATATGGTCTTTCACTATTATTGGGTTTCCATTATAACAAAAACTGGTGGCAGAATTGTCTTTTAAACCAGTCCATATGCCTCTGTGTTTTCTAGCTAAGAGAAGAAGGGAAGCCAGAGGAGAAAGAGCAGCTTGCATCCTGGCCATGAACTTTCAGCTCTGGTTCTACATGCAAGGGTGCATTCATTTAGGAAAAATGATCAAATGATCATCTCCTTCACACCAAGGAGGGACAGGTTTGCATTCGTAACACACATAGTTTTTAAGTGGATTGCCAACTGCATCATAGTTTCATCATCAGACATTCAGATGCCTATTGAAAAAATGCTGCCACCAAAGGCCATTTGAAGCATGGCTGCTTCTTGTTCTTACTTCAAGAATGCCTCCATTGAAGACATATGTACCACAGAAATCTTGTTGAAGGAAATTGTGTAATATTTTATTGCTAATAACTCTGCCAGAACTTTTAAACAGATATGATATAAAACCAACAGGTAATGGAAATGAAGCCATTTTAAAGGTGTAACTGATCATGTTAGATACTCTGCTTGGATCTGTGGAAACACCCCTTTAAGTTGTCCTAGTAGCCTAGGGGCAGATACTCTGCTTGGATCTATGGAAACACCCCTTTAAGCTGTCCCAGTAGCCTAGGGGCAGAGCATCCATCTGTGCCATCAGTGACCTAAGTTCATGAACAATCTTGCAAAGCTGGAGAGTCAGTGGAGGGATAGGGTGAGTTATTCTTATTCTCATAACTCTCATGAAGAGTTGTAGTCTGTTAAATGAAAACTCTGCTGATTGCAACAGTGGATGTGTCTGGTGAGTTAGAATAAAATTGCTTATTGATTTTAAGTCTTGACTGTACTAGTTTTAAGTTGTGGTTATCTGCCAGTGAATGTATTGATTTCATTCCAGAGCAGTAGAGTTACTTAAAGGGGGAACTTTTGTTTTTTAAGATGGGTCGTCTTGGCCTTTCTAATTAGCTTCCGTCTTCATTCACTAATATGACTTTAGAACTGTAGCCTGTGCTGTATGCAGAGTATACTTAAGATGTGCCCATTTGAAGGAATTAATTGGAGAAATAATGAGTCATTGTGTGAAATGGTGACATAGACGTTACCTAGTGTGAGGAAAATGTTTTCCTGAAGAAGGGGAATACTGCTCAAGAAATATAATAATTCTGCTAGAGCAGTTTCTTCCATTTTTTTTTTTGTGGAAAACTCTAGCAGAAAGGCTTATTGATGTCATTTTGACTGAAGATGTGTAGGTAATAGCAGAACCAGATCGGTAACATTCCTCCAGTTCAGTTTCCAGCTGGGATGTTTTGCTTGCCCTCCTCCTCCTCCTATATGTAAGTGTGTTAGCTGGGGGTATCCATTTCTTCACACATACCCAAGACAAGCCAGTAAGTTCTTGAGACAATTCTCAAAATTGCCCATAGGTGCAGGTGTGGTATTTGTGCAAGTTCTGTAGTGGATAATGTCTCATCCAGAACTTGTCTTGCAACTTCTGCCTGCTGGGACAGGTCTCTGCTCCCCTGCAGCCTTCAAGAGAATATGGCATGTATTGGTAAATTAATGAACAAGTGCATGTCATAGTAGCTATTGCCCTAGTTCTTGGTGTGAACCAAGAAATGCAAGTGGTAATTGAGTAAAAGGTATTTCTGTAGGTTTTGAGCAGCACATTGAGGGTATCTGAAGGGTGGCGGAGTGTGAAGGATGAATAGCTGTATATAGAAGAGGAGAGTGGGAGAAATTAGTGGTTGTAGGAAAAGATATGCAAAACTAAGTACAGATATTGAAGTGGCTTTAGAAAAAAATGTTGGTATAAAGAGAAAGGAAAATGTTAAAGCAAACATGGGAGGGCTGTGGCTGACAAGGTTTGCATTCGTAACACACATAGTTCGCAGATGACTGCAAACTAGGCGCCATAGTCGATACACCAGCAGACACACACATCCTACAAAAAGGCCTCACAGAAACGGACAACTGGTGCCGGAGTCACGGCCTTAAACTAAATGCCAAAAAATGTATAGTCAACCCCTTTGGGAAAAACAAAGTACCCACAAATTATCACATAGACAGCAACCCACTGAAAAAGTAATCAGAGACCTAGGGACCCAAGTCGACAGCGACCTCTCATTTGACACCCACGTTGCCAAAGTGGTTAGAAAAACATTCTACCTTGCACACCTCATCATGAAGGGATTCACATCCAGATCCAAGGATGTCATTGTACCCCTATATTCCTCCCTCATCAGACCCATGATTGAGTACAATGCCCCATTTGGTATGTACCTCACCCGGCATTTGCAACAGCTGGAGAGACCACAAAAGTACCTCACCAAGAGGATCAAGGGTCTCCAACATATGTCTTATTCTGCCAGACTAAAGAAACTTCAGCTCTATTCAGTAGCATACCACCTGCTCAGAGGTGATCTCTGCCTGACGTACAAGGCCATGCCTAATCAGGATCTGATGGACATGCTCCACCTCAAAAAATCTAAATCCATCAGGACCACGAGAGCTAAAGACTTAAACCTCGGCACAAGTACGAATAGGACATGCTGGAGGGATAGATTCATAACCCAGAGGCTTCCCATGCTTTGGAACAAGATCCCAGTTCGTATTAGGCAGAGCCCCTCACTGACTCTCTTCAAGAGAAATCTTGATGAGTGGATGGGAGATCGTAAGTTTACCCCAGGGGTCACATCTGTGTCACTGCTAGACAGGGGCACAGTAAACTAATTCTGTTATATAAGGGGACCTTCATTGTGTCACTACTAGACAGAGGCACAGTATTCTAAATTTATTCTGTACATTTTTTGTACCATTTCATGGGGTGGCAAAAGCCACATCACTATGGCTAGGCTTACAAATGCCCCAGGGCAGATAGCCTAGTACTATACTATGAAACAAAGAATTTTACTGAGATATGTTAGGTTCCTTAGAGGCACAGGAAGAAAATCTAGTGCAGAGCCAAAATTAGACCTGTGTGTGTCTCTGAGTATGTCTGTCTAATATATATATATATATATATATATATATATATATATATATATATATATATATATATATATATATATGTGTGTGTGTGTGTGTGTACATGGAGTTACTTGAGTAAGCAAGTGGACTCTGAATAGGAAAGTCTTCCACAGCATCACACCTTCAGTGGGGCACTCCTCAGATAGACCTCTTAGCTTCACCAAGCAATAATCAGCTCTCCCTATTCTGCACAAGGGACTATTGCCCCACAGCCTGAAGGACAGATGCCTTCTCTTTCCGGAGGACAGGGAGGTGCCTTTATGACTTTTCTCTTCTGCCTCATCTTTCATAAGTATTAGTCAAAGCACAAAGGGAAATACCCAGATTCCTATTACTAGCTCTGTATTGGCTGAGGGAGCATTGGTTCCCCCTGCTAAATCACCTGGCAAAGGGAAATTACAGGAGAGTTTCTTCTACAGCCGGGTCTTATAAGTCAGCAGTATGGTTTGCTGCTCCACTTGAATCTTCCATCTCTTAGCCTGACCCTATGGATGATAGGATTTTAATACCTCAAGGGCACCTATTCTCTGAAGAGGTTGTACAAGTCTTAAGCTAGGAGACACAGCACTAGAAAATGTTACACTGCAAAGTGGAAACGCTTCTCTTTCTGGTGGTGCAAACAGAGTCAAGACCCATTCTTAGCACAGGCCCCTACATGAACAAACCAAATATCCATTGGGAAATGACAACATTTTTAGTATTTTTTCAGGATAAGTGCACATTAACAAGGCTCCATAAATCAAACTATAACACCTTAGTTATAGAAAGTAGATTTAATAATTTAATTTAGCTTCACAGTTTGAATATACAGAAGCAATTGTAGTTTTTGCAGCTAACAGTAGAAATGTCCAGGCCCACTCAGCAGACTAAAAATATTTGCACTGCATTACCTTGCTAAAAACAAGACACTTCAATAAGCCATGCTGATGTTTCTTGTTTAGTCATGTATGACACGGGCAGTCTTGCATTTATATAAATGAAAATAAACCATAGAGACACAATCTCATTCACAAACATTATAAACCATGCCAAACACAACTGCAGCTGCAAATATACATAACTTTTAATATATCCATTCATTGTCAGTCGACCATTACATAGCTCAGTTCAACTCCTGCCTTATTTTAAAGTTTGTTCCTCCTCTGCATGTATTGATCCCACATTTCCCATTTTTCCCTATGTAATTTGCTCCTTCCCTTTTCTAAATATCCCAGTTCCAGTTGTTTTATCTATCTATGTTACTTTCTTTGCTACTTCTAGAAAAGTTGGTTTAAAATACTTTCTGCTACTTAATGAATATAATATTCTGTATGATTATTGTTGTTTTTGTTAAGGATCTGCATCCAAAGTCCCAAGCTCTTCTTTTTTCTTGAGCTTCTCCCCTGTTTCATCATCATCTTTTTCCACTTTGAATTATTGTTTTTTGCTTGTGCTGTGGATAAGAGCCTTAACTGCGTTGCTCTGAAATACCCCTTCAACTCACTTAATCCCAATCTGCCCTGTTTTATTGGAAGAAGAAGCTTATCCCACGTGACTATCCCAGATAAAATCCTTCAGCTGTTTATTAATTGTGATCCATAACTCCACCTGTGGTTGATAAAAATATTCCTGACCTCTGTATAAGAATAAAGGGACTAAAAACATAACTCTCTGCATCTTGCTATCCATATCTACAAAACAGAGCTTCCATTTTCTGTTTTTGTATTATCTTTTGTTTAGACTCTTCCCACATATACTTGCCTGCCACACTGGTATCATTTTTAATCCATACTCCTAAATACTTCATTTTGTTGGCCGCGATGATGCACCAGTTAGCACTGTCTCCTCACAGCAAGAGGTTCTCCAGTTTGATTCTTGGCTTGAGCGCCTTCTGTGCAGAGTCTGCTTGTCCTCCCTATGGTCGAATGAGTTTTAAAGGCATGCAGTAGGTGCGCGCATGTGTGTGTGTGCCTGCCTGCCTTCTATATAGCTTGGGCGCTGACCTGGCAACTCAACACCATAAAAACTCCACTGCCAATCAATCTGTGGACGAATGATCCGCTGTGGCAATCCCCTAACTTGAGAAGCCGAAAGAAAGTTTTACTCCTAAATACTCCAGTTTATCATGCCCCCAAAAGTATGGATATTGCTGAACCAATTTGTATGTGGGTACATAATTTACCGCTATTATTTTGTTTAGCTTCATTAATGTTGTATCCCAAAAAGGTTTGAAACTGTCTCAGTATGTTCCAAAGCACTGTAATGTCCCTTTCTGTTTTTGTCAGGTATAAAATAATGTTATCTGCAGAGCCAGCTTTTCTTGACTACCACACCAATTATATCCTTGAATTTCTGAGCCCCTTATTTTCTTTGCCAATGGTTCTAAATATAATGCAAATAATGAATGGGAGAGAGGACACCCCTGCCTGGTTCCTGTGCTCAAGCAGAGATTATCAGAGAGGGACCCCATCTGCTTTAATTTTTCCCTATGTTCCCTTGTATATCCTCCTAATCAACCTTATAATTTTACCAGGGAATGCAAATGCTTCCATTGCTCTACTCATAAAGTCCCAGCTTACTCTATCAAATGCTTTATCTGCATTAATACCCACACACAACAGTGATCTACATTCTGCTTCCCTCTGGATCATCACTGTTCTGTTAATCTTGTCAAATATTTGCCTACCCAACACAAAACCACATTGATCCATATCTATCAATTTTGGCATCACTTTTGCCATTCTTTTAGCCATTATAAATATAATCACGTTATACTCATGATTTGGTATTGAAATGAGACTGTTTACACTTAAAAATAACTGAAACAATTTTATAACATGCAGAGAAAATCAAGCTCCATTTAAATAGTACTATTAAGAAAAGATTTTGTTTTACTTAGGTCACCTTTCTCCCTCCTCTTCCCCTCTCCCGAGTGTTTTTCTGAACTTTAATAACATGGGCATATCCAGTCCCCTACAAGTTTAACAAAGTCCAATATCTCCAGATTTCTTGTTCTACCTTGTTTCACATATATAATTATTAGTTTGTAATCCCACATTGTCAGTGTCCAAGTTACTCATTTTATTCTCCATGTATTTTTGTATTTATAAAAGATGCATTTTTATATGAAGAAATACAGACATTTATCCAACAAAAAGTGAGCTTTGAAACAGGAGGTTCTGCTTTGTTCTTCTGGTAGTAAAGACCACAGAAAGACTATGCCATTGAAAACCTTTCCCAGTGTTTTTTTTTTTTTTGTTAAAAAAAGGTTTAAAAGAGAGATATAAAAGAGACAGATGTATTTTATAGTGGCGACCCCTAACCGGGAAAAGCCGAAAGACACAACAACAACATACTGTTCAAGTTAGATTATGTTTTTGGTTAGATAGCTATGTGTTTTTTCTTGATTTTAGTTCTTGTTACAGACCTGATAAAGGATTTATTACATTAGGTAGCCGAAAGCTATTTTAGTTGAAAGCCTTTTTATGTGTATGTTATGCTTCTCTTAATACCTGATTTTGGAATGTGGGTTGCAAATAGATAGGTAGTATTTTCCTTAACTAGGATTTAGTTTGATCTAATCAGTAGTAGTGTGTGGAGGTGGATACTTGTTCTAGAATGCACTTTTATGGCCCTGTTTATATTGTTTGCCTTGAATAAGTTAGCTTAAAATGAAACAATATGTATATTTTCCAGACCTATTTTTAAGTATATAAAAGCTGTTATGTTTAACATTGTCAAAATATTTCTGATTTTTTTTTTGTTAGAGATCGCTTGTCTGTGACAAATAAAGGCTCGTTCCTTTGGGACGCTACTACTTGGGTTTCATGATTTGGGGAAATTATTGTGACAGATATCATCAATGAAGTTTTAAAACCACTAGTTTCTCTGTTTTTTTCCTCAACGCACATGATGTTGAGGTTGGAACTAGATTCCTGTGTTGTTCATTTTTTATGATTTTATTTTCCAAATGTTAATGGCATGAAGTAGAGCATATGCTTTAGAGTCTCCTACAAGTTTAACAGAGTGCAAGAAAATTCAGTATTTTCAGATTTTCTTGTTCTATTCGTGTTAATTTCCATCTCCAAACCGTCTCTGCTTCATTCCCACTGCACTCTTGATTCTTCTAGTCGACTCCTGTGCTTTTTTCCCCTGTCTCAAGCATTTCCTGTTGAAACACTGGGAAAGGTTTCACTGACACAGTCTGTCTGTGGTCTTTATTACCAGAAGAACAAGAAGCAGAACCTCCTCCTGTTTCACAGCTCACTTTTTTGTTGGACAAACTTTTATTTCTTCCTTAACTTTTACTTCATCAAAAATGATTTTGTTCCTCCAGGGAAAAATATTTTGAAGATAGCTGGGTACAACAGCTTGAATTTCACGCCTGCTTCTCAACATTCCCTGAATAATGGAATAAATTTATTCCTGTTCTGCCTGGTGTACAATGAGTAGTCATTCTCACAAACACTCTGCTGTCTTACACTTTTAATACTTTATTCTTCTGCCACAGTTTTGTCAGTCATCTCCTTTTTGCTGGTAAGATTGCATCTTTACTATTAAAGGTCTAGGTTTTTTTCTCATAGACAGGTTTGGAGCGTACAGACAATGTGACGTTTTAATTTATTCCTGTTGCGGAATACCAGTCCAGTTGCTTATTTGTACTTTCATAAAGTTATGTTCCTTCCAGCTTCTCAGGTACAGCAGAAAATCTCAGGTTTTCCATATGTGCTCTAAACATATCTTCTTGCGCAATATTATATTCAGCCAGCCTTTTCTTCATTTTGACCTCTGAGTTGTGCCATTTTATCACCTTATCTGAGTATCTGTTTAAAACTTCTTCCATTTTTTCCAGCCTTTTATTGTTTGAGTTGATATACTCCATCAGTGTTTCATTTATTTTAGTCAGGTCTGTCTTCAGTCGCTTTGTACTTTCCTCAAGATTACTGGAAGTCATGTCTGGAGCTTACACGGCTTTTTGCTGAACATCTACAGTACTTTCCCAGTCAGAGTTTTTTCATTGCCTTTTCTAACTGATTTTCCTTCAGGTCCTCTCTATTTCTTTATTCCCGGCATGCAGGCAATGCAGTAACAAGCCAGTTACTGAAATGTACTCAGAAATCCAGGTCTACTGGCTTTCTCTGCTACGTTTTTGTTTTCACAATGGGAGAGCTAGAAATTAAGGTGTTACTCAGTCTGCAGCCATCTTGGAAGGGCCCTCAATAGGACAGACTCCTACCAATGCATTTCAATGGGAAGTGCTGCTTACCATTGTTGATAAGTAAGTTTATTGGTTGTTGTTAATTAAACAGTGAATATTAATAGACAGCATCTAATGTATTTAATATAAAGTGACTGATCAGACCATGTTGCACACTTGAAAAAAGTTTTTTTGACTATTTTGTTTGTGGCCAGAGCTGGCACACTGCAGGCAAAAATTCTATTTTGCAGACAGGAAGCCTTATTACCCCCAAAAAGTGCAGGCAAGTTTGGAGAGTGGCGAAGTCTTGAGATCACAAGCTGCTTCTCTTTATCTTTTTATTTGCATCTACTGGAAACCAATTAAAAAAGTGAGCATACGGGAGCCTACAAACAAAAAGAAGTGTTCTGATTTCTAAATAGCAGAAAACAGCAACACTGTACTGATGGCTCACTCCACCAAGGGAGCTGCTGCTTCACAAGCTACTTTTAGACATGACCCACCCTTGACATATGTAAAGTTTTTCCACTTTTCTCAACCATATGCAAAGTTAGACTACCAGTCTAAAAACAGGACCTTTTTAATTTTCTTCTGCTCTACTAAATGGGCTGTTATAACTTATTTCTGCTACTTAGGATTATGTCATCTGCCATTGAGGAAGCTGCTAACATGTTATGGGGGATTGATAAAATGCTTCACTTGAAAGCAAGATTAATATGGTTGAATGAAATACTCACTTTAACAGCAGTTTGAGAAAAAAGTATTTCATGTTTGTATCCTGTTGCCATCCTCCCCCTTGTAGATAAATGGCATGTTATTTTCATATAGTTTTAAATTTTGGTGGTTATATTCCTACAAAGTCCACAACTGATGCAAACCAAATCCTAATGTACTAATACAGGGAAGCAATAGAAACCTGACCCAGAGGAAGGATCGATTCCTCTGTCAGAAGAACCAGTGTTGGCTCAATATGACATTTAATTAGAATGCAAGTATTAGTACATACATATTGCTACTTGACTGTTGTAGACTGTAGCTGAAACGAGCATATGGCTTGAGAAAGTATTGTACCAAGGAAGGGAGAAAGAGAAGGTAGGAGTACTCGACTATTTTCACTAGCTGACAGTTTTTCTGTCTCCATGATCTGCTGCCAAGGTTTGTGTGTCTCAATCAGCTTACTGTTTAAGCTCTTAGAAGATGTTAGGAAAAGCCATTTTAATCATAAGAAGTAAATGCTTAGTCTTACAAGTGAAAGATACAGTAACTATTCCTTTTACTTTTAACGTTTTTACCTTGTTTAGTATACTACAAGATACAAAGTTGTGGTGAATAACTGTTGTTACCTAAAGGCTTATAAACACTTTGTGTATTCTATCATAATCATAGAAAAGCTTACCGTGATTAAGTTTAGCATTTTTTCACTTTTACAATTGATCTCTCTGATTTTGTGTTTGATCATTGCATTCTAGTGATAATTTTTTTTCCTTTCAATCGTATACATTCAGATAGCAACGTACTTCAGCAACAACTTGGACTTCTTCACAGCTTCTGCAAGCTCAGGAACAAAAGAAGGAGTTAGAGCTTTGAATCCTTTAACAGCTGAATGTATGTTGCAGTACAAGAAGAAAGCAGCTTCCTTTGTAAAGAGTTTGAAAAAGGTCTGTATTAAGCAGCATTGTAACAGTATATTATGTGCAAAAACTACATAGTACTAGTTAGTCGTAATGATTCTTTGAACAGATCCCTTCAAACCTGTTGAGGTGTTGCAGGGGTAGTAGCTCCATTTAAAGTGTCTTTATATATTTGGTTAATATTTTCAGAATCAAAGGTGTTGATGGACAGCAGGTTTGCACATATTCTGCCAGCATCTATCATGATGCACTATGAGTTTGGAATTGCATTTATTGCAATGAATTTGCGAAGGAGCATGAAACCCCTCCAGAAAAAGTAAAGTCAGGAGTGAACTGAACTTGTCTGCAGACTGTGTGTTTACCAAGTATATATTGGCGTACAAAAACAGAACTAAGTTCTGAAGAGTATTTTTATGCTTAGCATATGTATATTTTATGTACTTTTGATATGCATGACTGATTTTTTTTTCAGTAGTGTCTTTCTCATTGTTTTAGTGTCTTGCATAATCGTATGTAGGTAATGTAATATTAAGTGGTGGAACATATTCTAAGCAGCATGTCTGATGTAATGTGTTACCCAAATCAAGATGTGGTCATTGAAACTGAATAGATTTTTCTTTCAATGAAAAATAAACTGCATTAGACTCAAACCATCAGTTAACAGCCTTTAAAGTTTACAATAAGCAAGACACACTTGTTAAAGAATGGATCTGGTAGTGTAATTTAGAGAATTAAAGCTACAAGTTGCTATTGTACTTTAACCTCTAAGTTTGGGGTTTGATTCTGTCTGTGGTGTGTGCTGTTAAATGTAAACAAGTCACATAACCAACCTAATGTCACAAAGTTATCCCTGAAAATAGGCACTTGCATTAAGGGGTTAGCAGTAAATCAGTATTTAAAACCCAATGCTGAAAATACTTTTATTTTTCGCAGTAATCTTAGTAGTTAATACATCTGTAACATTTAGCCACTGTATGGTATGTATGCAGCAGCCTTCTTAATTAGCATCCTACAAAGTCATCATTTTTATACTTCACAAGTGCCACGTCCATCCTATTAAAATAAAAGTTCACTATACCTGTCACTATTGATCCTTTTGCATTTCTTGCTCAAGTAACTCCATGTTTTCTAACAGCTGTGCAAACTTCTTTGATCAGACTTGGCCTGCTCTTCCTTAAAAGCTCATTTATATGCTATCACTGTTTGCCCCCCCTCTTAGCCTCCCAATTATGGCTAGGCTGGAGGTCAAGCTTTACCTCAAAGGAGGTTCTGCATTTTACCCCCCCCCCCCAAGAAAACCCATCTCTTCACCTTGAGATCTTAATTTTGGGCTAGAAAAGCTTACTCTGCCTCCTTTTAGACTGGCTTCTTCACCTACTTTAAAAATTTGTACTTGGAAAACCATCCTCCTTTTGGCCTTCATCTCTCCCAGGAGGATTTCAGAGCTTCAGATTTTCATGGCCATTCCCTCTTTTCTTATTTTTCACAAAGACCGGGTGATTGTTAAAAGTAACCCATACTTCACGCCTAAGGTAGTGAATGAGCTGTCTATCAATCAGGTTATTCATCTGCCCACCTTCTTTCTTAATCCCCAAAACAGGGGGTGGGGGGAGATCTTACATTCCGTAGACATTCACAGATGACTCAGATTTTACATTGACAAAACTAAATAATTCAGGAAAACTGACCAGCTTTTCATATCCTTTATGTCCTGTAAGCTGGGCAAGCCATTCTCCAAACAAATTATTGCAGCCTGGATTTCAAAGGCTCTCTCTTTCTGCCACTCCAAGTATGGTAAGACCCTACCTTCTTGCCCTAAAGCACATTCCACTAGGGCAGTCACTTCCTCAGGTGCTTTCCGCAAAGGAATAGACTCCAAGCCTATTTTGGAGGTGGCTACTTGGTCTTCTGTACATACCTTTACCAAACACTAGAAAATCAATGCCTTCTCCTGCTTCTGGGCAGCCTTTGCTAGGACAGTCCTGTCTGGAATGCTGGACAATGCTTCTGCTCAAATAGCCAACCACCCTTTCTTCCTCTTTCACCTCTGGCAATCACCCATTTGTTAGGAATATTGTGACGGAGATTTCAGTCAGGACATAGTACAGTTGTGTAAGAACTTACAACAACAGTAGATACCATACAGATCACTGTTGCAGTATTCTGTCCCACCCTCCATCCCCTCTTTTCTATTTCACTCCCATCTACAGTTCTCACTTCCCTTTTTTGTCTCTATCCTTTGCTCTCTTACATGAGTACGGGGGAGTTTTCTTACCAATTCAAGCTACACCCCTCCTAGCTGACCAGTCTCATCTCACAGTAGTCTTCAGGCTGCTGACATGGAGATAGTCTGAGGATCCGTGCTTGTATGTCTGTCTTTATACCCCAATGCATATGAGCTTAGGTCATGTGTCGGACATATGTCCTAGGGGAAAGTAATTTGGTACGCTGGCTGGATGTCAGTGGAGATATTTGTTTATTAGGAATACTGCAACAGTGATCAGTAGGGTATCTACTTCTTACACAGCTGTACTTTATTGGCAGATTGTGTGCATAGATGCCAGTTTATAAGAAAGTTAGTAACTGTATTAGATGTGGAAAGCAAATCCCTCATAAGAAATTCCATCAGTTGTGTTTTTTTTTTGCCTGTATCCAATATGCCCAGCTGTCCTCAGTATGAACCTTTAATCAAATGATTTTAAAGCAGCAGGTGGAATGTCAGGGTCAGCTTGTCTCTAAATTGCACCACAGGTACCAGTATGATTCTATCATAGTCCACGCAGGCAGAATGACCTGAAACATACTTTGGACTATATGAAGAGAGACATTATGGACCCCTCTGTGTCTCAGACCAGTATGTAGCTTGCATTGAGCAGCATTCTACCTTCACCAAGGATGTTGCCAAGTGGTATGAACAAAACATGTTTGACTTTAACAATTGGTTTAGTTTCTGGTGTTAGTCCATGGGTATTCAATAACTGGCTGCCTGGGAGGACAAGATCAACAGACGACATTGCTTTGTCAAAATGACCTTGACCTGTCCCTACTGGCTTCTGGATTTTGACTAAAATTTTATCCACCCCCTTAGAGCCTTTTTAGGCAATGCCGAATTGACAAAACTACTGACATAGCAAATAACCAAAGGAGCTTAAAGGTGTTACTTCAGTACTAGGAGCCTTAACAATAAACTACACATCCTACAAGCTGTCCTCACTCTGGAGATTATAGACATCTCTGCCATTACCAAGACATTGTAGCCTTGTACTGCAGGAGTATTAAACAGTGTCTTCCTCACATTTAGACCATTAGCCACACAGAAAGGGACTAAAGGTGGAGGTGTTTTGATCTAAATTAGCAACAAGTATACCTCAAGGTTGGTTAAACATGGTACCCTGGAGTTCATCCACATGAAAATCAACTTGGATAGAGTCTCTTACCATAGCTTTGCAAACTATAGGTCTCCATTTGTGTCACAAGAATCCCCAAACTCTTATCTAGACCTACTGGAGGCACTTTCCATCCTACCAAACACTCTATTCATGAGAGACTTTTTAACTACCCCTCTATAGACTGGGAAACATACACTGCCTCCAACTTCCAGGCACAGCGGTTCCTAGACTTTAACACAAATGTCCCTGATCAGTTAGTGCGCACTTCATCCAGAGGTTCAAACATACTGGACCTAGTTCTCACCAGTATGGGATAGTGTTGCCCCCTCCATATGTCATGTGCTCACTGGTGAGGTCAGATAACAGAGCTGTCTCATTTGAAATAAAAATCAATGTGGAAAATCCAGCAAGGTTTGTTAGAGTTAGGAACAATTCTAAAGTAAACTGCATCTTATTAAGCAAATGTTTGTCAATTTCAATGCCCCACCTAACTCAGAGTTCACAAGAGCCTATGCAGAATTAATCACAGAAGTACTGTACAAACATGCAAATGACTACATAGAAGCTGCTGTAACCATCGTAAGTAAGTCTAAAACAATTCCCAAAAACCAAACCACACTGGTGGAATCTTAATCTTAACAGGGTGTATAACAAAAGGAAAAAAGTCATGGCCAAAGTCAGAAAGAGCAGCTCTTATAATAACAACAGTTCACTAATTAAACTAAACAGGAAACTAAGAGGACTAATTAAGTCCAACAAGGCTAATTATAAGATCAAGATAGTTTCTCAGACTAAAGTCAACCACAAGGCCTTCTAGAGCTATGTCCGAAACCTCAAAGGTAACATGCAACAGTCTGCAGAACTGCTAGTAAGTGGTACCACCTTCACTGAGCACAGTGACATAGCTAACCTACTGTCCGACAAATTCAGCTCAAACTTCACCCATAGTCCTCACCACCACCCTCGTAAAATCCCTACCAGCATACCCCCAACTATCTGCAGGGAGCAGGTCATAGCAACCTCAATGGTGCCTGATAATATCTTAGGTTGCCTCCTAAGTACACTCAAACATGACCTATCAGGATCACTTGAGTCACTTTTCAACTGCAGTCTCAAAACAGGCTACATGCTAAGCGAATGGAAGATGGCAATGGTTATCCTCCTTCAAAAGGGTGGACAGTCAGCTAATCCTGAAAAGTTCAAGACCCATTAGTCCGACTAGTCTAATATGCAAAGCCATGAAGTGAGTTTTCATGGAAATGATCTACAATGACACTGGCAACCTACTGACACTGGACACATCCTAGTTTGGTTTTGTCAAAGAAAATGTCATGCCTACTTAAACTGGTAGACTTCTTTGAGAATGTAACCAAAGCAATGGATTAAGGGATAACAGTGCATGCCACCTACCTAGAACTGGCTAAAATGTTCAATAAAAATACCCCACTCCGGTATTGTGGACAAACTCACCAAACTAGGTATAAATCCCTAAATAACTTACTATTTTAGTTGGCTTACAAAAAGGACCCAAGAAGTCAAGATTGGTGAGAACATCTCCACCAAGAGGCAGATAACAAGTGGAGTACCATAGGGCTCCAGGCTGGGGCCCGCTCCTGTTAGGTATCTACTTCTCTGAGTTCAAGCCTAATATAAAAGGGCCTCTGGCTCACCATGATCGCACATGATTGCAAACTGGGAGCGGTCATAAATTCCCCAAGTAACGCTAACAACTTGCAAGAAGGTCTGATACAAACAAATAACTGGTACCAAAGTCACAGATTAAAACTCAATGCAAAGAACTGCATTATAGTGACTTTTGGGAAAACGTCCACCCAGGCAAATTACTCCATTGATAAGACACCCCCTAAGAGCTGACAAAGTAGTTAAAGATTTGGGAACATATGTAGACAGTTACCTGGCCTTTGATCAACAGGTAGCCATAAGCAAATCATTCTGTGTCACCCAGCTTATAAGTAAAGATATAGCATCCCGGTCCAAGGAAGTTATAGTACCACTGTAGTTGGCCCTTATCAGACCCATCACTGAGTGCATTGCCTACTTTGGCATGTATCTGACTGGAATATGCAACAGTTAGAATGCTCACAGAGGTTCCTCATCATGAGAATCCAGGGTATTAACACATTGTCATATACAGAGCACCCTAGAGGCCTATCATATATAGATCACCTTACAGCCCTGACATTATACTTTGTCTCCTACTGGTTGATGAGTGGCAGTTTGCACTTATAAGGCATCCTTAGAGTCAGCCCTGATGGAGCTTTTCCACATCTTCAAAATGAGCAGCACCAGAAACACTAGATCCTAGGATATGAACTTTGCTTGCAACATAAATAGAAAATGATGGAGAGAAAGATGTATTTCAAAGGATCCCCATGCTCTGGAATAGGCTCCCCATCCATTTCAAGCAGACTCCATATCTGACCCTATTCAAACATAACCTTGACTATTGAATGGGAAATAGTAAATTCATCCACAGACTAGACCCTGTCTCTCATAGATAGAGGCTGATGATAAACATTCATAGGTTCATAGGTAGGTACTAGGCTATCGGCCCTGTGGCCTATACAAGCCCAGCCAAAAAGGTACCCTGGCTTTTGCCACCCAAGAAAATTATTTTCCTATGCCACTGTCAAGCAGAGCCACAGAAGTGATCCCCAGGGTGAATTTCCTATTTCCCATCCAATCATCAAGATTTTTCTTGAAGAGTGCTAATGAGGAGCTTTGTTTGATTTAGAAAGGTAGTTTATTCCAGAGTATGGGAAGTCTCTGGGACAGGAATCTATCCCTCCGGCATGTTCTTTTTATTGTGGTGACAAGGTTTAGGTCCCTAGACCGTGTAGCTCAGAGGGAATGGGATTTCTTTAAGTGGAGCATGTCCAGCAGCTCTGGGTTTGACACAGCTTTGTATGTTAGGCAGAGATCACCTCTGAGTAGGCGATATGCGATGGAGTAACGCTGGAGTTTTTTTGAGAAGGTCTGCGTAGAGCATCTGTTTGAGGCCGGTAATCCTTTTGTGAGGTATTTCTGCGGCCTTTCCAGTTGTTGTAGATGTCTTGTGAGGTACATACCAAAAGGGGCATTGTACTCTATAATGGGTCTAATGAGTGATGAGTAGAGGGGAACAATGACGTCATTTTTTCTGGATGAGAAACCTTTTGTGATGAGGTGTGCCACGTAGAAGAATTTCCTGACTACTGTGGCGATGTGATTACCAAAGGAGAGACTACTGTCCACCTGTTTCCCAAGGTCTCTTATCACAATTTTAGTGTTAAGTATACTACCGCCTATGTTGTAGTTCATGGGTACAGAGTTTTTACCAAAGGGGATGACAATGCACTTTTTGGAATTGAGCTTGAGGCCATGGCTTTGACACAGGCATCTGTCTCAGTGAGGCCCTTTTGTAGAATTTCCACATTGTTAGGAGTTTTGATTATGGCTCCTAGTTTGCAGTCATCTGCGAACTTCATTAGCCAAAGACCTTCTGTGTTAGCCTATACTTCAGAGAAGTAGATACCAAACAGGAGAGGACCCAGAACTGAACCCTGTGGTACTCCACTTGTCACTGATCTGAAGTCGGATTTGGAGTCTGCTACTTTCACAGTGTGAGTTCTGTCAGTGAGCCAGTTGGCAACCCATCTTGTGACATAGGGATTTATACCTCATTTAGTGAGTTTATCTATAATTCCAGAGTGGGGGATGGTGTCGAAAGCCTTGACAGGATCTAGATAGGCTGTGTGAACCACCTTACCCTCGTCTACGGCTTTGGTGACTGCTTCAAAGAAGTCTATCAGGTTTAGGAGACATGATCTGCCTTTTACAAACCCGAACTGGTGGGGTCCAGAGTTTGGAGATTACCAATGTCTTTATTTATAAGTTCCATGATGATACGTTCCATGACCTTGCAGACCAGGCTTGTCAGGCTAATGGGGTGGTAGTTCCCGGGGTCCGTGGTGGCTCCCCCCTTGTGAAGTGGGATAACCGTCGCCCTAACTAACATTAGACAGGTAATCATAAATTCATTGCCAGGCTGGCCCTCATATCTGTTATAGACAGAGGCTGATAGTAAACATTCCCTAACTAACATATCCCCCCACATAACTTTTTAGCAACCTCCTAACAAACACCCCCCCCCCCAATTAAGATGCACATGCTACAAGGGGATGAAATTAAGTTGGATTTTGTGGCTAGGTTTATAAAGGCCCTGGTGATCATTGGCCTAATATATACCTATGAACCTATAAGAGGGCACACACCTAGTTTTGGTGCACCGTGTAATTCATCTGTTTTCTTTGACTTCCCTTATAAGAAAAAGAACTATTCAGAAAATTGCCTGAAGAAGTAGAAAATTTGAGACTATGACAGCAAATAGCTTCTGTAAGCTCAAAGACACCAGTATCAGTGAGGCACTTCTGCATTCCCCATGCATGGCATTGGTTACTGCTGAAGCCTCTGGTATGACCTGTATAGAGGCCACCACTCTGTTGGTCAGGGCCATGTCCATGTGAGACAAAACCTTCCTAAAGTCAACCAGACCTGAGGTCTATCTACAGGCCTTGGGTATCAGTGCCTATATGGTTAGCAGTGAAAAGGGAGGGTGATTTCCCCACATAGGTTCATAGGTAGGTACTAGGCTATCTGTCTAAAGGCATTTATAAGCCTAGCCAGAATGTGTTGGCTTTTGTCGCCCCTTTAGATTAGTTCCTTGTGCATCTGTCCAGCAGAGGCACTTAAGTGATCCCCGGAGTAAACTTTTTGTTTCCCATCCACTCGTCAAGGTTCATCTTGAAAAGTGTTAGTGAGGAGCTCTGCCTAATGTAGATTGGAATCTTGTTCCAGAGCATGGGAAGTCTCTGGGATAGGAATCTATCCCTCCAGCACATGCTATTTATTGTTGTGGTGAGGTTTAGATCCCTGGAGCATGTGGCTCGAGGGTATATGGTTTTCTTTAGGTGGAGCATGTCCATCAATTCTGGGTTGGACATGGCTTTGTATGTCAGGCAGAGATCACCTCTGAGTAGGCGGCATGCAACCGAGTACAGCTGGAGTTTCTTTAATTGAGTTGCATAGGGCATCTGTTTGAGGCCAGTGATCCTCTTGGTGAGGTACTTCTGTGGTCTTTCCAGCTGTTGCAGGTGTCTTGTAAGGTACATCCCAAATGGGGTGTTGTACTCTGTGATGGGTCTGATGAGTGATACGTAGAGGGGCACAATGACCTCTTTTGATCTGGATGCATACCCTTTTGTGATTAGGTAGGCCACATAGAAGCATTTTCTAACCACTTTGGCAGTGTGATTTTCAAAGGAGAGATTACTATCTACTTGGGTCCCCAGATCCCTTATTACGTCTTCTGTATTTAGGGGGCTACCACCTATGTGGTAGCTTGTGGGTACTTTGTTTTTTCCAAAGGGGATGATTGTTTTTTCCAAAGGGGATGACTATGCAATTTTTGGCATTTAGCTTGAGGCCATGGTTTTGACATTAGGCATCTGTCTCAGTGAGACCCTTTTGGAGGATGTCTGTGTCAGCTGGAGAGTCAGTTATAGCCCCTAGTTTGCAGTTGTCTGTGAACGTGGTCAGCCATAGTCTTCCTGTGCTTGCCTGTACCTCTGAGAAATATATGCCGAACAGGAGGGGTCCTAGGACTGAGCCCTGGGGAATGACACTTGAAACCAGTTTACAGTCAGAACTAGCTCCCGCAACTCTTATCATGTGGGTTCTGTCCGTGAGCTAGTTGGCAACCCATCTCGTGGTGTAGGGGTTTATGTTCAGGCTGGTGAGCTTGTCTATAGTACCAGACTGGGAAATGGTGTTGAAGGCCTTTGCGAGGTCTAGGTAGGCTGTGTGAACCACCCTTCCCTCGTCTATAGCCTTGGTAACTGTCTCAAAGAAATCCACCAGGTTTAGGAGGCATGATCTGCCCTTAAAGCCGAACTGGGTAGGGTAGGGTCCAGTGTTTGGAGGTTCCCATTGTCTCTGTTAATGAGATCCATGATGATGCGCTCCATAGCCTTGCAGACCAATCTAGTCAGGCTTATAGGGCGATAGTTCCCAGGGTCTGCTGTGGCTCCACTTTTGTGGAGCGGAATAACCATTGCTGTGCGCCACTCTGTGGGCATGTAGCCTATGGAGGGGCTTAGCTTGAATAGTGTGTTTAGGGGAGTCTATATTAGTACATCGAAGTATTACTACTTCGAATGTACTAATATCGAACCCTTTGCATCAAAAGCTGAAAACAGTGAAGCTGCAGAATATCGGATACTTTCCTAGGGAAAGTATTCGGTGGGCCATTTCTGCAGCTTCGCTATTTCCTCAACTGCGGTGCGAAGGTTATGGACCGGGTTAAGGTGAGTGTGCGATAGGGATCTTGGGGTTAGGGAGCAGGTAAGGTGAGTGTGCGATAGGGACTTTAGGGTTAGGGAGTGGGTAAGGTGAGTGTGCGATAGGGACTTTAGGGTTAGGGAGCGGGTAAGGTGAGTGTGCGGTAGTTATGGACCTTAGGGTTAGGGTTGGGGTAAGGTAAGTGGATAGCTAGTATTGTATGTATGGTTTAGTGTAGGGTTTTGTGAAGTGTATGTGTGTGGATTATGTAGTTTGGTGTGCTTGTGTTGTGTGTATGTTTGTTGGAACAGCAAATTTTTTCCCTGGGAAAAAAATTTGCTGTTCTGTGTGTTCGATGTTGTGGTGTTTCGAGTGAAATGGTTCGATATTAGAACATTCAATGTAGTAATACTTCGATGTTCTAATATAGACCCGTGTTTAGGTGAGGGGTTAGTTCATCTTTTAGCTTGTGTAGGATGCAGCCTGGGACACCGTCCGGTCCCATTGATGCTGTGTTTTTGGCTTTGGAGAGGGATGTTTTAACCTGAGTGTCTGTAATTTCAGGGGCACTACATTCTTCTGGTATGGTTATGGGCCCTTTTGGGGGTGAGAGGGGGTTGAAGTTTGTACTGAACCTGTCTGCCAGGATGTTGGTGATATCGGTCGGTTCAGTGTATTTTGTGCCATTCTGCACTAACTCCGAGCAGATCTGAGAACTGCCAGTTAGATTCTTGACATAACTAAAGAATGCCTTGCGGTTATCTTTGGAGTCCTTGGCAATTTTTTTTCGAAGCTAGCCTTGGATGATTTTATGAGGGTCATAGTTTCTTGCAGATACTGATCAGGGATGTCTTCCCTTCTTGGGATTTTACTCTTTTCTGTACTAGTTTCCTCCTTCTGTTGTATAGCTTGTTTATGGCAGAGGTCCACCAGACTGGTTTCCTTTTTTTGGAGAAGTGACTCTTGGTTTTGCGTGGGATAGCACGATCCATGCATTCTTGTAGGTGCCTGTAGAGTGCATTAGTAAAGGATTTTGCAGCATGGGCAGCGTTATCCTTTAGCATGGGGGATTTGAAACTTTCCACCTCAGTCTTAAGTAACGTGAAGTTTGCTTTTGAAAAGTTTTTCATGTTGGTTTCTTTGACCGGGTGTGGGGACGGAATGTGAATATTCAGAGTGATTAATTTATGGTCAGATCTAATCAGCGAGTAGTTGACCTCTGGTACCAGTCACCCATGTTGGTGATGACCAGGTCCAATATGTTGTCACCTCTGGTGGTGGTGTTGACCAGTTGATCCAGGGCATTTGAGTTTATAAATTCTAGGAAATGTTGGGCAAGGGAGTTAGTACTTAAGTAGTTCTCCCAGTTAATGTTTGGGTAATTGAAATCACCCAATATCATAGGTGTTTACTAGGCTAATGACCACAAGGGCCTTTTTAAGCCTAGCCATTCATCCCACATCTCTGACAAGTTCTGGTACCCTTGATAAGTGTAAGCAGAGGCTTGGGAGACTATACATTTACAAGCAGGGGCCTGGGAGATGAACCATTTACAGGTTGCCTGTGTCCATTAGAGACATAGGTGCCAAGCCAGGAATGAATTTCCTGTTCCCCATCCAGTTGTCCAAATTACACTTGAATTGGGTTAGGGAGGAACTCTCCCTCACATGGATGGGGAGCCTTCTCCAGAGAAGGGTTAGTCTCTGGAATACGTACCTATCTCTCCAGCAGGTCCTATTTATACCACAGGCAAGGTTTAAGTCTTTAGAATGGGTAATTATGGTGCTGTTGGTTTTGCGGATATGCAGGAGGTCCATCAGAGTGGGGTCTAAAAATGTCTTGTAGGCCAGGCACAGATCTCCCCTCAACAGTCTGTAGAAGACAGAATACAGGGATATGGCCTTGAGGCTTTCTGTATAGGTCATGTTACTTACACCCTATATTCTGTTACTGAGGAACATCTAGGGTTAGGGAGGAACTCTGCTTTTCATGGATGGGGAACCTGTTCCAGAGATGGGGAAGTCTCTGGGATGCATACCTATCTCTCCAGCAGATCCTTTTTATATCACAGGCAAGGTTTAAGTCTTTTGATTGGGTCATTCTGGTGCTGTTTGTTTTGTGGATATGCAGGAGGCCATCAGAGTGGGGTCTGACAATGCCCTGTATACTAGGCATAGATCTTCCCTCAACAGCCTGTAGGAGACGCAATACAAGGATAGGGCCTTGAGGTGGTCTGCATAGGACATTTTACTTATGACCTGTATTATTTTAGTGAGGAACCTCTGTGGATGTTCCGTTTGTTGGGTATGTCTGGTTAGGTACATAACAACGGGGTCATTGTATCTGACAGATCTAATGAATGCTGAATACAGTGGAACAATGACTTCCTTGGACCTAGATGCCATACCTTTGTTTTTAAGTTGTGCAACATAGAATGATTTCCTCACTACTGTAGACACATGATGGTCAAAGGATAGATTACTGTTTGTGTATCCCTAAGTCCCTGACTACTTGGTCAACTCTAAGGGGTGTGTGTTCAGTATGATAGTTACCAGAGGTGGATGACTTCGCGAAGTATACCGTTATGCATTTCTTGGCATTTAGTTTTAATCCATGGGTCTGATACTAGTTGTTTGTCTGTGTCGGCCCTTCCTGGAGAAAATTTGTGTCAGTGTGGGATTCAGTGATAGCAATCATTTGCAAATTTAGTCAGCCAGAGACCATTAACGTTGGTCTTGACTTCAGAGAAGTAAATGCTAAAAAGGAGCAGTCCAAGGAGTGATCCCTGAGGGATTCCACTTGTGACTGGCCTCTTTCTTCTGGTGGGCTCTCCACTTCTAACTTCCTGGGTCCTGTTTGTGAGCCAGTTGGCTATTCACCGGGTTGCAAACGGGTTTGTACCTAACTTCTTCAGTTTGTCAACAGTGCCCAAGTAGGGTATTGTCAAATGCCTTGGCCAGGTCAAGGTAGACAGTGTGAACCATTTTGCCCTCATCCATTGCTTTAGTGAGCTTCTCAAAAAAGTCCACCGGGTTGAGTAGGCATGACCTGCCCTTGATGAAACCAAACTGGGTTGGGTCCAGTGTCTGGAGGTTTACTATATCAAAAAACAAGTAATCTTCGTGGTATCCCCGAAGTCTCAAAACAACCCACTAAAGTGTAGTGGGTCTAAAAACAAAACAGTGCAAGAAACTTCTCTGTGTGGAAGATTTTCAGTCTATATATTTCTAGTTAATCACTGTATATTAATCAGATCAGACAATAGTAGTAGAAGTAGCGAACGTAAACTTGTCAAGTAAAAAAGTAATAATAGAAAATATATAATTCTACAGCATTACTAAGTATTCGAAAGTAATCCAAGCAAGGCAGGCAGTCTGTTTCCAGTCGAAAATCCTTTATTAAGTACACAGACAAGCGATCCAAGTAAAACAAAAGTAGAGTAATAATTTCCACACAAGCTTTCTAAATATATATATACTTTTTATCAGGCATGGGAGTGGTTTATTGTGCTATAAAACAAAGTGTTATTGGTACACATGTTAAATTCACATCCCTTCCCCCATCAGTGTGACATTCGAGCTGGTCCTGCCCTACCTAGTAGCTGTCATAATAATATATAGCCTTAATGTACTTTAATGGTACATCTTATTTAACCAAATTATTAAGTAGATTATTAAGTCTGTGATTTTATACAAGGCAATATACTACATGGCTGGAAATATATCAACCTTAGTTCATTTTGCGATCAAACATTATATATAAATATATACATATACATTTTGCATGTAAAAATCAGTTTCTGTTTTCATAACCTATTGTTAACAAAGATCACTTTCGTCCTTCTAGACTTCTTCAGGTCTGTGTACAAGAACCCTAAAAACCTATATAATTGTATAATTAGTTAGTATTGTTATTACCATCATTTTGAATAAAGTGGAAAAAAGAGAACCAGAAAAAAATAAAAAATATATATATGTATGATGATGGAAACAAAATATACACAAATTTCAAATGATTTAAAATGGTATTTAAAACCAATTTGTAGAAAAATAAAATAAAATAAAAGACAATTAGTCATGTAAACAATGTGGCAATTTTCTAAGTTCCAGTGCACTTTTAATTGAACAGTAGTAGTTTAGTCCAGGCTTTCTAAAAGAGTTCAGCTTTAATTGCCACATGAGTTCATGTTTCTCCAGAATATTTGGGATGTCTCCTTCAAGATCACCCATGTCTATGCGATCCAGGATCTGGATCTTAAAACCTGTGTGTCTTTTATGAAGAGAAAGGTGTTTGGCTAGTGCATTATTTTTACATCCAGAGCGGATTTCTGACAGATGACATGAAATCCTTCACTTGAGTTTATTTACAGTCTTGCCCACATAGAATGCATCACATTCATTGCACTGTGCCCTGTAAATTACTTTTTTAGTGTTACAGTCACCCCCTGCACTGGTTTTAATGATCTTATTTAAATAAGGGCAATAAAAGCTATCACCTTGCTGTATAAATATACAAAATGTACAATTAGTTTCACATCTTTTAGTATTTTTCTCACATGGTCTAGGTTTAAATTCAACAAAACTTCTAATATTCCTGGCCTTCCTATAAACAAATGATGGGGCTTCACCTAAGATGTTAATCAGAAAAGGGTTTCCTGTGACAATGTCCCAGTTTTCTTCAATAATATTTTTGATACTGTGATAGTCCAAAGTGTGTCAGGATGCAGCTATTTTTTGCATTTGTTATTCTCTGTGGGATTACTTAACATTTTTCTACTGGGGAGGTTGAGTGAAGGTGCTTCAGTCCTTTTCAGTTCTATAATGGGTTCCAGGATGTTTTTTTAACATCTGACTTTCATAGCCTCTCACTAGAAAATCAGTCTCTAAGTTGTTCAGGTTTCTCAAAAATGGTTCCATCTCTGAGGTAATTCGAGCTAATCTATAAGTCATACATAAGAGATTCAATGGATTTTTTGAAGAAAATAAAAAACATTACAGTGGAAGCTGACAGTATTTTGGTAACTATTGATGTGGAATCCTTGTACTCAGTGCTCCCTCACAATTACTATATAACAGCAGCTATGGAGTCTTTTAAGAAACATAATCAGGGTACACAGGCACAACTGCAAAAGTTAAGCAAGCCCATTAATCTTGTACTGGACTTCAGTTTCTTTACTTTCAATGGCAAACACTACAAACAAAAAACTGGTATAGCAATGGGGGCTGCCATGGCTCCCAGCATAGCTAACATAGCCCTGGGCAAATGGGAGGAGGACTTTGTGTTAAACAACACAGACTACATGCAGCATATCACATGCTATTTACGTTTTATTGACAATGTCTTTATTGTGTGGGAAGGTGACACCTTGCAGCTTGGAGATTTTATCACGTACCTCAATCAAACAACCCCGTTCCTGAAGTTTACCTCTTCCCATAGCTGTACTTCAACCACTTTCTTAGATATGCAGATTTCCAAGGACACCAACAATAACAGAATCACCACTGATTTATTCAGAAAACCTATAGATTAGCTCGAATTACCTCAGAGATGGAACCATTTTTGAGAAACCTGAACAACTTAGAGAATGATTTTCTAGTGAGAGGCTATGAAAGTCAGATGTTAAAAAACATCCTGGAACCCATTATAGAACTGAAAAGGAATGAAGCACCTCCCCAGTAGAAAAATGTGAAGGTGAAGCCCCATCCTTTGTTTATAGGAAGGCCAGGAATATTAGAAGTTTTGTTGAATTTAAACCTAGACCATGTGAGAAAAGCACTAACAGATGTGAAACTAATTGTACATTTTGTATATTTATACAGCAAGGTGATAGTTTTTATTGCCCTTATTTAAAGAAGATCATTAAAACCAGTGCAGGGGTGACTGTAACACTAAAAAAGTAATTTACAGGGCACAGTGCAATGAATGTGATGCATTCTATGTGGGCAAGACTGTAAATAAACTCAAGCGAAGGATTTCAGGTCATCTGTCAGAAATCCGCTCTGGATGTAAAAATAATGCACTAGCCAAACACCTTTCTCTTCATAAAAGACACACAGGTTTTAAGTTCCAGATCCTGGATCGCATAGACATGGGTGATCTTGAAGGAGACATCCCAAATATTCTGGAGAAACATGAACTCATGTGGCAATTAAAGCTGAACTCTTTTAGAAAGCCTGGACTAAACTACTACTGTTCAATTAAAAGTGCACTGGAACTTAGAAAATTGCCACATTGTTTACATGACTAATTGTATTTTATTTTATTTTTTTTCTACAAATTGGTTTTAAATGCTATTTTAAATCATTTGAAATATGTGTATATTTTGTTTCCATCATCATGCATATATATTTTTTTATATTTATTATTTTCTGGTTCTCTTTTTTCCACTTTTTTCAAAATGATGGTAATAACAATACTAACTAATTATGCAATTATATAGGTTTTTAGGGTTCTTGTACACAGACCTGAAGAAGTCTAGAAGGACGAAAGCGATCTTTGTTAACAATAGGTTATGAAAATAGAAACTGATTTTTACATGCAAAATGTATATGTATATATTTATATATAATTTTTGATCACAAAATGAACTAAGGTTGATATATTTCCAGCCATGTAGTATATTGCCTTGTATAAAATCACAGACTTAATAATCTACTTAATAATTTGGTTAAATAAGATGTACCATTAAAGTACATTAGGGCTATATATTATTATGACAGCAACTAGGTAGGGCAGGACCAGCTCGAATGTCACACTGATGGGGGAAGGGATGTGAATTTAACATGTGTACCAATAACACTTTGTTTTACAGCACAATAAACCACTCCCATGCCTGATAAAAAGTATATATATATTTAGAAAGCTTGTGAGGAAATTATTACTCTATTTTTGTTTTACTTGGAGTGCTTGTCTGTGTACTTAATAAAGGATTTTTGACTGGAAACAGACTGTGCCTGCCTTGCTTGGATTATTTTCGAATACTTAGTAATGCTGTAGAATTATATATTTTCTATTATTACTTTTTGACTTGACAAGTTTACGTTCGCTACTTCTACTACTATTGTCTGATCTGATTAATATACAGTGATTAACTAGAAATATATGGACTGAAAATCTTCCACACAGAGAAGTTTCTTGCACTGTTTTGAGGTTTACTATATCATTACTGATCATCTCCATGATATTTCTTTCCATGGCTCTGCTTACAAGACTAGTGAGACTTGTGGGTCTGTATATGGGCCACCTTTTGCAGAGGGATGATTATTGCTCTTCTGCATTCATGAGACATGAAGCCTGTTTCGAGGCTAGAGTTAAATAACAATTCCAGAGGACCTGGTAGGTCATATTTCATGCTATTTAGAAGGCATCCTGGTATATTGTCTGGGCCCACTGATGCAGTGTTCTTGGCCTTAGAGCATTAAGGACTTGTTCCCAAGTTTTAGCAGTGGGAGTTGCATTTGATGGTATTTCCTGAGGGAAGGTTGAGGGAGAGAGAGTTAAAGTTGGAGCTGCGTTTGTTGGCCAGTAGGTTTGCTATATCCTTTGCCTCAGTATAGGTGGTTCCATTTACTAGGAGCTCTGTACAAAATTGTGTATTGCCTTTGAAATTACAGAAATGACTAAAGAATGCCCCGTGGTTGTCCTTGGCCTGGGAGGCCAAATTTATCTCAAATTTGGCTTTGGTGGACTTTATTTGTCCACTGAGTTGTTTGTTTAGTTTGATGAGAGTGATTTTATCCTGCTTGGTGCTGCACCTCCTAATTTTTGCCATGCTTTTCTTCCTTCTGTTATACAGCTTTTGTGATTCCACCAGGGTGTCTTGTTTTTTGAGTTAACAGGTTTATATGTATTTACTAGGCTAATGACCCCAAGGGCATTTTTAAGCATAGTCATGCATCCCAACTCTCTGACACGCTCTGGTAACCTTGATAAATGTAAGCAGGGTCTTGCGAGACGAAACATTTAAAAACAGGGGCCTGGGAGATGAACCATTTACAGGTTGCCTGTGTCCATTAGAGACATAGGTGCCAAACCAGTGATGAATTTCCTGTTCCCCATCCAATTGTCCAAGTTACAGTTGAATTGAGTTAGGGAGGAACTCTGCTCCAAGTGGATGGGGAGCCTGTTCCATGGACGGGATATTCTCTGGGATGCATACCTATCTGTCCAGCAGGTCCTGTTTATATCACAGCCAAGGTTTAAGTCTTTAGAATGGGTAATTCTAGTGCTGTTGGTTTTGTGGATATGCAGGAGTTCCATCAGAGTGGGGTCTGATAATGCCCTGTATACATGGCATAGATCTCCCCTCAAAAGTCTTTATGAGACAGAATACAGGGATAGGGTCTTGAGGTGGTTCTGCATAGGACATTTTACTTGCATCCTGTATTCTTTTAGTGAGGAACCTCTGTGGACATTCCATTTGTTGGATATGCCTGGTTAGGTGCATACCAAAGGGGGTCATTGTACTCTGTGGTAGGTCTGATGAATGCCAAATACAGTGGAACAATAGCTTCCTTGGACTTAGATGCCATACATTTGTTGCACAACATAGAATGATTTACTACTCGTGATGGTCAAAAGCTAGATTACTATCTGTGTGTGCCCCTGTGTCCCTGACTACTGGGTCAGCTCTTAGGGGTGTGTTGTCAGTATGATAGATACCAGGGGTGGATGACTTCCCAAAGGATACTATTATGCATTTCTTGGCATTTAGTTTTAGTCCGTGGTTCTGACAACAGTTGTTTGTCTGTCAGCCCCTCCTGGAGAACATTTGTATCAGTGTGGGATTCAATGGCAGTTCCTAATTTGCAATTGTCTGCCGACAGCCAGAGACAACTGACACTGGCAAGTAAGTGCCAAAAAGGAGTGGTCCAAGGATGATCCCTGAGAGACTCCACTTGTGACTGGCCTCTTTGTAGAGGTGGACTTTCCAATTCTAACTTCCTGGATCCTGTCTGTGAGCCAGTTGACTATCTACCAGGTAACATGCGAGTTTGTACCTAACCTCTTGAACACTGCCTGAGCGGGCTATTGTGTCAATTGCCTTGGCCAGGTCAAGGTAGGCAGTGTGAACCATTTTTCCCTCATCCATTGCTTTGGTGACTTTCTCAAAGAAGTTCTGTTCTTCTTCCAGGTGGGTTGAGCTGCCTCTGTGCAGCTGTTAACATGCTTTTGTAGGGTTTCTGTGAACAGTTCTGCTTAGGCAGCAGTGTTCTCAGGGTTTATGGGGGCTTGAAATTTTGCCAAGTTATCACTTAATAACATGAAGTTGGCCTTAGAGTATTTCCTGATTATTCCAGGGTTAGCTGGGGTGTCCAGGTTTTAATTTTACTCCAAAGAAGACCATTTTGTGGTCTGACCTTACCAGGGAAGACATTACATTGGGGGTGTGCAGGACTCTCCCATATTAGTGAGGACCAGATCCAGTATGGTTCACCCCCTGGTTAGTGTATTGACAGTCTGGTCCGGGGAGTTTGTGTTTGCAAAATCCAAGAATCTCTGTGCCTGTACATTTGGTGTCTTATAGGATTTTGTTAACAGTGGGGTAATTGTAGTCCCCCACTACAATGTTTGTTCACAAGGAGGCCAGAGGAAAGTGGGTCCAGGTTCTAACTGTCCTACCCCTTGAATAGATGCCCCCCCCCTAAGGCAGACCACATTTTCAACCATAGGCATAGGATACCACAGCCGAAACAGAAGTCACCTAGCTTGCTTCTGCCTGGGATGAGTCAGCCTTCCCCTGCCTTTCAGGTTCCCCCTCAAGAATTCCTCAAGTTGACCCAGGACTTTGTGGATTTTTTTGAAGCTGAGACAGCCAACCTCAGAAGAGCCCTCAGTGGCAGGTGCTCCAAAAGTGAAATTGATCTTTCTCCGTAGAAGGGCTCAGACACCTTAGACACAGAAGAGGATGAACTGAACTATGTGGACCAGTTGCCTTCCCTCTCTTATTTTCAGTCAGACACTGAGGACACCTTGTCATTTGCCTCATCCACAGAGTGTGCCTCATTTGGGCGTACCTTTCACATTTATTAAAGGGAAACCAAGGAATTTGCTTAGGTCCAGAGTAGTTACATGAATTTTCTGGGCCTGCCTAAACACAAACTTCTGGCCATTTCTGCACTCTTAGAATGTCTGAATGATGCATTTAATTGTGCCTCTTTGGAGCCAGACATCCAGTCCCCGTCCAGCTCCTTGGAAGGCAAAACACTTTATATGGTGCATAACTTCCCAAAACCCCCTATATAAGAACCCATAAGTTGACTCAGCAGTGGTGTGGGTGGATTCCAGGAAGGGATTAAACTCGAACACTGCATCCAAAGTCAGAAAGAGTAAAGTCGTTGACTGCTGTGGGAGAAGACATACCACAGCTACCCTCCCTGTTACAGCCATTAACTACCAGTCTCACATGCTGAATTTTCAGGAGTCCCTCCATGACTGGCTGAGACTGAAGACAAAATGAAAAGATGGTCAGGACCTGTGCAGCCTTGGTTGCCAGGTATTCCATGAAATGCATCTGTGATGTAGTTGATACATCATGCAGGGCAGATGTCCACAGGGTTTATGATTTGGCGCATGTGCAGTTGTAGACACAGCCCCTGCCAGAGCATTTAATAGCAGAGCTCCTTAATGCAGTTCTGGACAAGCAGCTTGTTTTCTGACCTCTGTGGAGAAGGTATGTAGGAAACTGGAGGAAATGGGAATAATCGGTCTATCTGGGATTGTTTCTTTCCTTTGCCCTGAGTTACAGTAGAAATGATCCCAGTAAGAGTCGGCCCTTCTGCTCTAAGCAAGACAAAGCCAGTCAACCAAATGGTTAAAGGACCCACTACAAGAAAAAAAAAAGGTCGGTCAAACCAGGGTGGGAAGCCTTGCAACCCTAAGGGTCATGATATCCAAATGGTACACCTGTGATTCAGTAAGACTCATCCTCCACCCTCGCATCACACTTGCCTTGTGCTCCTTTTCCCCTCTTGTCTTTATAGGAAATAGGCTGGCCCAATTAATACAGTAGTGGGGAATCATCACACAAAATGGTTCAATTCTGCAGATACTAAAGCAGGGGTATTGACTACATTAAAAAAATCTGGGCATTTCACCCATCTCCAAGAAGCAAATGTGTCTTATCCCACCCCTGCCAAATGATTTATTATCCCAAGGCATTATTCATAGAATGCCAAAAAGGTAGGAAGGCAAAGGTTTCTATTCTGGAATTTTTCTGGTTCCAAAAAAAGAAGGGACTTGGAGGCCAACTTTTGACGAATCAGAATTAAACATGTTTCTAAACATTCCAAACTCCAAAATGCTAACCTTGCAGTACTTTCTACCATTACCCCTACCATAAAGTTACACATCCTCTCTGGATCTAAGAAGCACCCATCTATGTTATCCCCAGGGTGGTAGACAAGACAGCTCCTCAAGTATGAAGCAGGGACTTCCACTACCAGTTCACTTCCATGCTCTTTTGCTTGTCTGTTGCATCCAAGGTCTTAACAAATTGTCAAGCTTCAGTAATTGGATTTTGCAGCATCAATGAACACCAAATGCTGCGTCAAGGGCATTCAGATTTACCCGCACCTAGATAACTGCATCAGCCAGGCAAAATGCCTGGCAGAAATCTAGGGAATTCTAAAGTTTACTCAGAATTGCTTCACTCCATGGTACTTTTCTCAAATCTCCTGAAGATGCATTTTTCTTTTTCAAGACAAGTACTGCTTCTAGGGGCACTGCTGGACATAGAACAGGAGAAAGCTTTCCTTCTGTCAAACAGAGCGCCCTTTTTCCTCTAATATTTCAAGACTGTCTCCATACAGAAACTGCTCACTAAAACAAAGTTCCTCTTACCTGGCCCCATGCCACAGTGAATGGAAATTTGACTGTGACCAAGGCAACCTGGGTAAAGTTAGTGGCCCACAACACTGGAAATTTCAGTCGGGGGGGGGGGGGTGAAGGAGTTTGGCACACTCACTTCTTCCAAGACTTGGATAGTTGTGTGTGCTCTGTGGTACATAGGAAAGGTGTGAATTTTTCCAGTGAACATTGAGAAAACCCCCTTCCATGCTTCCAGTTTAGTGGGAGGGCTGCTCGCTGGTAACATCCCTTGTGGATGTGAGAGACATCCAACACGGAAAGTCCAGTGCATGTCCCCTATCTGTTGCATAACTGGTTTTGCACAGGTTTGTAAGGCAACAGAAATGGAAAAACGTCAGTCCACCCTACCTGATGAGTACATAAATGATGGTCCTCTCTGCCAAATTGCCCCTCTTGGTGATGAGGAAACAAATGGGTCAGTTACCAGTGAGGGGAATGGATGATTGCAGGCAGTGGTCATAAAAATAAGGGAAAAATTACAATGGTACTGAAGAAACAGAGGGTGCCAACTGTCCAATTACTTTAGTTCCCCATTCCTTTACTGCCTTGCAACAGAATGGAGATGTCATATTGGATAAACCAAGTCTGCCTAGTTCGGGGTACCCTTCAAGCTAGCTCAGGTACCTCAGACCCTCACCACAGACTACTTGGACTTAGCCTAGCCTGGAGAACCCACGTGGGAGACCTGAGGATCCAGGAGATTTGGGATAGGGCTTTCAGCAGAAGGCACATCAACATAAAGAAGATGATAGCAGTGGTTCTAGCAGTTAAGACTTTTAAGCCCATTTGGCAACACTGAACATCCAGACAACACCCAGTGATGTGATGCATGTTTTCTGCAGGCTACCAGTGCAAGTGTGGGTGCAGGCCCAGGAGTGAAGTCTGACTCTCGGAGATACTTGTGTACCATCACAGGAGAATGCATTGGTAATTCAGCTGAGCAGAACAGAATAAGACTCCCATGAGTGGCTACTAAACAAGGGCATATTTCTGGATGATGATGATCACAGCTGGGTTGTGCCAGAAGGAGACACTTTTGCTTCTATGGAAAACAGCTGACCAAATACTGAACCAGGATATCAACAGTGGGTGGGGTCTGCTCAACATATGCCTTCTCATAGACTGGGCAGGTATGTTGCTGTATCCTTTCCCTCCCATAACCTTAATTCCCAGAGTGTTACAGTATATTAGGGAAAATAGACCATAAATGGTATTGGTAGTCCCATTCTAAGGTAAGATTGGTTCTCCCTACTGCTGGAGCTAATAAAGACAGATTATCCCAGTATATGGATCTCTTAACTCAAAACAAGCATCCCTAGTGTACCCCAGCATGAAGACAGTAATGCTGATGGTGTTGTTGATGTTGCATTCATCTGCTTGAAACACATGTTTTTCTGAAGAGATGCTACCTACCTATCTTGAGGGAGGCCAGAAGACTTAAAACAAGAAATCATACCAGGTTTAGTGGAAAAGGTTCTTCTTTTTTAACCTTAGCAGAGACTAGGACCTGAATTTTGCCTAGTTGTCTCTGGCACTCTCCTGTTTGTCAGACATGTACAAAATAGGCCTACCATAATCCTCACTGAAAATGCACATACTTGCCATCTCAGCCTGTCTGCCATGGGAACTGCCACTTGTCTCATTTGTTAAGTTAAGCAATTCCTGAAAGGCATATTGTATTTGATACCACCATCACAAAAGAGGGAAATTATTCCACGTGCCACTTGAAGTGCGTCTTAGAAAAGCTCAGCTTGCCCCCTTTCAGCCTACCTCTGCCATCCTCAAACATCAGTCGTGGAAAGTTGTGTTGCTGGTAGCACTAACTTCTGCTTGTAGGATTTTGGAGCTGTAGGCCCTCGTGTTCTGAAATGTTTATAATCTTTCATAAGGACAGAGTCACTGTAAGTAGTACGGTGATGATGGAGCTGACCCTGAAAAAAAAACTTTTCACCTCCCTGTAATTTTCCTATTACTGTAGAAGTAGAAAGAGAGAATCCATAAACATACTACATGTGCACAGGCCACTGAGATTTTATTTCAACAGAATAAATCATTGCAAGCAATCAGAGCATTTATACATTTCTTTTGCCAGGGCAGGGAGAGTAAATCTTTTATCATACAAAAAAAAAAATTCAAAAGGAGTAGCACACTGCATCTGCCTTTTTTGCCCAGTCATGGTAAAATAATTTTAGACCATGTTAGGACCCATTCTACAAGGACTACTGCAGCTACCCTGCCTTTCTTAGAATAGCCTACATTCTATACAGGAAGCAGCAGTTTGGTCTTCTGAGCACACATTTTCAAAACATTCTAACCTGACATTGGCTACCATTTTCAGATCTTTTTACTGCAGTTTAGTGAGACTCTTGAGTGAGTGGTTGGTGGCGTTAGTCCGTCAGCTCAGCCTAAAGCAAAAGCTTCTAGATAAGTACCCCACTGAAGAACCTTCTTATATTTCAGTATTACTTGTGTTGCATTTGGTGCTGTAGATGTTAGATACCAAGATTAGCAGTTGTACTAGACCCTTATATCTAGGTCTGAAACACAAGGTGCCTGATTTCTCCAGTGTTCATTTTTCAGTTAGTGCACCAGTAAGTATAGGACAGAATCTTTAGAGAAGTATGCCTTCCTCATAACCCTGTGGTTTGGTTTAAGCCTGTCAGGGCATCCACTGGTTCCTCTCCTGACTACCCCAAGAAAAGAAGGGAGAAATGCCAAAAGAGAAGGTTTGAGAGACTGTCAACAAAATGTTGCAGTTGGGTGTCTGCTAGGTTTGAGTGCTCCATTATTATTGATCTGCTTTTGCAAACCCCATATCTGGCACCTTGCTCAGCTGAGACTTCTGATCTGACTCATCAGGAGGCTTCCACACTCTTGGATGTCCTAAGGAGACAAAACAGACCATCTTTTTTATTGGAGTCACATTACAAGTCTGACAGTGGCACATTGGTTGTTATGTCTGAAGGGAAGGGAGATATCTTATAATACTTCTGCATAAAGAAGTCGGGGGGGGGGCAGCATTGAAGTCTCAGGCATTCATCTGTGTCCCTGGGCCTACAATCTAATCTTCACACCCTAGAAAGATCCAAGACACTGAAGCCAAAGCAGTTGTTGGTCAGTCTGCCCCAGAAAATGCTGATGGAGTCTCATACCCCCTCCTAACCAGTTCTTTTTGCAGAATCTATTCAAGTTGGCCAAAGATTTCGTGGAATTCTTAAAATCTAGGTAGCTAGCCTCTCACATAACGTCTCTCTCAGGGATTCTCACCTGTAAAAAGAAGAAGTTATGATGCTATGCATGCATCATGCAGGGCGTTTGGCACAAAGTTAGTGGTTAGGAGACATGCTTGGTGGAGAACTCAACCCCTTCCAGAGCATGTAAAGGCAGAGCTTCTCAGTGTATCTCTGGACAATGAGCTCCTCTTTTGGTTTCTTGCAGAGAAGATGCTTTTGAAAAAAAACTGTAGGAAAAAGGGGAAATGTTGCAGTCCATTAAGGACTGATTTCATTCCCTACCCCCTAGATGCTGAAGAAATTACACAATTAAAAGCTGTCCTTTTCCATATCAGCAAGGCAGAAATAAAGGACCGGAAGGGAAAAGGAGGAATTTCAGAAAAAAATGGCAAACTAGCAACAAAGGCAGACCTGGCAGCCCCCAGAGCCATGACAAAGGAAGGGAGTATCTATGACTTTGTAGTCACCTCCTTTTCCCACCCCCAAAGTTAACACCCCAGCAGGATCCCCACCCTCCTCCCAATCAACATGAGGATAAAATAGGAGGCAGACTTAACTTCTTTACAGATCAGTGGGAAAACATTACTTAGGACAAATGGGACCCAGACTCTTCAGTTCTAAAGCAAACTAAGATTCAGGGGCATTTCAAACAGCATTACTTTATGGTCCTGTAAACAGGTCAAATGGCATGCAGTCCCATTGAGAGGGATCCAGAAAATGAAACAGTAACTGTTTATTTTTACTCAATTCTGTTCCTAGTCCCAAGGAAAAAAGGGTCTTAGAAACCCATTGTGGATTTTTCAAAAGTAACCAAGGTGTCTGGTAGTGTTACATTTAGGATGCTCTCCCTTCAGAATGTCTTGTCCAGGATCTTCTCATTGGCCCTTGTAGTAACAGATAGGAAGAATGCCTGCCTGCTTGCATATCCCTGTAGCAAAATGTGCAGACAGTACCCAAGGTTTGAGATAGGGGGCTTACCAATTTAGATATTTGCCGTTTGTCTTGTTCTCTGCACCCAGGGTTTTTATAAGGTACCTGGCTGCAGACGTAGCCCTCTGTAGGACACAGGGAGTTCACGTTTACCCTTGTGTGGGTGGTTGTTTCATCCAGGTCACATCCAGCCAGGCAATAGTGAGGGCCTTAAAGATGACCATGACTTAGTCCCACATCTTGGAAGCATCTTCAAACCTTGAAAAGTCTCATTTATAGCCTGCAAAGAAAGTCACCTTCTTGGGTGCCTCTTAGATTTGGACAGCCGACATGCTTTTTCCCCATAAACAAAATGTTACTCGTCATACAGTACTTCACATAGTATGGTAGGTAAAACAGAACGTTAACCAGGGGGTTCCTCAGAGTTTTGGGGTATGTAACCTTCTGCATCTATATGGTCTCTTTAGCAAGGTTACACATGTGAAAGCTGCAGTGATATCTCAATAACAGGCAGTTCCAGTATGCTCATCCCCTACAGACTGGAGTCCTCCTCCTACTTTGCATCAGGAAAGAACTTGCTTGCTGGATTTCACAGATTTCCCTGAACCAGGGATGGCACCCTTCATGGTGGGGCTAGAATCCTAGATCCTTACAGCAGACTCCAAAGAGTTTGCTTGGAGAGCCCAGTTGAGAGATATAGGAATGAACTAGACTCTAGTTTTAAAACAAGGAATGCAAACATCAGTGACATCATTTATTTATTTTTATTTATTTATTTATTTAAACATTTGTTAACTGGCAAAGTCCGACTTGGAACAAAGCCAATTTTCACCAGAAGTCCGAGCAGAAACGCTTCAGACGCATGTCTTTGTAACGTGGGAGGAAACCAGACCACCCGGAGGAAACCCACAGAAACACAGGGAGGACATGAAGACTCCACACAGAAGGTACCCCAGCCGAGAATTGAACTGGAGAACCTCTTGCTGTGAGGCGACAACGCTACCGCTGCACCACTGTGCCATTCTAGCTGTGAAGACATTCAGGCACATTTTTATAAGAGAGACCCTTGCTGATCACAACAGATAATGCCACAATGAGGTGGGACATAAGCAAGCAAGGGGCAACCCACTCCTATCTCCTGCGCAGGCCAGCTGTGCAGGTATGGGAGCTGGCACATGAGCTGGGGGATGACTCAGAGGGCCTAATGCATTCCCTACCTGAATAACATTCTGGCAGCCAGCTTAAGCATATCAAAACTGCATTCCATTGAATGGGTGCTAAAGAGGGAATTGCCCTTAAATCTAGGCCACAGATCGAGTGTGCCAGAAGTGGACTTGTTTGCTTCTCCCAAAAACTGACAAGTGAGCAAATATTGCACCAGGATACTGGCGAGATGCCTGAACAGCAGATGTCTTCTCTATCCTATGGGCCAGTCTGTTTCTGTATGCTTTTCTTCCAATTTCCCATAACCCCCAGGGTATTACTGAAAATCTGGTCGGAGAGGCTAAAGTGATCCGTATTGCACCCATTTGGCCAGGTAGCATTGGTTCTCCCACCTGCTGAGTCTGGCAAGAGAGGTACCATTCATGTTCCCTAACAGCTGTTTTGGTTGCTCTGTCCTCCAGTAGAAGAATCTCAGAATTGCAAGTTCTCTCTTATGCAATGAACCCTTTATGGAGTTCCATAAGGGCAAGATCACTTTGCGTACCAGTCCCTCCTTCATGCCAAAAATGGTTACAGAGCTGTGGACTTTTGGTAGGGCAGCTGAGTAATTGGCATTCTCATTGCAGCTTTCTATGGGTGAGAACTAGTAAATTTAGAAAGAGCCAGTGATTGACCTTAACTTCATCTCTGCACAGTTTTGGATAATCTGGGAGAAATGTGTGAATGTCTTCCAGAAGTACAAGAGGAAATATGAAGCAAAATAATAAGTGGGTGGGCACGTGTCAGCAGAAGAAAACCACAAGATGAACCCAGCAAGAGAGTGAAATAGACATGGATTGAAATATAGAGGATACAGTATCACTGATAGTACATCTCTGTACGAAAATATTATCAAACATGCTCCTTGGTATTTAAAGTTAGTGATATATTGTAGGAATGTATTATTTTACATAAGAGATCAGCAGAAATGGAGACACAGAAAAGACAGAGAAAGAGCTAAAAGACAGACTGGTGGAGTAGTAAGTAACCCAGGAATAAATAAAACAATAATTGAACTGTAAGACCATTCATGGAGAGAAAAGTTAAGGTTTAATGAAGTGCCAGAAAAAGCTTTGTAGCCCAGCTGCCTTAACTTCATATGGGAGTCCCTTAGTGAATGGTCAGGTATCCTGCAGCATGAAGTGTAGATTGAGAGGCTCACAGAGGTTGTACCCCTATGGCTATGGCACGTTATATGTTTTGTGTCAAACTACAGATATATCAGCAGAAGGAAGTAATATGGTCTGGCAGTTGGTGTGGAGGATTAAGGCTCCAGATTAAGCAGACTGGGTGCAGGGTTTCAGCGTTTGATTCTCCAACTGTATGACTTTGAGCAAGTCACATAATCAGAAACCCCTACCTAACTCATTCACTCTAATGGAGCTCCGGAGGTTTGCACTGTAATTTCCAATGGGCGGAGCCTAAGCCTTTTGGCAAAATCAAATTATGCCCTCACATTTCAAACAAATGTTCATATCTGTGGAACCAGAGAGGTTATGAAAGTAGTATAAATGGCAAACTCTACAGCACAAACTATTTTTATAGTGGTAGTATTCTTTAGGTTTTAGGTCATGGTAAACACAGTAACTACTATATTTGTCATAGTTTGTAAACAACTTAATATCTCAGCAACCACTCAAGTTACACACATACTGTCAGCAGCATTTTTATTTATCTAGCTGAGAGTTTTCATATGAGGCTAAGGAGCTCTGTGTTACTTGGTTTTTGAGATATTTAGAAAAACATGAAGATTATATCTATATAAATTAATATCACAAAAACAGTTAATATTTATTTACCTGTGCTAGACAGAGGTCCAATATTAATGCAGTTGAGTTTGCCATTGTGTAAGTTTTAAGATGTAATCTTTTAAAACCTTGTACATAGCACGGTTTTGGAAATGATACAAATAGGAGCAAGCAATATTTGATGCCTAGAGATGTCAGTGGGAGTTAACTGCAGATGCACCTGGAGGTGTCACTCGGCTGTAATGAGCTAACTAGAGCATTTTGGGTTGGGGGGGTGACATAATGATTGAGGTGTTTACCTCACAGAGACAAAAAGTACACGGTTTGATTCTCACCTTTTTCACTCTCTGGTTATTGGCTAGGCATGAAATAGTCTTTAAACTGATTGCCTAGTATTTACATATAAACAAATTTACTTATGAGCCTGTGTAAACTGTGACAAAAAGGAAAAGTTCTGAAAGTGAAGAAGTCAAGAGTGTGTGCAAAAAATTATTATTCATTCACAGTAAGGCAGTGAAAGAATCCATTTGTTTCAGCAGTTTGAAAGTTCAGTGAGCTTGGGAATAAGACTTAAAATGACTTCCCTTCCTATTTTCAAGATCCATTTCCTGAATGGCACAAGATCCTTTACAAGTACAAATCAACCCTGAAAGAGTTGGTAAACTCTATACAGTCTAATGGAACTGTGGCATCTGAACAAAGCAGTCCAGACTGGCCTTCTACTAGCAAATCTTGTCTTTCTAGAGAGGATGATTAAACAGTTCATGAATAAAGCCTTTTACACTATTTTAAAGAAAACTGTTTGAGAAGCAGAAAGATGCCCAAGACTTGACAAGAAGAATTATTAGACTGAAGAAGCAGATGAAAACTTGAAGAGACTAGCATCTGCAGATGAGAAAGACAACTGTTAATACATGGATTTTGCTAGCATGGTTTAATGGAAGTGACTGTATGGGCTGAGTGACCATTTTAATTATTGTATATGTCCTGGAAAAAAGTAAAGTAAATTCAGCAAAAATAAAGAAAGGTAAATGAGCTATCCACCAGTTGTGGCCAGTAGGGAAAAATAGGAAGGTAAGACTAAACCCACTTTTATAGTTTGTTAACGCAAAGTACGTTATCCTATGGTTTCATCTAGTAACCAAGATAGGCTATAAAGCAACTGGTTTAGTAACAAGGTGGGATGTTTACATGTACTATAACAAGAGAGAAAGTATAGAAGAAATTTAATTATGCCACTTCAAGTCCAGCTGAAGTCAAGTTAAGAAAGAAATATGTTGGTAATCTGTAGCTGAATATTGTCTGTGCTGTGAAGCAAAAAGTCATTTTCAGGTTTTAAAAATGAGGAGCTAAGGTTGATGAAAGAGATTATTCCAGTAGTAGCCACTGTCTTTAGAGGTACTTAAACAGAAATTGACTAATACAAATGAATATTTGCAGTCATTACTCTGGTTTAGAATAGTGAAACAGAAGAAAAGTAGTAAAAGGGGAAGGCAGAGCTAGTGGGAAAACCTAGGAACCAGTCTGGTCCTGGCTTGGGGTATCCATGATGTTTGTGTATGACTGTAGGAAAGTCAAGGAAGCTATTTATGGGCTTGGTAGACTAACCATAAATTTGTTATTGGAATGCATGAGTCACTAGTTATTAAAGGGGAAGGCTAACAGTAGTAGACAAAAGGCCACGTGTGGCGATGTCTAGAAGCTTGAAGCAATAAAATTGTTGTATTTGAATGATATACAACAATTCTGTTGTTGTATGTGAATGATATTATAGGGAACGAAAGGAACAATGAAGTACCAGTTTAAGGGAGCTAAGAAATGTAGAAGAGAAGTTAAAGGAGCAAGTTGGAGTATTAGAAGATTGAGAAAAGGAGAAAGGCTTATGGAAACAGAAAAAGTAGATGGTCATTCTTGGTGATGGGGAATTGAACAGAGGTTCAAATAAGCAATGATCACTTACAAATGCCAACAAATAAGAACAAGAGAGAGAGTGTAAAGTAGAGTGGACTGAGTAAAATGATACTGTCAGGTTGGGTAGATGTCTGACTGGAATGGGAGTCGTTCAGTGTTTGGTTTAGTTTGTTAATAGGAACAAGGAGGTGGTTTGTATAGTATGTCCATTTTTAAAATGATATTCAAGTTAATGAATATATAAAGATATGGAATCTAATATGTGTAATAGATGTATCATAATTTGAATGTTAAAAAAGGAGAACAAAATGTGCGATATATGATAAGACAATGTATAGTTTGGATGCATGTCTATGAGTTTCAGTTGTATTTTGCATCGAGTATTTTTTTTGCTGTGGTTTAACTTTGAAATAAGGTTTTTGTTGTATAAAAAGTGGTTACAGAACTGCCATTGAAACAAGCTATACATTTGATATTTTCCTTCACCTCAGAACAAGGAGAATATGGTTTAGATTTTAATTGAATAGGACAATCGGTTCTGAAAGTTTGACCAACTTTTTATATCCTTTTATAAAGGGAAAGGAGGAAAGTTGGTCAGCAAACTGTTTCCAAGTGAATTGCCCATTCTTCTGCATTTTATTAGCACTACAATTGAAAACTCCCTATGGCATTGAGAGCTGATTACACCAGGGCCACAGCTACAACAACCTTCCTGAGGGGGGTGACAACACAGGCCATTGTGGAAGTAGCTACTTGGTCTTTTGCACATACCTCTGCCAAGCAGTACAATCTGTGCAGGCTATGCCATGGCATTCTTGCGTTGTTTGGTGTCTTCCACTCCATCTGTGTGCCAGCCATCCTGTTGCCCGTAAACCATGCAACAGTGAATATGAAGAACATGGTACAGTTGTGTATGCATTTACCATAATAATAGATATTCATGTACAATCACTGTTACTGTATTAGTTAGTTCTCTCTATCTCCTCTTGTATTTCTCCCTTAGGTTGGGGTGGATGCCAATGCCACGTTTTCTTTCCATCCATCCTCTAGATCAGGTTTATCCCCTCCTGAACATAAGCTGTCCCTTCAGGAGCAGGTATGAAGAGGCCATGGGGAGGGACAGTCATCCTTATTTATGGCTTGTTCTGGTTAACAAAAACTTCTGGAATCTGAATGGGGAAAGAAAGACTTAAAGACAGCATTGGCTAATGTTCCTTTATACCATTGTTGTGCTGTTGACAGTAGGGGGAGGCAGTCCACATGGCAGAAGAAGGGAGGAGAAAGTTGTGATATTTGGTCTGTCTATTGGGCTCCTGTGGGCAGAAATCCCAAGACATAGTGCTGCAGCAGTGAATAAAATCTTAGCACGTAATTCACACATTTCTCCCATTCTACTTTACAGCTAAGCGCTGGTTTCCAGGCATTTGTGGATGAATCACTGCAATCTCTCCCTATTCAACTTGACTCTCTAATTAAATTGGCATATCCAAGACCAAGCCTATCTATGAGTTTGATGAATTTTCCTCTAGATGGATCTCTCCCCAGTTTGGTACATCTCCTAATGCTACTTCTGTGATTCCTTTGTTGCCTGAAGACATGGAGGCACGTCCCACAGAGGAGTGTCTAATAGCCACAGTTATAGCTCTGTCCTCAAACCCCCTCTACATCAGGTATAGCTACAGAACACAAAAAGGAGAAGGTCCTTCCCCTGAGTTATCCTCTGAGAGAGTTGGGAAAGGAGGGCTTTGCCCATTCAGACCAGCTTTTAAAAGCTGTGACATGGGTGAAGAGAACTGCATTTCATCTGGGTCCCTCTGAGAAGATACGTCTTTTGTGGAAACTTTCCATTTAATGTAAGAGCATTTCAAGTGTGTTGAGGGTAGAAGACTTGTCTGCTACTCAGAAGTGATATTTTGAGCACGTGGGATTGGAGGAACTTGAACCTTAAATTGTTTTTAATGTAATGCCACTCTGTAAAGACTAGTTTCCAGATGTTGCAGTACTGCTCTGTACAGCACTGATTTCTGAGTGTCTGCTTTTTAAAGCTTCTCCCTAATACCTCATTCCCATTCAACAACCCAAGAAACTGGCTAGGTTTTATAGTGTGAAGGATCAGTAAATTATTATTATGATTCAGTACTAAAGGGGAGCATACTGAAGCATGTAGAGGAAATGGCACAAGACGTCTTAGGTGTGAGGGATGGGATTGTGATACTCACCCAGACAGCAGCTGTGGTTGGCAACCACACTGTGAAGTGTGATTGTTATGTCACTGTTGCCTGAACCAGGGGCAGCAGCTTCTGGCACTGTCATCAGAAGGCTTGCCAGGTTGAGTATAGTTGTGGAGTATACTAACAGGACATGAGTGTCCCCTAAGGAAGTGATATTTTGTTTGGCTCATCTTCATAAAAGGTATTTAAAAAGTTGGAAATGAGTGGCATATTCCTGCAGTCAGCCTTGCAATATTCCATTAACTACAAGAGATATCTAGCTGTGAGGGAGTGACACTTTGTAGGCTGGCATGTCTCGTCATCAGTACAAAGGTGGACCAGTATAGGAGGAGGAGGAAACCGCTCCAGGAAAGGCAACAAAACTGGAATGTAAAAAGATGTCAGTGTGGACAACAGTGCCATAGATAGGGAGGGGAATCCCCTTCAGCCAGTTCAAGCTGCTACCAACTGTGACTGTTTTATTCTGCTTTGACTGTGCCCTTTTCAAGCCCCATGGCAGGGAAGGAATCTCCTGTTACTGTGAGAACTGTGTCCTCTTTAACTGGAATCGGTGGGTAAGCAATATTTTGAACAAAGAGTATGTACCAGAATACTGGCATGTTCCTTTTTCATGTGCATTCACCATACCCAAAACGTCAACTAGAACTAGCACAGTCTACTCTGCTGCAGCTTTTAGAACAGAAAGCTATATAGAAGGTATATCCATTCAGGACAGGGAAGAGTAGAACTCCAGGATGTTTCTGTTACTGAAGAAAGAAAGCTTGTGAAAACCATACTACATCTGGCAGACTTGGTCAAGTTTGTGTTGATTGAAAGGTTTATGCTTGTCTTGCAATCCCTTTCTCTTCTGGTTATACATAGTCAACTGTACATGAAAATGCTTCCATACATATACCTATTCAGAGTGCACCAGCAGTTTCTTATGTTTTCATTGTGGTGCTATCATTTTCCATTCCATCTCCTTTAGTTTTAACCTTTCTGTTGAAGGTCTTTACTAAGTGCATGGCACCTTGTTTGGTCACCTTAGGCTTATGGTCTTTCACATTTATTCATACCCTGATGTTATCCAGGAAGACTCCATGGAGGAACTTCAACAGACCACAAGGTACACTTTCAGTGATCTACAGGACCCAGTTTTCTCCCTGAATTCTCGAAAACAAAGGGCATGCCTCTTTTCACTTTATACTAAGACCTGCCTTGGAGCATTGTTGGACACATCACCCTATAAAGTGTCAGTCCCTCAGCACTAAATATCTCTTGTGGTTTAATGGAGCATTGCAAGGTAAGAATCCTCCTTCCCTCCACAGTCATGGAAGGATATAATAGTAGCAGTAATACATAATAAAAAAATTCTGTATTAAACAATGATTATACATGTTTTATTGGGATCATGGCAGAGAGAGATTGACCTTGCTGATGCTGGGAAGGATGCAGAAGGATCAAACTTTTTGGTGCGAGTAAACTGCAGACAGCATAATAAGAACATTGTTAATATTACAAGATGCTGAATAGAAAGGGAATAGAGTAGTACTCCTTTTTTATATTCTGAAAAAGCATTTGACTGGGTGGGGTGAAGTTACCTATTTGAGGTATCGAGTAAGGGAGGATCTCCCCAAGAGTGGGTCAACATGGTATAAAAACATAGAGGGACACAGGCAAGAATGAAAGTAAGGGCTAAGCTGTCAGGGGAAGTAGTATATTAGTGTGTGGGAAAAGGCAAGGCTGCCCACGTTCTCCTCTACTTAGATACCTTGGTGAAAATAAGTGAGTCTGAGATGAAGGGCTATGACTGGAGGGACAGACAAAAGAAAATTACATTTGTCCCTGCATAGCCAAGGGAGAAAATGTGGAGGAATCTCAATCTGTATTAGCAACAACTATACCTCTATGTTCGTTAAGTAGGGCAATGCCCTGGAGTTTATGAATGTGCAAATCACTATAGCCAGAGTCCCATACCTTATATTAGCAAGGTATAGGTTATGCTTTCTGCCACAAGAATCCCATAGCTCATACCTAGACCCTACTGGAGACAGTCAACATTAAACCAAATCCCCCTATTCATGGGAGACTTCAACTATTCTTCTATAGACTGGGAAGCTGCCTCAGACTTGTAGGCAAAACTATTCCTGGACTCTATTAACACAAATTCCCTTGACCAGATAGTGAGCTCACCCACCAGAGGTTCAAACATACCGGACTGGGTACACGTCCTCTGTGATGAGGTCAGACCGCAAAGCTGTCTCTTTCAAAATAAAAAGGAAGCAAATAAAAAATAAATAAATAAGATTGCCCAGGGAGAAAAAAAAATATCACCAGAGGAAACAGAAATTAGAGAGCAAAATGATAGATAAGTAGAAGGATTTTGAAGATGGAGGGACTTAGACAAGGTAAAAATGAGTAAGAAAAGAGTGTCAAGCTATTTGTGAAGAATATTTTTTCATGAGTTAAGGAGCATTGGACAAAGTTGAAGCCAGGGGTCTTTGACTGTACAAAGGTGATGTATAGATACATGAGTAAGTTTTAAAGGTTTATAAAAATATTTGCTACAAAGAATGCATCTGGCACCATGCGTGAGGACTGTCAAATACTGAAAAGTCTGTAAATGAAAGCGAATAATGTGCAGTTAAATGGTGATGGATACATGGTACTTATTTTGAAATAAAATATTATGTGTAAATATAAAAATGTATCTTGAGTCATTGTGCTGTAGTCCTATCTCGCCTTCATTCTTACACATGGGTTCGGCCTATTACAAAGCTCAAAGTCTTCTAGTTGGCTCGTGGCTAGGTAGGTATCCCATGGTGCACCAGTACAATTGCCAGATCTCGTTTGCCACGTCTGCGAGTTCAGATGTGCTTCTTGCTTGGCTGTGGCTAAGTTTAGTACTTTTTTCTATTTTTACTGTATTACAGTTTAACTTTACAATTTATATGGCTTTTGATAGTGTTTAATAGTATTATGAGTAGTTTCAGACTTGCTGAAGTGTTTTTTTTCTTCTTCTTGACTTTAGATTACTTAGGGTCTATATTATATGCATGAAAACTGAATTGCGAAAACACATATTGAGCAACACATAGAGTGAATATTCCGAATATTGAAGGTATGAACGGAGACTGCCGTAGGGAATTCTTCCCTTTGCTTCAATGGAGTGCGATCTCAGAGTTGGTATATTTAAGTAGGGGTGGTGTGGGGGGGTGCGGGGGGGGCTTGCCCCCCTGCATACAACAGTTAGCGACAGTATTTGTTTGTTGGGTTTTTTTCGTGTTTGGAATTTGATGTTTTGGGCTTTCGCCCATTATGTGGCGCTCAATATGTGTTCGCGTGATTCAGTTTTCGTGCATATAATATAAACCCATTACCTATTGTTGAGAACTGGTTGGCCGTTAGCCTTGTTGTTCTCATTGGTATCCTGTGTGCCAATCTTTTTCTATTTATCGTGCACATTAGCGCTTAGTGGATATTTGCAATGTTACTATTATAGTGTTTTTCTTAGATATTTAGTGTTTCCAGTTAAGGTGCGTGTTTGCGCTCAATTTACTTGTTTTCGTGTGCAGTGTTGCTTAGTATTAGAGAGTTAGTATTAAGACTATTTCCTTCTTAGATATTTATCTGGGATATTTAGCGATTCAGTTGGCGTAAAGGGTCTTTAGATTTTTCGACCCTTTTTGTTGTACGACTTAGTGTTTGAGCGTAGATCTCACTGAGACAGTTTGGTCATTTACATAGTCCGTTATTAGTGTGTGTGCAGTCTAGTTAGTAGTTTCTGACCTTCTAGTCTTTCTCTCTAACTAGGTCCGTTTAAGTTAAAGGACCTAGTTCTCTGCATTTTACTCATCCCAGGGCTAGACCCGTTTAAGTTAGAGGACCTAGTCCTCGTATTTGTGTGGTGCTTTTTCTCCTTTTCTGGTTAGCATGTCTAAAGAGGCAAAAGACCATAAACCCTCGGGGTTTAAAAAATGTGTAAAATGCTCTCAGAAAATGTCAATTACGGATGACCGTAGTAATTGTGTTTATTGCCTCGGAGCGATCCATCTGCAGGAAACCTGTTTGTTTTGCCATTCCTTCAGCTCCAGAGTTCTACAGGAGCAGAAGAACAAACTAATTTTGAAAGGTCTCCTCAAGCCTTCATTCGAGGAAGACTTGGCCAGTTTGTCTTCTTCCTCGAAATCTCATTCATCCAAAAAAGACAAAGCTAAATCTACCAAGAGGCATTCCCTAGCAGCATCCGGTGCTTCAGAACCACCTCCTAAACTTTCTAAACCGGACAAGACTTCTTCCTCTTCAGCTCCACTGATCTCGGAGCCGATCGAGGTTGTTGATACTATGACTTCAGTTTCTGCCCCATGCATTTCGGAGTCGACTACTGATAGCAAACATCGGAGCCGGTCCAGAGATCCCTTGCTGGTCTCCCCAAATTTAAGGTCCCCTATCTTGCAGAGGTCCAGATCTCCCACACTGTCTTCCAGATCTTCCAGGAGCCTATCAGAGGAAGATGTGGAGAGAGTAGTGCTGAGACTCCAGAAGTCGTCTGCCTTTCCAGAAATGCTGTTAGCTCCGACCCAGTCGGTCCTGGAGCCATCTGAGTCCATTCCCCTTGTGGTTCCCCCTCTGAGCCATGCCGGGCTTTCAGAGCCAGAGTGTTTGGTACCACTGGTTGTGGAACCCTCGGTTCCAGCTCCCCCCGAGGCTGTCTCGGAGCTGAGTTCTGCTCCAACACCTCCGGTGCCGTCCGTGGTGTCTAAGAGCTGAAGTTCCCCGGTTGCCCCGACAGCGAAACTTGTACCCGAACCTCTTTGATTCCAAGTCTCCCACTCGGTGCATCGGCTAGGGTGAGCTCGGATCCTACATCTATCTTGGAGCCGATGACTTCCTCTGTCTCCTCAGACCTGAGGAGGTCTTCGCAGCTGGAGAGGTCTGCCTTCGAGATGATGCGGCGCATGCTGTCATCAGCTCCACCCAGGGGTACCGACACTCTTCCCCCTCGGGCACCAACCTCCGTCTCAGCACCTACTCTCTCTCGACAGCAGAGACCCGCAGCCTCAGGAGCCCCTGGTTGGTGGCCCCCCCACTCTTCCCTGGAATATCCTTCTGAGGAGCCCCCTCGGAAGAGGACTTGCAAGAGGAAGCATGTAGACTCCCAGGATGAGTCTCTTACTTCCGACACTGACCTCGAGAAGTCAGAAGGGTCCCCCAAGTCATCCTCTGATGATGTCTCCTTTGTAGACATCTAGGAGATCCTTAACTCATTCACTCCGGAGCAGCTCAGAAAAAGCTGCCTGCTTAATTCCACCATAGGAACAACAGTGCAGCCTGAGCTCATTTTCAGAAAATCCATTTGTAATACCATACAGAAAACAAATGTTCATAACTCTCTAACTGTAAGAGCTAGACTAAAATTGTAAATGTGAAAGTTGTTCAGCAGACACTGACCTTTCCAACAGTGTGAATGTTGATAGTGTATATCAAAGTCATTATTAAATATCTGGCAAGGAATGTCAATTTTGTGCATATTTTTTACCTTTTTGGAAAAGCAAAGCACAATATATTGGTCAATGTACCATGCAGACCTATGCAATTTGACTTTAATTTGTTAGTGTGAATGTCGGCTTTAAAATTATACCTTAACCATTACTGTGTGATGCTCCTTCCTTTATTCACAGAAATATGATTAATATATTATTTCTCATAATTGATAAATACACAAAACATAATATCTCAATACCTGTAATGGACAGAGCCTACATATCAGTGTAGAAGTTGTGCATCTGAATGTCAGCTTCAAAATGATGCATCATTTGTGTGATAACCATGCTCCCTTGCAAAGATATAGGCATAATAATAAGTATTGTAAAAGTATAATTTTCATATTCGTACAAGACTAAAACTGTGATATCTGTACGTTTACAGTGCACAGACACAGTTCTTTTTACATGATGTAAGGAGTAACACTGTCTTCAAAATGAGGTATTACTTGGCACACTGACATGCTCCCTTGCAAAGTTATTTACCAAAATATGAAAAAAATCATAATTTCCATAACCTAAGTCCGAAACAAACTTTGATATCTGCACATGTGTCCAACATACCGGCACAATTCTTTTACCATGTTGGAACCAGCAATACTGTCTTCAAAATGAGGTATTACTTGGCACATTCAGATGCTCACTTGCAAAGTTGTGTACCAAAATATGAAAAAAAAATCATAATTTCCATAACCTAAGTCCCAAACAAACTTTGATATCTGCACGTGTCTCCAGCATACAGGCACAATCCTTTTACCATGTTGGAACCAACAATACGGTCTTCAAAATGAGGTTTTACTTGGCACATTCAGATGCTCCCTTGCAAAGTTATTTACTAAAATATGAAAAAAATCATAATTTCCTTAACCTAAGTCTGAAACAAACTTTGATATCTGCATACGAGTACAGCATACATGCACCATTCTTTCACCGTGTTGGAACTATCAATACTGTCTTCAAAATGAGGTATTACGTAGCACATTCAGATGCTCCCTTGCAAAGTTATTTACCAAAATATGAAAAAATCATAATTTCCATAACCTAAGTCCTAACAAAACTGATATTTGTACATGTGTGCAGCATTCAGAACCAGTTATTTTACCATGTCGACACATATGTTTGTAAATATACACATTCTTGTTGTAGCCAACATACTGCTGAATGGGTACATGTAAAGAGAAAAAGCAAGGTAAGGACTGCCACTCAACTAATGAATCCAGGACAGGCATAGGACTTCAGTGGCAGGCAAGGCCATCTAATCTGTCCGATAGCTGTGCTGGCTACCCACTCAGACAGCTGATACCACTGCAGTCTCACGACCTCCTTCAGTGTCAGCAGTTTGCTTTATCTATGCCTTTTCTCTTTACATGTGTCCATTCAGAAATGGACCTAAGGGGTCAAGTTCTGTATTAGTAGGCCCTTCCTGTCATCTAAGCTCTACACATGCCTGATAAAAGCAGACTAAAAAAAGTAGTATTGCAGGATGGTCACTGACATATTAGCACTCTCCTGAAACAGTTGTTCTTTCTCAGCATCCTCACCAGCTCCTTACCACAGTTACTTGCCAAAAATATATTTTACACAACACATTTCATAATAGTGTTTTACTTACTGTACTGGTCCGACTTGGTCATGAGTGTTTTCCATTCTTCTCACAAGCTGCATGTTAGCAATCCTGCATAGCTCTCCTCATGTCATTGTGGCGGTCGGTCAAGAACAACGCAATGCCCTCCTCAGTTCGGTGAATGCCATCCCTTCTGAACAGGTGAACATCTTCTCAGTGATGCTGTTATGGCAGATTTGTAGATCCACTGACCCTGTGCTTCAAGCCATGCATGAACCCATTCTGTAAACATCTGAACAGCAGAAGACAGTCTTACCTTACCTGAAATACTGCATGGATGGGCACTGACAAGGGGGCACAGAAAGGGCACATGTAAAGAGAAAAAGCAGGGTAAGGACCGCCACACTCCACTAATATGCCAAGGACAGGCATGGGGCTCCAGATGTTGGTTATCTGAAGTGTCCCATAGCTGTGCTGGCTGCCCACTCAGACTGCTGATACCACTATGGTCTCACGACCTCCTTCAGTATCAGCAGTCTGCCCTACCTCTGCCTTTTCTCTTTACATGTGCCCATTCAACAATAGACCTAAGGGATGAGGGACTGAAGTAACTCACTAATTGCTGTCCTATCCTTCATACATTTACTACCCCCAGCTACATACATTCACTACACCTGAATGGAGGGAGTCTGAGTGGAGAGCTACCTCAAGGCAACATGTCAAAAGACCAAGACTGACCCAGGCTGTGTCTTTTATCATGTGTCCTTTCCCAGAGGGAAACATTGCATCACAGTGGCACACCCAATGCCATGCTTACCTAGGACAGCAGCACTATGGGACTAAGCTGAAGAGTTTCCAAGTTCCCAAATGCGATCCAGGTGGATCACAAGATCATGCTGGCTGGGTATGCCCCCCACAATGCACCCACCAACACAAGATTCTGCGATGGGACAGTTTAAGGTTTTGGCTTCTCCCTTTCCAGTCATTCCCAGAACAGCAGAAGACAGTCTTACCTTACCTGAAATACTGCATTGGGTGGACACTGACAAGGGGGCACAGAAAGGGCACATGTAAAGAGAAAAAGCAGGGTAAGGACCGCCACTCCACTAATATGCCAAGGACAGGCATGTGGCTCCAGGTGTTGGTTATCTGAAGTGTCCCATAGCTGTGCTGGCTGCCCACTCAGACTGCTGATACCACTATGGTCTCACGACCTCCTTCAGTGTCAGCTGTCTGCCTTACCTCTTCCTTTTCTCTTTACATGTGCCCATTCAGCAATGGACCTAAGGGATGAGGGACTGAAGTAACTCACTAATTCCTGCCCTGACCTTCATACATTTACTACCCTCACCTACATACATTCACTACACCTGAAGGGAGGGAGTCTGAGTGGAGAGCTACATCAAGGCAACATGTCAAAATACCAAGACTGACCCAGGCTGTGTCTTTTTGCATGTGTCCTTTCCCGGAGGGAAACATTGCATCACAGTGGCACACCCAAGGCCATGCTTACCTCGGACAGCAGCACTATGGGACTGAGCTGAAGAGTCTCCAAGTTCCCAACTGCAATCCAGGTGGATCACAAGATTCATGCTGGCTGGGTATGCCCCCCCGCGATGCATCCACCAACACAAGAGCACACGCATCTTAATTTGTCTTGTGCATCACAACATGTGCCATTCCTAGCATCAGTTACCCACAAGAAATTTATGGCCATGGTACTCGCCAAAGCATTCGACATAGGTTGACCTTGCAAGTCGGGCACCCCCATGATGGCTCAGCACATTTACCCTTGCTGGCACAGTTTTTGCATCTTGATTTTTTGAGTTTTTGCCTCTTGTGGGAGGAGAGGCTGGACTCTGCCCTTCTGAGCTGGGAATTTCTGGTTAAAGGCTTATAGTGCCTGCATATTTGAACTGCTTCTTACTGAAATTGGTACACCTTGTTTGCTGTAGCATAGACTAGATCCAGGCCTGCTGAATCTAGCTTTGTTTGTACAACTTGAGCACTAATCCAGGCATTCTTTAAAGTATTCAATTGTATTTATTACTGCTTGGTAGTAACTTGATTAAAGTGTAGCTATCATTCTAAGCCTTTTGGATTAAGCACTTGGGCTTCAGACCAGTTGTTTTACATTAGGAAGGTTTGTGGCCTGCACTGTGGTGGCAGGACAGGTAGCTTACATCCTTCTAAGTTGGGAACTGATGACTGAGGGCTCAGTGTCTGTTATTCTAAAAGTGTATTAGTTCTGGTTTAAGCACTTGGGCTTCAGGCCAGTTATTTTACATTAAGAAGGTTCGTGGTCTGCACTCTTGTGGGAGGAGAGGCTGGACTCTGCCCTTCTGAGCTGGGAATTTCTGGTTAAAGGCTTATAGTGCCTGCATATTTGAACTGTTTCTTACTGAAATTGGTACATCTTGTTTGCTGTAGCATAGACTAGATCCAGGCCTGCTGAATCTAGCTTTGTTTGTATGCTTGTTTGCTTGTTATTTCCCTGAAACGCTAATTCCACCTAAAATGCAGCTTTTCAGAGCTTCCGTGGATCCCTAGTGATATCTGAATTGCTTACTGTACTTATTTCCTTGTTTCACTTGAAAGAAAGTTACTGTTTGTCGTTTTTGCATTTAAGTTACCTGGCACTTGCTCACTAAAGCAATTATATAAGTCAGCACTAAAAAATTAAAAGCACTACACCCTCACAAACTCCCCTTGAGTACCTTTTTCCCCATTGGCCCTTTTTTCAATTATAAAGGAATTCCCAATACTATTCTAGTATGTCCAAAGGTCAGTTGTCAATCTCCTCTCCGGTCCAGCTGGTGAATCTGGGAATCTTGAGGCAATGGTACAACTGCCTCATGTACACAGACAACCCTCTCCGCCTCCCAACAAATTCCAACACATGTGAGAGATGCAACCATATAGCCAAACTGGAGGCTAAGCTCTCTCAACTCAGTACTGGCGTAACCAGTCAGGAGGAGAAGGAAACCACACTCACTACAATTCCAGTCTCACATAGACCTACCACGACAGCAAACCAAACACATAAACACACAAAAACATACTCGGAGGTTCTAAATAAAAATCTGCCCAAGCAGCAGAGACCTCCAAAGCAAACACCCAAGCAACCGCTACCCCAAAACAAAACACGTGCAACACATAACTCACAAAGCCAGTGTGCCGAACGGTCACAGCCCTTAAGGCTAAACAACACACCTGATACACTTGTAATAGGTGACTCTATCGTCAGGCACACTGACGTCCCGCTCACCAGGCTGAACAAGGAGAAGGTCACGGTGAGTTGCCTGTCGGGCGCTAGGATCCGCCACATAACACAAGCACTCAGGTCACTCCAAGGCAAGTACAAATATGACTCAGTCATTGTCCATGCTGGTGTGAATGACCTGAGACGTACCTCCCGGGACTACATGAAAAGAGACATAGAGGAGCATTCTGAGCATGTAGCCCAGGCCGTTATGACCCTGACCTTGAGTAGCATCTTACTCTCACCAAGAATGATGCCACAAGATGATCAATTTCAACAATTGGCTTAAGTATTGGTGTCATTCAAAGGGGATCCAATGCCTGTAAGCCTGGGATGACATGCTCGACAAGCCACGATGCTTCGCTAGGGACGGCTTGCACCTGTCACCCCTGGGCTTTCGGATATTGGCAAAGGCTCTTGCTACCCCCATAGTGCCTTTTTTAGGCAAGGCTCAAAAGACAAACCCACCTCCATAGGTATCACTAGGGATAAGAAACTAAGAGTAATGCTACTCAACGCCAGAAGTCTAAACCTCAAGATGCACGCACTCGAAACTCTCCTTAGCATGGAGAACATCGATATCTGTGCAGTAACAGAAACCTGGTTCAAGACTCCCGAGAGCACCCCAGCACTACCAGGTTATACCTCATACCATGCTTTTCAGCCCCAAAACTTGGACCGAGCCACAAAAGGAGGGGGGAGTATCAATATTCGTCAAAGATACCCACATCTCCAGGTTGGTGGCACAGCAAGAAGCATCAGAGACTATCCATGTGCAACTAACAGTGGGTAAAACTGCCTTCCCGTTTATAGCCTGCTACAGACCACCCTCCCAAACCCAGGAACCCCACTCGGCCTTCCTGAGAACACTGGAAAATATGAAGGTCTCTCCAAACACCATTATATTGGGCGACTTCAACTACCCAAACATAGACTGGGAGCATTACTCTAGTTCCAACACCCTAGCCCAAAGGTTCCTAGAATTTATAAACTCATATGCTATGGAACAACTTGTTACCACTCCCACAAGAGGGGAAAACATACTGGACCTGATCATCACCAACATGGGGACTCTATGCTCCAGACCAGAAGTGTATCCCTCACTGGTAAGATCAGACCATAAAGTAATCTCACTGGATATTCACATCCCGACCCCACCCCCTGCCCAGAAAACCACAGTGAAAAACTTCTCTAAAGCAAATTTCACATTCCTCAAAACCGAGGTGGAATCCTTCAAAGCCCCCGGGCCTGTGGAAAATACAGCCCAGACCGAAGAATCCTTTATAAACGCATTCTATGAACACTTTCAGGAATGCATGGATCATGCAATCCCAAATAAAACCAAGACCCAATCCTCCAAAGGCAGGCGTCCTGTCTGGTGGACTCCAGCCATAAACAAACTGTACAGGAGAAGGAGGAAGCTACTACATGATAGAGCAAAATCCCAAAAAGGGAAGGCATCTCTGATCAGTATTAGCAAAAAACTACGGGCACTCATAAAATCGTCTAAGGCCAGCTTCGAGAGAAAAATTGCACAGGACACTAAGGATAATCACAAGGCTTTCTTTAGTTATGTTAGGAACCTGGGTGGGAATTCCCAGATATGCTCAGAATTAGTCCAAAATGACAAAAAATACACCAAACCCACAGACATTGCCAACATCCTAGCTGACAGGTTCAGCGCAAACTCCCCCCCCCCCCCACCAAAAGGGCAAATATCTATCCCAGCAGTGTGCTGCCCCCCCTGACATCTCAGACGCTCAGGTAAGAGCTGCCCTCTCCAAAGCAAAAAACACAGCATCAATGGGGCCAGACGGTGTCCCGGGCTGCGTCCTACATGAACTCCAAGAAGAGCTAGACCCAAACCTAAAACTACTGTTCATTGTCAGCTTTACTACAGGATATGTACCCAAAGAGTGGCGTACAGCAACAGTGGTCCCTCTCCACAAAGGTGGTGCCTCAATGGATCCTGGAAACTATCGCCCCATAAGCCTGACTGGCTTGGTCTGCAAAGCTATGGAAAGGATCATCATGGACTTCATAAATAAAGATATTGGGGACCTACAGACACTGGATCCTACCCAGTTCGGCTTTGTTAAGGGCAGATCCTGCCTCTTAAACCTGGTCGATTTCTTTGAAACAGTCACCAAGGCCATTGACGAGGGGAAGGTGGTCCACACAGCCTACCTGGACCTCGCAAAAGCCTTTGATACAATACCCCACTTGGGCATTATAGATCAGCTCAACAGCTTAAATGTAAACCCCTATGTCACTAGATGGGTTGCAAACTGGCTCAAGGACAGAACCCACATGGTTAGAATTGCTGGAGCCATGTCAGACTGCAAACCAGTTACAAGTGGCATCCCACAAGGCTCAGTCCTGGGACCTCTCTTGTTCAGTATATATTTCTCGGAGGTACAGGCCAACACGGAAGGACTGTGACTGACCAAGTTTGCAGATAACTGCAAACTGGGCGCCATAATTATCTCTCCAGCTGACACAAGCATCCTCCAAATGGGCCTCATAGAAACAGACAACTGGTGCCAGAGCCATGGCCTCAAGCTAAACGCCAAAAAGTGTACAGTCATCCCCTTTGGCAAAAACAAAGTGCCCACAAATTACCACATAGGTGATAATCCATTAAGTACAGAAGAAGTAATTAGGGACCTGAGGACCCAAGTTGATAGCAATCTCTCATTTGACAACCACGTGGCCAAAGTGGTTAGAAAAACATTTTATATAGCCCACCTAATCATGAAGGGATTCACATCTAGATCAGGGGAGGTCATCGTGCCTCTTTACTCATCCCTCATCAGGCCCATAATTGAGTACAATGCCCCTTTTGGGATGTACCTTACCAAACACCTGCAGCAACTGGAAAGACCCCAAAAGTACCTCACCAAGAGGATCATAGGGCTCAAACAGATGCCATATGCTGCCCGGTTAAAGAAACTCCAGCTCTACTCAGTGGCATACCGCCTGCTCAGAGGCGATCTGTGCCTGATGTATAAAGCCATGTCCAACCCAGAATTAATGGACATGCTGCACCTCAGAAAATCCAAATCCCATCGAGCTACTCGCTCGAGAGACTTGAACATCAGCACTGAAATAAATAGGACATGCTGGAGGGACAGATTCATAACCCAGAGGCTCCCTTCACTCTGGAATAAAATCCCAGTCCAGGTTAGGCAGAGTCCCTCATTGACTCTCTTCAAGAGGAATCTTGATGAGTGGATGGGAGATCGTAGGTTTACCCCGGGTATCACTTCTGTGTCACTGTTAGACAGAGGCACACTATACTAACCTCGAAAAAGGGCATAGCAAAATTAATTTAAAATGGATGGCGAAAGCCAAACACACTCTGGCTAGGCTTATAAATGTCCTAGCGCAGATAGCCTAGTATGAACCTATGAACCTATTTACGCCATTTCACCAGAAAGTGAGAGCCATGCTCATATTGGCTCATGGACCTCTGGGACAGTAATCTCAGTGCATCTTTTCCTCTTCGTGTAACTGGCAAGTAGATGCAAGCCTAGGTTTCTTTGGAACTGTAACTGTGTTGCTGGAATAGCACATCCAGAGAGTGGCAGTTGCTGGTGGCTGATACCTTCATGGAATATAATGAAAGCATTGACAATGGCCACATCCCATAAGAACCAGAACAAGTACAGCTACCATTTGCAGGCCTTTCTGGCAGTGGGATACTGTGTCCTCAGCTGATCTGCTTGGTCCACCCCATTCAAGTAACTGTTGTATATGTTTACAACAGGGAGGGTGGCTTAATGGCTAACGTGTTTGCCTTACAAACACAAGGTGCAGGGTTCGAGTCTCACAAGGGATAATTGGCTAGACTTAAAATGACTCGCAAGGGCAGTTAGCTTAGTACTAAACTAACCTATACCCCTGGGATCTCTTCTGTGTTGCTGCTTGACAGAGGTACAGTAAACAAACCTTAAAAGAGCTTCCTTCTTTGACCTACTATACAGCGGCACAGTCAACTTATCTAAAAGGGTGGCGAAAGCCAAACATACTCTGGCTAGGCTTATAAATACCCTAGGGCAAATAGCCTAGTATCAACCTATGAACTGGCGGACATGGCACTGATGCCTTGCTTCCATCACGCTTTCTCCTGTATGTGCTGGAGACTGGAAAGGTTGGGTTGCAGTTAGTTGACAGGAGGAATACTGGTTTGCTATCCTTCCATTCAGTAGCTAGCAGTGGTCCACTCTGCAATTGCTTGTAGTAGCCTCGAGCTGCTTTTCCGATGGCCTGTCTGTTGAATGTTGAGGCCATCCTGACCTATTGGTGCGCATGGTTCCACAACATCTTTCAGCAATTGCTGTGCCAGCGGAACAGAGGTAAAGAAGTTATCAAAGTAAATGTGATGCTTCTTGCCAATCACTCCCCTAGTTAAGTCAACCACAACTCTATGTGCCAGTCCGACCTCTGTATTCTGCTCCGTTTTTCCAGTGTATACCTGAATTCATGTACATACCCATTGGTAGAGTTTGCCAACACCCACACCTTAATGCCATACCTCTCGGGCTTACCAGGCATAAATTGTCAAGTGTCCACGGAAGCCAACCATGGCTTCATCTACAGCCACCTCACGATGCACATTGTAATGTGTCCTGCATGCATGAAGTACTGCATCCAGTATTGGCCGTACGTGATGTAGCTTGTCATGACCCCTAGAGCCCTGGGCTAGCCTCAGGCTGTTATCGTTGCAGTGGAAGTACTGCTGAATTTTTTCAAACCTATCTCTGGTCATGTACTCCACTAATGGGAAGCGACCATATACATGGTGCGTTTCCCAGTAATGCCTGTATTCAGGAACATGTACAATAGACATGTATATTCTGACACCTAGAAATGTGCGTATGTCTCCTGGGCAACCAGGCCTCCACTGCGTATCAACCTTGCCTGCTGCTGCCTGGATCTATGCAGCATAGCGATTGGTTTCATTAGCAATACGGATGTACAGCTCCTCTGGGAACATCAAATTCAGGAAGTCCATCTCTGTGCCCAAGTGATTTGCTGGTCCTACTGGCCCCACAAATTCCTCAATGTGCAAAGTTTGGAGGTGTTTTTCCCACGTGATCTTACATGGTGGGCATGCTCGGCGTACCCAACTGGGTCGTGTGGAACCATTGGTAATGGAAAGGGCTGAAGGGTTGAGAGATGGTGCTTTCTCAATGCCAGTAGCAACTGTACTGCATGCAGTTGGTAGTGGACTACTAACACATGTTCCCTCCTGAGGCACAACCATATCATTGCCTGACAAGGAACTACTTGGACTCGTATCTAGTGGATTTTCTCCATCCCAGTCACCATACTCTGGACTACTCTCCACGTGATGCACAGTCGAAGGCACATCCACACCCTTGTCACCACCTGCAGTGCCATGCACTGTGGAGGACAGCATAGTTGTTTCAGTCATACCACGTGCTTTCTTGAACACAGATGAAGGCAAGTCATCGTCTGCGTCATACTCTGAATGCACTGGGTGGCCATCATGTGTGGCCACCTTTCTTAGGTGTGCAAGTGGCACCTCATCCTCACTGTCATGGTCAGTGTCATAATTACTGGTCATGTCTTCTTTGGCAACTCGTAGTGGTCTTTCAGGAATGGCGGGCACAGGGGCATCATCCGTATGACAGGCAAAGGCCTTTTCACGCAGACGTACGAGCGGAATATCATTGTCTGTATCATAATCATCATCCTCACTCTGGTTGGCATTATGTGGTGCCTCAAGGTGCATACCATTGTCTGAACCACTGCTACAACCATCAGAGTCAGTTTCCTCACCCAACATGTAAATGCTGCTTGCTTTCTCCTCAACATATGGCATCTTTGGTGGTGACTGTGTTGCTTTACACTTGAAATCACACCTGAAAAACATAATGATATACAACATTCTGATATAATATACCAGCACAGAGGCACAAGAAAAGCATTGCACCTATCTATCTCTGTATTTCTATATCTATATATCTATCTCTATATTTCTATATCTGTATATCTATCTCTATATTTTGAGATCTATATCTATCTCTATATTTCAAGATCTATATCTATGTCTATATTTTGAGATCTATATATCTATATTTTGAGATCTATATGTGTATATATATATATATATATATATATATATATATATATATATATATATATATATATATATTATATCTACATACACACATATATATCTGTGTGTGTGTGTGTGTGTGTATGTATATGTATATATATATATATATATATATATATGTATACACATATATATTTGTCCCCAGCTACCTTACACCCTGGGTAGCTCACCAAACTGATATGCAACTAGTGTAACAGGTGAAATATGCCTCTCACTTCTCACCCACAAAGGGAGGTTTAAATATATTTAATGATACATAAAACAGCAAGACTACAATCAGTAACTCAACTAAAATGACGTCATAGTTTAAAAGCACAGGAAATATTTTACCACAACAGTGCAGGATAGTCTCAAATAAATAAATACAACATATGAGTTTGGATATTGTCATTGCCTTATAGGTAAAAACAATTTGTGATTTTCTGGCAAATCAGAGGATGTAAGGTGGTAGATAAATGATATATATTCATATCCTTCATACAGTACACCACAAATCCTCTTATTCCAGCCACTTTCTCATTAAAAAATAGCAATTGACAATATATCCCTGTCATAACTCTCAGGTGTCCAGATTTGTGCAAGATGTCCATATTTTTCCTCATAGATCGCTTACATTTCTTCAAATTGTATACATGACATAAATGAAAGTATTGTGGAGAGGTGGGGGGTGTATTGCAATCACTGCAAATGGAGAAAGAGCCAAATGTGAGTTGTGCATTCATCAATGTGATAATGACTTCTACTTATGTGAATAACAGTGACAGGTGCTGACCGTTTTACCTGAAAAGTGACAGTGACTCAGTGCTATATTGTAACTGCACTGTGCTAATGACTTGCAAAGTTATGCATGCCCAGAGACAGGTGATAATTGCCTGTTGAGTCGGCATTCATTATATTACCTTCTGCAGCTGTTATGTAACAGAGTCATAATCTGTTGTAAGGCCATAGTCATTGAGTCAAATAGTATAACACTTACATATTACTGAGCCCTTCCTCCCACCTAAATTCCACAGATGACTGACAAAGCCAGGAAAAATGCACAAAAAATATGGTAGCTCCATGCTATCAGTGGTCACCTTGTGATGACCTGTATCTCACTCAGGCAACTACTGAGTATAATAATAATAATAATAATAATACAAGCAGAAATGTCAAACTAGATAGCTTATCTTCTGCCATTCATGTACTCAGTAAAAATAGTATAACAGTTATTAATGAGCCCTTCCTCCCACCTATTTGTTAGCAACATACCAAGCAATGAGGAATGAGTCACATTACAATTGTTTGTCTACATCACAAAATTCTGTGGACAAGAACTTTAAAATGTTTAGATGTGCATTTCACTTCCCCAGCAATTGGGAGGACTCAGTATGTCAATGGACACTTTTCAAGGAAGGCACGAATAGGTATTCATACTAAGGGGATTAAGCCATGGCACCAAAGAAACTACATTTTTGTTTGATTTTATAACAGTAGATGTCCGTCTGTTCAGTATTGTAGTATTCATAATGGAAGGGATCTTTTGCCAAAGATAGCCCAATGTCCAGCCAGTGTACCAAAGCCATTAGTACTTACAGGTATTGTACATTACACATACTCTCCCTTGACAAGTTGTAGGGCATCAGGGTGTCATGAATTAGAGACACAGCCCTCTTTCCTTACATTGATGTGGTCTGACCTCTGATTGCCAGAGACCCTGAACCTTGAAAGAGGCTACATTCCTTGTCTGAGGCTTCTGTAAAGAGCTGTGGAGTTTGGACTGGAGCTTGGAAAGAGAAGTAAGGTAACCAGGAAGTGAAGTACATGTCAATGTTGGCAATGTTGGAGCCACAGCTACTTGACATACCACTGAATCTTTCTCATGTGGAGTCTGAATACTGGGTAAATAAGCATGTACCCACCATTAGAAACCCTCAGACTCTCTCTCAAACAATTTCTGAGCAAAATCACTCCCTGACACCAGTTAGTGGTGCAACCCTATATATAGTGTGTGTGTGTGTATGTGTATGCAGTTGAAGTTATACTAAGGCATTCTTGCAAAGTTTTTTGTGCTGATCTACTAAACAGTTTTGCAAAACTAGACACCTTCCCGATTACGTTTAAATACAATCTAACTAAAAATGCCTTTAGAACAGACACGTAAACAATTTATATTGCCTCCATTGTACAGAAAGCTTCCAGCATGGCCCACCTCATTAGTAAGAGTATCTCATCCTGGGCAAGGTGGTCTTAACATCCCTGTATTCTTCCCTTATAAGACCGATAATTTAATACAATGCCCCTTTTGGCATGTACCTCACACAGCACATGCAGCAGCTGGAAACACCAGAGATTCCTCACCCGGAGAATCCAGGGCCTCAAACATCTACCATTCACCCATAGCTCTGTGAACTCATGATCTCCCTCATGCTAATTCAAACGCTTTATAAAGTAACACAATCCATAAAAGCCTTATGGGCAGAATCACATTAAAAAATCAACAATTTTTATTTTAACTTCTGCTTTTTCATCAAGCTGATAAATTAAATATGTGAATACTGCAACAGTTCTCTTCCCAGGTATTGCAAATAACATTAACAATCACATTTCCCAGTTATAATCATGTTCAGAGAGGCCGGCAAACAGTGTCTGATGACGACAGTGCAACACGCTGTACTTCAACTAGGCGATTAAGCATGGGCACAATGGAAAGCTAATCCCTTCCTAGCTACCAAACATAAGTATACGCCCTTTAATGACTCTACCAAAAAGCTGCATTTCCCCATAAAAACAATATTAACTTTTAAAACAACCAAGGTCCTTATACAGGACAGGAAACTATGATTATTTCATGTCGCACAGCATTAGAGAAGGTACTAGAAAAGTTAGTCTACGCACAGCTATTTCTGAAATATGGCATTCTTTGCAGACACTAGCAAGAAAGTAAGCCAATTATTTAAGTCAGTCACATATTGTCCAGGCTATATATATACACACACACACACACACCTATATAATATAATCTTTCTTTCTGTATCTATGTCCCACTCTCTCTCTGTTTATATATATATATATATATATATATATATATCCCTCTATCTATCCATCAGTCCACAACCCCTTTTTCCCATTTCTGCATGAGGTAGGGGTATCACTTCAACAGTGGCAATCACCTTGGTCCATGGTTTGCAGCCCTGCTGTGTAGTTCATCCACACCACACACACTCACACGTGCACTCCCACCTGTATCCAAGTTAGAATTTCCAAGCTGCCTTCTGCATGCCTTTGGAATGTGGGCAAAAACTGGAACAACCAGAGGAAACCCATGAGAGCGCAGGGGACATGCAAACTCTGCATAGGTGGCACCCCAGCTGAGATTCGAAACGGGGAACCTCTTGCTGTGAGGTGATACCACTACCTGCTGTGCCACCCATTACAAATACAATGAAAACAAAGTGTACATAATTACCTATTTACGTTTTTCTAACTGAAGTATTTTACAGGTTATCTGCTACGAATTTTCCAGTCAAATGATATGTCAGTAGGTATTACAGAGTAAAGAGCCAACAATTATCACTTATTTTGACAATTACCAGAGACGGTGAGAAAATACCCATCAGCAGCTCAGTTTGGAAGGTAATGTGCAGGTCTTTTTATGCTCAATTCATTTTACATACTGGCACACAAAACTACTTCTCTTTTAAGCATCTCGATAAACATTTAACTGTCAAAAATTTTACAGAAACTTTATCCAATATGCAGAAATAGGAGGAACACCACCATATATGTATAATGTCTGTATGTATAACATCAACATGGCCCATACACACAATCCCTATTAATCACCAATTTTCTTATCCATTTTCTATTACTGAACCAAAGGTTACTAAGTCGTTCAGTGATTTGAAGGTAAAGAATAGGATTTCCAACTACGAAAGTCAGCTACCAATGGATTGCTTCTAGATTACCACAAAGTGAATGGACGTCATACATATATATCGATATACACACATATGCACAGACATATATATATATATATATATATATATATATATATATATATATATATATATATAAAATCAGGGGTTTTGAAGGATAGCTAGCTGATGAAGAATGAGGGGATGGCTTGACTACAAGCAGAGAAAAAACACATTCTGCCTTGTGCATTCATCAAAGTGCTAACGACTTCACCTTATGTGAATAACAGTTACAGCATCTGAGACTTTTACCAGACAAGTGATAATGACTCACTGCTATATTGTAACTGCACTTATTGCTAATGTAATAATGACCTTCCTTTCAGTACTGCAAAGTTATGCAGGCTCAGACAAAGGTGATAATTGCTGCACATAACTTGTTGACTAGGCATTCATTATATTACCTTGTGGAGCTGTTGTGTAACAGACTCAATATCAGTAATGAGAACACGAGTAATTCAGTAAAATAGTATAACACTTGCATATTACTGAGCCCTTCCTCCCACCTAAATTACACATATGACTGACAAAGCCAGGAAAAATGCACAAAAAATATGGTAGCTCCATGCTGACAGTAGTCAACAAGTGATCATCTTTATCTCACTCATGCAACTACTAATCACAAATAGAATACTACAAGCAGAAGTGATTTATTATCGGCTTATTTTACATTATACTATTTACTCAGTGGTGTATCTGATGTCTTGTATGCTGGTATATTACACTATAATTACATTTCTGTGCTGTATTCTAAGTAATGTAACCGTATGAAATTGTCACACTTAATTTCTATGTTTCCCCAGTAACCCATCCAGTTGTTTGCACTGTGTATGCACAAGCACCAAAAGGACACAATAAACTATTTTGCCCAGTGGTCACTTCAGCAGTCAGACCATGTATCCACAAGCACTTCCCTGATATACAATGAATTATTTCCCTAAGCAACATAATCATTACTATGTCCAGGTATACATGCACCTCAATAAAATGTTTCCCCCCAAAAGTACAGTTGTGTACACTTACCATAAATGTAGATGTTCGAGTGTATTCACTGTTGCAGTCATTACATTTGGGTAATCTGCTGGCAGGTTGCCCTCAGTCGGCCTGAATTCCAAAGTCTTGGGTCCTGCTTTGGTTGCTGTCTCCTCTTCCATGACGTCAGGTCATCAGGGGGTATAAAACATGCAGCCGACACCATTTTCTTTAGTTTTTCTTGCCCCCGATGTCAGGTGCCCCCAAAAAGGTAGCCAAAAAAAAAATATATATATATATATATATATATATATATATATATATATATATGCATCAATATAAACTTTACCTTCATCTACAATCAAATGCACCACATAGTTTGTAGAAGATAGTGAAGGAAAGATAAACTCCAGAATGTCAGGGGGATGGTGGGAGGGTAACCTGGACTCCAACAGTGAATACACTCGAACATCTACATTTATGGTAAGTGTACACAACTGTACTATGTTCTTCGTGTTTCACTGTTGCAGTCATTACATTTGGGTAGAGTCCCAAAGCTATGGTTGGAAGTCTGGAGCTAAACAGCATTAGGAGCGGCTGTAAGGCCCTGCAGAACTGCAATGGCAAAGCCTGCCCTGGATTTGGAGTAGAGAGGCAAATGATAATGCTTTGTAAAGATGTGAACTGAACTCCAAGTAGCAGCCTCTAGAATGTCTTTGTTGGTACTCCCCTTAGAAAGGCTGCTGAAGTAGCTGCAGCTCTGGTGGAATGAGACCTGATGCCCTTGGACACAGGTTTACCATGGTGTAAGTAGCAGAAACTGATGCAGTGGCTTATCTACTTTGTTATTGTCTTGCCTTCTGATCCTGCAGCATATGTCACTAGTAATTGCTCAGTTTTTCTTAGAGCTTTAGTCCTGCTTAAGTAGAATCTTAGCTCTCTGTGTACGTCCAAGGAATGCAGAATTCTCTCCCCCTTGTTCTGCAGATTTGGATAAAAGGTTGGCAGATGAATTTTTGGAGAGATACCCTCTTTGGGTGAAATATAATACAAGGCTGTACAGCCATGAGGGCCTGTAACTCTGAAACTCTTCTTGCTGAAGTAATTGCTAGTAGCAGAGTTCTTTTCCATGATAAGAACTTTGTATCAGTGGTAGCAGCTGGTTCAAATGGAGGCAGAGTGAGCTTTTCCAACACGTAATTGAGGTCCCATGCAGGCAGTGGTGATCTTCTAGGAGGCCTTACATTTTTGGCTCCTCTAAGATACTGCTTTAGTAAAAGATGAGAAAAGATTGGTGGCTCTGTATTGTAATGAGCCAAAATGGCAGAGGCATGGATTTTAATTGATGAGAAAGACAGGCCTTTGTCAAGTATCTCATTTAAGTATTGCAATATCAGTTCCTTGTGCTTGATTCCAAGCACAGAATCTATTCCATTTATCAGCATAAGATTTTCTAGTACTAGGCCTTCTGGCTTCCAAAATGACATCCATCACAGCTTTACTGAGAGGAGTTGTTTGTATGACTACATGATCAGCCATGCTGCCAGGTTCAGTGTCTGTAGTTGATTGTGCAGGATCAGATTGTTTTGCTGGGACAGTAGTTGTGGTCTTTGAGGCAAGGTCCAAGCTGGGTATTAAGACAAGTTCCTTAGGATTAGGTACCAGTATTGGCAGGGCCAGTCCGGGGCAGTTAGTATTATTTTTGGTTTCTCTTGTCTGACTTTTAGGAGGACCTTGGAGAGAAGTGGCAGAGGTGGAAATGTGTAAACTGATAGGTTTTTCCAACTGAAGGATAGGGCGTCCACTTTCCATGCTCGTCTATAATAAGTCCTTGTGCAGAATTTTTTCAATTGATAATTTTGAGGAGAAGCAATTAGATCTATGTCTGGGCTCCCCCATTTCTCTGTTATCATGTTTAAGACTTGTGGATTTAGTTTCCACTTGTGAGGATCCATAAGGTTTCTGCTTAAATCGTCTGCCAAAGTGTTTTGTTTTCCTGGCAGGAATTGAGCTTGAAGATGTATTTGGTAGGTCAAAGCTGTGTCCCACAGTGCCATGGCTAATCTGCATAGGGGGTATGAGTGTGTGCCCCCTTGCTTGTTTATATACCACATGGCCGTGGTGTTGTCCGTCTTTATCAGCAGTTATCCTGGATGAAGTAAGTCCTTGTAGGCTATTAGGGCATTTTGAACAGCTAGCATCTCTTTCTGGGTGATATGTAGATGCTTTTGTTTTTGTGGCCGTATGCCCTGAATGCATCCTCCTGCCGTGTGGGCCCCCCAGGCATAATCTGATGCGTCTGTTGTAATGGTTTGGCTGGCAGGGGGTAGAGTGAATGGCCATCCCATGTTTTGTTGACATGCCTTTGCCCACCATAGAAACTCCTGTCGCAGGCAGGGAATGAGAGGAATCATTGTTTCCAGACTGTGTGAATGTTGACTCCATAAACTTTTTAGGTACCATTGAAGTTTCCTCATATGCATTCGTGCATATGGAATCAGTAGGATGCAGGATGCCATGAAGCCCAGAGCCTGCAGAATTTGTCTTGCAGAAGACTGAGTTTTTGTTGCCATCAGTTTGAAGTAAGTAGTCAGTTGCCTTTGCTTGTCTGGCGTGAGGTAAGCCATCTGGGCAGTTGTATTCAAGCTTGCACCCAGGAATGTTATCTTTTGAGAGGATACCAGTTGGGATTTCTTTTCATTTATTGTGTACCTTAGGCATGTTAGAAGCCTTTTCACAAATGCCAGGTGTCTAAGAAGAGTGTCCTTGTTCTCTGCTTGAATGAGACAGTCGTCCAAGTAAGGATATATTTGTATACTTCTTTGTCTGCAGTAAGCAATTACTGGAGCCAGACAGTTTGTGAAGACCCTGGGCGCAGTAGATAAGCCAAAGGGCAGTGCAGAGAATTGGTAATGCATTAAGTCAGCCTTGAATCTGAGGTATCTTCTCCACGATTGTCTTATTGGGTCATGCAGGTATGCCTCTTTTAGGTCTAAAGTCACCAGCCAAGCATTCTTGTCCAGCATGGGCAGAAGCTGCTGCAAAGTCAGCATTTTGAATTTTGGAATGTCCATGTATGTGTTCAAAATCGATAAATCCAATATTGGCCGCCAAGCCCTGTCCTTTCTGGGTATCAAGAACAGTCTTGAGTAAAAACCTTGTCCTTTTTCCTGTTCTGGTACTATCTAAATGGCCCCCATATCCATGAGGGACGTGACTTGTTTCTGTGCCTCTGCCCATTGATTTTTTGGCAGATCTGGCCAACCGTTTGCCATTGGCAGAGTGTGGTAATGGAATATGTATCCCTGTGATATGATGTTTCGTACCCACTTGTCCTGGGTTATTAACTGCCAATTTTGACCAAAAAGTACTAATTTTCCCCCTATGGCTGCTGCCAAAAGTTAACTGCTTGGTGCAGGCAGAGGGAAGTCATTGGGATTGCTTTCTGTAGGGTTTCTCTTTATCTCCTCCAGTTTTGGAGGTGGAAGTGCCCCATTGCTTTGACCTGTATGAATCTTGCGCCTGGTATCTGGAACTCTTAGGATGTCTGGATTTGCCCCTTTGAGCTCTGTCTGACACAGGAAAGGGCCGTTTTTTTTGTAGGCCAGTGTCTACTGAATTTTGGTGGCTGCACTTGTAAGAAGTTTTTAACAGTTTGCACAGACTTAGCTTTGTCATCCATTTTCTTTAAAACCTCTTCTGCCTTAATATCAAACAGAGAATCATGCTGTAAAGGTGCATCTAGCAATTTAGCTTTAACATGATCAGGCAAATTTTGTTTCTTTAACCAGGCATGCCTCCTAATCACCGATCCAGTAACTGCGGCCCTGCAAGAGGCCTCTAAGGAATCAAAACCACATTGCAAATTATGCTTTCCAACTTGTTCAGCTGCATGCAATAAGTCCTGATATTCTTTATTTTCTGCTCAATCTGAAATCAACATAATTTTTCTGTTTCAGCAATCCCATAACATGTTGTTGGTACTTAAGCATATGAAATTGACAGTTTAAGGCCCTGATTGCCAAGGTTGCAGATGTATAAACCTTTTTTCCCCATCTGTCCAGTGCCCTTGAATCTCTGTCAGAGGGGGTAGGATTTTTTGCTGTTGAGGCCTTAACTCCCTTTGGTCCCTGTGAAATAGTTTCAGGATCAGCAGCAGGGTTTCTAAATAAGAATTTATGTAAGTCAGGGACCCTGTAATATCTGTTAGGCTTACTGGGAGCCGGAGGTAAGGAGTCAGGGGTCAAGCTTGACTCCGAAAACACATCATCCACAATGTCTAAAACAGGAGGAATGGCTAAAGGCCTGTGCTGAGGGAGAAGAAGGAAATCCCTGAGCCTCTTTTTTGATTCTGAGAAGTCCTGACTCTCCCAGTGAAAATGCTCCCTCAAAGTATGCAAGGTTTCTCCAAATGAATAATCATCAGGAGGAGATGCAGATGGAATAGACTCCTCAGCATCAGAATCCTCATAGGGAGGTATAGACAATTCCTGATCAGAAGAGAAATCAGAAGAAATAGAAACCTGATCTGAAGATTCATAATCAGTGTCTTGCCTAGGCTTCTTATCAGGAGGGGGATGGGTACCTCTGATCAAGGTAATAAGGTCTTCAGCCATTTTAATCATTTGTTTTTTAGGCATAGAGGACTGTGCACGTGGCTCATGCGTCAGTTTTTTAGTTTTAGAAGTTGCTTTGGTCTTTGGTTTTGCAGCTTTCATCTGTTTGATATACAAATGTTGAGGTCTGAATACTCCCTCAGAAGCCGGTGCCTGCTCAGCGGCTCCGGACCCATCCAAGGGAGATACATCCGTCGGTCCAATACCTTGAGTATCTTACGGCATGCCAGACTCCACATGGGTGTCGGTAGAGACCTGCGACTTGAAGGTAGCAGGCATCAGGGGCTGCGAAAGCGCCTCACTTGAGTACCGGCGAACCGGCGACTGGCTTAGGGGAAGCATCATAGTCTGTTTTGGATCTCGACTGCCTTTCAATGTCCTTTTCTTTGCTTTTTTTATGTAGTCCGGTAGTCGGATTACTATCCAACAGCATTTCTGGGTGGTTAAATCTGTTTCCAAAATACTTTGATGCAAAAATATACCGATGCCTGATAGTGCGTTGGTTAAATCTAGCACAAAACCGACAGCCAGGCACATTGTGATCAGGGCCTAGGCAAGGAATACAGTATAAATGGAAATCCTTATGAGGTATTTGCTTTCCACAAGTAATACAATTGTTAACTTTTTCTGACATCGGTAAAAAGCAAGAAAAAAGTTTCCCCAACGGGGTACTTAGCTTTAGTGAAGACTTTGGTTCTGAAACTCAAACTCAAATATTTTAGTAGTCGGTTGACCGGCACTTGCAAAATGCTTCTGCTTCAGCACTGTGCGGCAAGAAAGACTAAAGAAAGTGGCGTCGGCTGCATGTTTTATACCCCTGATGACCTGACGTCAAGGAAGAGGAGATAGCAACCGACGCAGGACCCAAGACTTTGGAATTCAGGCCGACTGAGGGCAACCTGCCAGCAGATTACCCAAATGTAATGACTGCAACAGTGAAACACGAAGAACATCAACCCTTCACTAACATTTCCTAGTATGAGCAACCACCAGCATGAACACTTCACCCAAGCAAACCCCTTCAGTACAATGTTGAGGTATGCGCAATCACCAAAATTAAACACTTCCCCAAACGAAAAGTGTGTAACATTTCCTAGTATGTACAAGCACCAAAATGAAGCATTCACCCAAGCAAGCCCTTCAATATAACGTATGCACAGGCACCAGAATGAAAGATTTCCCAAAAACAACCATTCAGTAACATTTCCTGATATGTACAAGCACCAACAGGAAAAATTCAGAAACAAACACCTTACATGTAGGTGGGAAATTGCATCAGATTATCTGTTGAGTAGCCAGTCATTGTATTCCGGGTACAGGTGTAATATAAGACAAGACTCATTACCATCTGTTAGGGCAAAGACTATAGTAATTCAGTCAAAGAAGTACAGCACTTATATCTTACTGAGCATTGGATATACCATGGAACATAGTGAAGACAGTCAAACAATGGAGAAAGTATGGGACAACAGTGATGTTTCAAAGAACTGGACGTCACTTCAAAGTTTAAGAAAAGACAACACTATCTGGTGAGGGAGGCTACCAAGGGACCTACAGCAACACCGAAGGAGCTGCAGGAATTTCTGGAAAAGTACTGGTTGTGTACTACATGTGACACCAATATCCCATATTCTCCATATGTCTGCAGTATGGGGTAGGTATGGTTGGACAGAAGCCTTTTCTAACACAGAAAAACATCCAGGCCAAGCAAAAATTTGCAAAACAACACATCAGGTCTCCCAAAAGCATGTGGGAAAGTGTGTTGTGGTCTAGTGAGACCAGCATGGCATTGTATAGTGTGCCTCCATAAACTATGTTTGGGGTGGTTGCAAAATACATAAGATAAATGCATGTTGTTTTGCGTACTACCTAAGACTGCACCACCAATGTACGTTTATCTCCCTCCCACTTCTTCTCTCTGTCTCCCTCTCAGATTACTTCTTTCTCCAAGAACAAACAAAAGGGGAGAAATACAGCCAATGTTAACTTGTTAAATACATTTATAGTGAAACAACTGTCCTTATAAAATTACAGTAACCTGCAAAAGAACATAGTCAGCAAAGAACCTGCCCATATCACCACCCACTATCTGCCCATCTTCATCCATTTAATTCTGAATTACAGTTCCTCTTCTCACTTTCAGGCTGTAACACGATACTGTTAAAATTTTATAATAAACAGAGGTAGCCCTGCCATCAAGAAGAGTACACCCTGAAGCCAAAAATATATTGTTTATTTGACCAGAGCAGCAGGAGATAAGAAAAGAAAGAATGTTTACCATCTATCGCAATCATTGCACGAAAGACTCTGAAGCAGCACCGAATGGCAAATCCCCTTGTTGAACTCCTAAATGACTACTGTGCACAGTGATTCCAGTACATGCAAAAATAGTAAACATTAGAGCTTTAACCTGCAGCTACTGGTTCACAGGTTAAGTACTAGGTCAGCTGCCCTTGCAGACCATTTTAAGCCTAGCCAATTTCCCTTTTTATGCTCTAATTAACTTATCACATTTATTTAGAGATTGACCTTACCCATCCCATATTCAATAATTACATACTACCCCTAATGATAACAACTTGGATTGTGCCACAGATAATTTGAGGGGACCCATGCATGGGTATTACATATTTTTATTCAAAGTATGACATTACTGTGTGGTAACACTAACCTACCTCAGTAAGTAAAGCAAAGAATCCTTAGTATAAAATTATTTTGTATTAGTGGCACTGCACTACTACTGATATCCAGGTAAAGCACCTTATGTACAAACTAAGTAACACAACAGCTGTGTGACCTCTATAAAAAGGCATGTGACAGTTTATACAATCTCCTCTTGTACAGTCTCACAGTGCTTTTCTGCTGTCAGTTGACAATGTCTGAGATCTCCTGATGTTTCACAAAACAGAATCATTGGATTTTAGTATGCTACTAAGCTCATACTCTTCTCATCACAAGAGATTACCACTGCCCAGTTTTAAATGGGAACATTATCCAAGATGGACTTCAGACTAACTGCAAACAGGAGTAACAATAAAACCCAATAATCAACTATGTTGGCAACAAAGGAATAAAAGTTTTGAATATAAACATTAAAGTATCTTCCTCCAAGAGTTGGACAAAAAGTTCAAAACAAAGTTTTGTTGTTAAACACACTTCCATTTCCTCTGTTGCATGCACAAATCTAGCCATACATTCATTCTGTACCTCACTGCTCCCCAGTCTTATCTTTTTAGAATGAAGTTCTAGGAATCATCTGTATCTCAGGTCAGGTAGGTATACCTATTGGTATCACTGTATCCTAAATACCTTAGGACAAGATACTTCTTCCTAACAGTATAACATGTTTTAGCTGTAGAAACTAATATTTATGGGAGGAATCTAAACTCATACCAGCAAATAAATCGGATTTCATTAGTGTGCAACCCAATGAAGCGTTTCACAAAGGTTATAAACATACCTGTGTTACCAGTAAGATTACACTCAAACAAAAAAAAAAAATTAAAAACAATTTTCTGTTGCTAACCACAACAAAACTACATTTGTCATATGTGCTCTACAATAGAAGGAACCATTTTCAAGTTTGTCATATACCTCTCAGTCTCCAAGCACAAGAAATCTGGACTATGCCTAAACTAATGAGGGACAAAGGTCCAAAAATATACACATATTTTAAATATTTTAAATATTGCTCTCACAGACTTAGAAAGTTGTTTAGAAGACATTTGAACTCGTCACGTTTTTCCAAACAGTTCAGTGCACCCATCCTTCCAGTGTCCCTTTAGCACATAGTATAAAAAAGAACTACATCTCCATCTTACTCTATATTCTTCAGTCTGTTCTTCTAGCCTTTTAGGAAAAAATGTTGACTTTTATGAAAAAAAAAAATCCATATTCCAGCCCCCCAGCAGCTATGAGTTACTACTTTTTTTTAACTTATAAAGAGTCATCCTTGACTTGTTGTCACTGTTAATATCCAAATCGGTTTAATATTCAAAAACAGTTACTTCAACCAGCATGCAATGCCCTCAGCTCCAAACATGCTCATGATTTTTGTTTTGTTTACCCTTGTCTGTTGTCTCCGGATCTAAAAAAAAAACACACACACATGCATTGTATTGGGAAGAAGTAAGTCCAACACTCTCTGCAATGTTTTACATAGCAGCATAAAGTAGCTGCTAGGAAATAATGTGCTAAATCTCACGAATGGTAAACAGTAACTAGTATCATCCTTTCCGTTTCGTCTGTTTAAATATTTTTTTTATATATTATATATATATTATATTTTTTATTCCCCGCCCTAGCGCTGACATCACTGTTCCCAAACATGAACGAAGCCGTCCACAACGCGATGGCGCATGTCTCAGGGTTTCTTGTAGGTTCTTGTACGTTTCATTGCTGGAAAGTCTTTTTAGTTATATGTAGGAACATATTTTTGAATCGGACTTCCTAAGGTCTGCAAGAAAGACTGAGCCAGGTTAGGACCGGATCTCTCAACTGTGGAATTTTTTTTTTTTTTTTTTTTTTTTTTTTGCCTCATGTTTTTTTTTTTTTTTTTTTTTTGTGCATTGAAAAATGTGATCAAATTAAATGACGTGATGCTGTATATGGAGGTGAATTTAGTGTGTATGTGGCTGTCTACTAACATGGTTCTCATGTGGGCAGCAATAATGGTCCCACCTACCGCACAGCCATAAAGGCTCGCAAACTGGACGGGTATCATGTATTTAATTCAGACCTACTTTCACCATTATGTATAAATAAACTGTAATCAGCATAACTCTTGTAAGACCGTATATTCTTATCAGAAATGCAGAACGCTGTTATGGAGGTTTGTTTGTTTGTTGGACTTTCTGGTCTAGCTAAACCCAAACCTAAACCTCCAAATCTAATATTTGTTGCAGAACAAGATCTTGAAGAACCATTACAAAAAATACTTGCATCTCCACGTATCCGCACAGCTGCCAGCAAAAAAAGTCTTTGAAAAATAGATGCAAAAGTAAAAAAAAAAAAATATGACAGCTTACCGGAAGACACAAAAAAAAAGAGCCAAGCTGACTGGGGACTGATAGTAGTGCGATCCGAGAAATCCTTGAATGCCAGTAATAAAATAGAGGATCCAGCGGCAGTTGAAATCTCCAAATCTTTGGAAAAAGAAAGGAAATACCTGCTGCTGGGCCCTCTTTTTATTTAGAGAAGACAAAATTTAGTTTTGGGTTGGAGGTGTTATCAAGTGGTGGCTTGGATTGCAAGAATCCGATTGGCTGCCACCACTTGCTTTATGAACAACTTTCAGACCCGATTTTCTCCAAAACCTTTAATGTTACCTTAATGTAATAACATGCTGAATCGTAATTAAAGAAAGTAAATTACACATTCTGTTACGATTTCAGCATGTCTTACATTAAGGTGAAGTACAAATCTGCATGACAGTTGGTCTCGCTTGTGGAAGCCACTGGGGGGAACGGCTTGTAATTTGTATCCTCTCGTGGCGCGCTCGGGTTTAAGCACACAGGCAACATGAGAAGGTACTCGGGGGTTAATGAGTTAAGCAGAGGTGCGGCTGGCCTACTATTACCCCTTCTGATGAGGAGTCTGTGTACCTGAAGGCTTTCAAGTCTCAACCTTCAACCTCTTGGGTGTCTCCACCTTTCAACGAACTTCTAGACCTTGTTAGCCTTGTTAGTCGGAAGGTGTGGGAGACTCCTGATGCCATGGAGCCAGTTCCCAGGAGAACCAATAAATTTTTGTCTGCTCCCAGAGAGAAGGAATTTTTATCCAAGGGTGTGCCCGTAGATGCCATGGTGGTGGCGGCGGCCACTAAGAAGGAACTAGCGAAGACTTCTTCATCTGTCCAACTGCCGAACAAGGAGTCTCGAACGATGGATAGATACGGGAAGCGTATCTTTTTGTCAGTATTCACACACAGATCGCTGAACTACCCAACATATTTTATGAGGCTTCAGAGGGATCTCCTTAAAGAGTTGGGAGAGACTCTACAAGGTACATCTGCTGAAGGAGTCCCTAATCAGGTGCTCAGTTGTCCACCTTGAATTCCATTGTTAACTCCTCCATGAGGCTGATTTCTTATGCAGCCGATGGAGCGAGCAGGGCAGCAGGTTCAGGAGTTTCCCTCAGGAGGCACTCTTGGATGCGCTTGTGTAATTTTGTGGAGCCGTTCAAGTCTACCTTTACCAATGCCCCCTTTGACGGTTCTTCCTTGTTTGGACCTAAGGTAAAAGACACACTCACCAGGTGCGAGCAAGAAGGGAAACTGCTATCTGCCGTGGGAGTGTGTTTTACTGTCCACTCTAGACCATACCCCAAGGGTCAGAGAGGTGGTAAGATGTGGTTCAAGAAGTCCCAGAGGTTTTTCCTGGATGCAAAGGGTGACTCCTCCTTCAGAGGCAGAGGAGTAGGAGCAAATGGAAGACATTGCCCTAGAGGCAGGGGCGAACCGCAAAACCAGGGAGGCCGTGATTCGTTTCAAAGCCGTCCCTATCAGTGCTCCTGATGTGGGGCCCATTTGTGCTTCTCTGGAGCCAGTCGGGGGTCGCATTTCTTTGTATCCAGAAGCCTGGCTAAGCATCACCCGAGACAAATGGGTACAAAGAATTATCACCAGAGGTCATTCCATATCATTTTCTCTTCCACCTCACATTCCGAAGATGTTCCACCCAATCACAGGGATCAAGCAACTGTAGAAGTGAACAAGTTGCTCGCCAACAGAGTCATCCAAACCATCCCCGCAGACCAGGTAGGATTCGTAACTTACTCCAGATTCTTTTTTGTGCCAAAACGTACAGGGGACTGGGGGCCCATCTTGAACCTCAGCAAATTAAACGAATCCGTAAAGAAGGGCAAGTTCCGGATGGTGACAATACAGTCTATACTCCCTCTATTAGGGAAAGACACTTGGATGTGCTCAATAGACCTCCAAGATGCATACTACCATATAAAAATGGACAGAGCGTCAAGGATTCACCTATGCTTTCAGTTGGGAGCCAGTCACTACCAGTTTCATGCTCTGCCCTTTGGTCTCACCACAGCCCCCAGGGTGTTCACCAAATGTATGGCAGTAGTGACGGCTCTCCTGAGAAGTCTAGGATTCCAAGTGTTTCCGTACCTGGACGACTGGCTCCTGACGGCCTCCACCAAGCATCTACTCCTTTAAACCAGAGTCCACTATCCAACTTTGTGCCCAGTTGGGGATTACTATAAATTGGGAAAAGTCTACCTTATCACCCTCTCAGTTTGTGACTTTTATAGGTGCAGAAATAGACACAGTCACCATGTTAGCTCGTCTTCCTGCAGAAAGAGCACAGAACATCATACAAGTTCTCCATCTACTTCCCCTCTGAAAAGTCAAGGCAAAGACAGTGCTAAAACTCTTAGGGACCATGGCCTCCACCATATTGCTAGTCCCTCTTGCCAGATTACACATGCAAATTCTTCAATTGCTTCTATCGTCCCAGTGGTCCTTTCAACAACTGCCTGTATCCCACCACATCATTTTAACAGAGTCTTGCAAGAAGGACCTCCGTTGGTGGATCCAGCCCAACCAACTAATGACAGGCACTCCATTCCTTCCTCGCCAACCCATTGCTACTGTGACCATGGATGCCTCACAGGTGGGGGGGGGGGGATTATCTAGGCAGGACTGTCCAAGGCACATGGCAAGATCACGAGGCTTACCTGCATATCAGTGTCCTAGAGATGACGGCGGTGCTTCTGGCGTTGCAAGCACTTCACGACCTTCTTCCTCTTGGGACGATAGCAATCCAGTCAGACATGTCAGTGGTACGGTATCACAACAAGCAAGGTGGAACCAAATCTTACCCCCTTTGTCGGGAGGCTATTCGTGTTTGGAAATGGGCAATATCTTCCCATTGCTTTCTAGTGGCAACGCACATCCCAGGGAGAACCAACTCAGCTGGGCAATCTTGATGCCTCTCGACTGGTCTCTGAAGCAGGAAATAGCGGAACAGATCTTCTGCAAATGGGGACAGCCTTGCTGCGATCTTTTCGCCAGTCCGATCAACTCCAAATGCAGCAGCTACTTTTCCCTTATCCCACCTCCAAGGGGAGTCACTGAGAGATGCACTTGTTCATGATTGGCCCCTGGGTCTCCTTTATGCTTTTCCCCCCTTTCCTCTCATATCCAAGGTGATTCAGAAAGCGAAACTGTTGGGAAGCAAATTGATTCTCATCACTCCTTACTAGCCTCATCAGATTTGGTTCCCCTTTCTCAGGCCTCATCTACTAGACAATCCATGGATTCTGCACCCAGTGCCAGATCTCTTGACGCACATGTCAGGCTCTCTTCACCCCAGCCTCGACACCCTCAACTTGACAGCATGGCTGTTCCAGTTCCATCCCTAGTCAGGCTTCATGATTTTTCATCAGCTGTGACCCACATTCTTACATCTTCTCATAAACCCTCCGCTAGAAAGTTATACACTAGCAAATGGAAAAGGTTTTCTATCTGGGCTGAAGCAAGGAATGTTGACCCTTACATCGCATCCATTCCAGTGGTTTTAGAATTTTTGTCAGAACTTTTTCACCAGAGATCTGCTGCTGCTACAATTAGGGTTCAGTTGGCAGCAATATCAAATTTTTATTTGGGTCAACATGAGTCTAACCTGATGTCACACAGATTATGTAAAACCTTCCTTAAAGGTACTACTTTGCTAAGACCTCCCTTTCAGGAACTGGTAGCTTCCTGGGATCTAAACTTCGTCCTTTCCAAAGTTACGTCTCCACCCTTTGAACCCGCTCTTTCGTGCCCATTGAAGTTTCTGTCTTGGTAGACCTTGTTTCTAGTAGCCATCACATCTGCTAGACTAGTATCAGAATTACAAGCACTGTCTATCAAGCCCCCTTATCTGATTTTCCACAAAGATAGTGTATCTCTTCGCACAAATCCATCTTTTATCCCTAAAGTGTGCTCTCATAATAACTTGAACCAAACTATAGAGCTGCCGGTGTTCTTCCCTAATTATTCCAATGCAGCAGAATACAGATTTCATCAGTTGGATGTCCACAGACAATTATGGTTCTGTCTACAGAGGACTAAGGAATTCAGGAAGTCAGACCAATTGTTTGTATCCTTCTCCGACTCCAGATTAGGTCTCGCAGTTTCCAAAGTGACCCTTTCAAATTAGATTTCGATTTGTATCTCTTTCATTTATTCTTCCAATGGAAAGCCTTTACCCTTCAAGATTAAGGCTCATTCTACACGATCCCAGTGTACATCTGCAGCCTTTCAAGCCAGGGTTCCAATTGATAATATTTGTGCAGCTGCAACCTGGGTTTACCCCTCACACTTTTATTACTTATTACAAACTGGACCTGACCTCTAGGGGTAGAGCCTCCTTTGGTTTCATGGTACTTAGGAGTATCTTTCCGTCAGCCACACAAGAATAAGGTGCTAGGGATGCTGTCCCATGTGTAAGAATGAAGGCGAGATAGGACTACAGAACATAAAGAAGTTATGTAGTCACCATAAAGTTTCATGTTTGTAGTCCATCTCGCCCTTTACTCTTATGAACCCACCCTCCTACCCCCCATCCTGGAAAGATTTGGAGACAGGATAATTTTTCCATAACAGGTGGAGACCTTTCATTATTGTTCTTTCTGGATAGCTTTAGTTCTGTCTTTCTATAGTTTAGCAGCAAACAAGATCTGGGGATTGTACTGGTGCACCATGGGATACCTACCTAGCCACGAGCCAACTAGAAGATTTTGAGCTTTGTAATAGGCCACAAACCCATGTGTAAGAATGAAGGGCGAGATGGATTACAGCCATGGAACGTTATGATGAGTACATAACTTCTTTTTTCTTACTACACATCTCTCAGAAGCCAAATCTAATAGCCAGAACTTTTCTTAAAGGCCGTATGCATCATCATGCATTCTGATTTTTTTCATAGGCAATATATCCATTGGTACTTGAGGAGTAGTAGCCTCTGAAGCAGAGGATTAGTGTGATCTCAACCATCAAGAAGCAACTTATTTGAAGGGCTACATATGTCACAGGCATTTTGGGGCAGCCTTTTACCCCTGCACCACCTTATTTGTGTGCTAACTACATCCTTTACCCCCTATTCTGCCCTTGAGCCCAACCCTATACAATACCTTATTAAAAATCAAACTCCTTTCCCCAACTTGTACCACTGAACAAGACACACTCATATTTCATATACACGTGCACAACACAGAATCTGTCACCTTCTCCAGCCTTTACTCTAACCCCAGCTTGTGAACACTTGCACTCATTATTTATTTATTTAGGATCATAGGAAGTTACTTAGGCTATTGGCCCTGAGGCCCTTATAAACCTAACCAAGAATTTAGCCCATGTTCTGACAAGTCAGCACCCGATGTCTCTGTCCAGCAGGGACACAGGTGGAATTCCAGGGATGTATTTTCTGATCCCCATCCAGTTATCCAGGTTGCGCTTAAAAAGCATTAATGCGGTACTCTGCTTGACATGGAGAGGGAGTCTGTTCCACAGAAGGAGGAGTCTCTGGAACACAAATATGTCCTGCCAGCAAGTCCTATTGATGTCACAGACCAGGTTGAGGTTGCGCGTGTGGGTTACTCGAGTGGAGCTTGACTTGCAGATATGCAGCAATCCCATCAAGGCGGGGTCTGAGATTGCTTTGTATGCCAGACAGAGGTCACCTTTGAGGAGTCTGTAGGAGACTGAATAGAGCAACAGGGCCTTTAGCCTGTTTGTGTAGGGTAGATGTTTGAGGCCCTGGATTCTCCTGTTGAGGAACCTCTGTGGTCTCTCCAGCTGCTGCATGTGCTTTGTGAGGTGCATGCCGAAAGGGTCATTGTACTCAATAATGGGTTTTATAAGGGAAGAATACAGTGAGGTTATGACCACATTGTCCCTGGATGAGATACCGTTACTAATGAGGTGGGCCATGTAGAAAGCTTTCTGTACAACGGAGGCAGTATGGTGGTCAAAAGTCAGTTTATCAACCTGGGTGCCCAAGTCCCTCACGACTGATTGCATGCTTAGGGCCTTGTTATTAATGAGATAATTTGTGGGGAAGTCACTCTCCCCAAAGGGGATGATGCATTTGTTGGCATTCAGTTTCAGGCCATTTTTCTGACACCAGTCATATGTTTCGGTGAGACCCTCTTGGACGATGTCCATATCACTAGGGGAACTGATGACAGCACCCAGCTTCCAGTCATCTGCAAACTTGGGTCAGCCATAGCCCACTGGTTTTGGCCTACACGTCAGAAAAGTATACCCAAACAGCAAGGGCCCCAAGACCGATCACTGGGGTACACCACTCATTATGGGTCAACTGCTTGAGGTGGCTTCCCCTATTTTGACTAGGTGGGTTCTATCAGTGAGCCAGTTTGCTACCCATCTGGTAACATATGGATTGATGCCTAGTTAAGAGCGTTATTTATACAATTTTTTAACTGGGCATTGTAAACCCATGTGATGAAATTTTGGTGTATCTGAACGTTTCAGTATTATTATCCACTCCCACTTACTTAGACAGCATCTACATCTTCTGCCTAAGAGCAACATTCATTGGTGCTTCTTTCATTTAGTCCTGCAGTCGACTGAAAGTACATTCTACAACTTCCAAGATCAGAAATTTGTTAATAACCTGTTCTTCTGAAAGAGTGCAGTGTAACCATGTATATGTATACATAAAGAGATAGATACATAAATGGGTCTTCTCTTTGAAGTTTAATGTACATGCACAGTCTACTGTAGATCAGGCACATTAAACAAAGTGAAATGTTAACATGCATTTTTTTTTGCAAGGGAACTGCTCCTCTTTGCATGGTCCCCACACCCCACAATTTGTTTTTGTGTTATGTCACTTGGAAGTGTCACTTTCTTGCGCAGTGACCTCCCAAGGTTTAGAGATTTTGGGGTCAAGTAATCACATGTTGATTAAATGAGATGCAGTTATTCATAGAAAATTCTAGACTTGTACTTTCCCTAAATAAAAAATAAAACATGCATGCAAGTCCTTTGGTTAGCATCAAAAATTTTAAATTATGCAAAGGTTTAATTTGTTGCTGTGTATTTTCTCACTGTGCATGTAAGGAATATATAACTTTTTTATTTTTATTTATTTTACATTTGTTGACCGGGATAGTCCGACTGGATGCATGTCCATTTTCAGCGGAGGCCCGGGGAGAAAAGCTCCAAGGGTAAGCAGATACAGCATTACATAATACCAGCATTACATATTACAAACAGACTATTTTCAGAGATTACATAAGTAAGCAAGTTAAACAAGTTCCACAGGTTACAGTTAATCCTGAGCGCAAAAAATAATAAAAATATATCATTTGAAATATCATTTCTCAATGGATTTGTTGCATTATGGCTTATTTACATAAGCATTGCATCGGTACAGCAAAAAAAGAGAGACCTTACAAAATAAAAGGTATGCAAGAGCACACGTGCATGGTAAGAAGTTTATGGAAATACATTCAGGGGGTGAAAAAAGAAGTATTTTAGTTGTAAAAACTGATAGAGCACTGGAACTTTTCCTCCAGAGGATGTGAGTAAGAAGGCAGCCGTGATGTGCCTGCATATTGTGCAAATAGAAAGTAAAGGAGGCAGTGTTAAGATACAGGATATAACCTGGTATGTTTGTAAAAGAAAAAAATAAAACGGTGTAAGAAACTTTATGGGGAAGATTTTCAATCCATACATATCTAGTTAATCACTGTATATTAATCAGATCAGATAATGGTAGTAGAAGTAGTGAACTTAAACTCGTCCTAAGTAAAAAAAAAAAAAAAAATAATACAAATATATCATTTGAAATATTATGCAGAATTACTAAGTATTCGAAAGTAATCCAAGCAGGGTAGGCAGTCTGTCTCCATTCAAAAATGTTTTATTAAGTACACAGACAAGCGATCCAAGTTTAACAAAAATAACAGAGTAATAGTTTCCTCACAAGCTTTCTAACTCTATATATACTTTTGATCAGACATGGGAGTGGTTTATAGTGCTGTAAAACAAAGTGTTATTGGTATGCATATTAAATTCACATCCCTTCCCCCGTCAGTGTGACATTCAAGCTGGTCCTGCCCTACTTGGTAGCTGTCATAATAATATAACCCTTATGCACTTTAAATAAAATTTAATAATGATGTGGTACTTCTTATTTAACCAGATTATTAAGTCTGTGATTTTATCCAAGACAATATACTACAAGGCTGGAAGTATATAAACCTTAGACCATATGGCAATCTAAAATATATACATATACACTTTCCATGCAAAAAATCCATTGTAAAAATTATTATAGTCTATTTCCATAACATATTGTTTACAAAGATTGCTTTTTTCCTTCTAGACTTCTTCAGGTATGTGTACAAGAACCCTAATAAGTATCTACAAAAATATTATTGTATAATTAGTATTGTTATTGCACATCATTTTGAATAAAGCAGAAAAAAGAACAAGAAAAAGAAAAAATGTATGATGATGGAAACAAAATATACACTTAAATTAAAACTGATTTAACATGGTATTTAAAACCAACTGGAAGAATAAAATAAAATAAAATAAAATTAGTCACGTAAACCATGTCGCAATTTTCTAAGATCTAGTACACTTTTAATTGAACAGTAGTGGTTTAGTCCAGGCTCCCAAAAAGAGTTCATCTTTAATTGCCACATGAGTTCACGTTTCTCCCGCATATTCGGGATGTCTCCTTCAAGATCACCCATGTCTATGTGATCCAGTATCTGGAACTTGAACCTGTGTGTCTTTTATAAAGACAAGGTGTTTAGCTAGTGCATTATTTTTACATCCAGTGCGGATTTCTGCCAGATGACATGAAATCCTATGCTTAAGTTTTATTTTATTTGAATTCTTTCAGTTGGTTTTAAATACCATGTTAAATCAGTTTTAATTTAAGTGTATATTTTGTTTCCATCATCATACATTTTTATTCTTTTTCTTGTTAATTTTTCCACTTTATTCAAAATGATGTGCAATAACAAAACTAATTATACAGTAATATTTTTGTAGATACTTTTTAGAGTTCTTGCACACAGACCTAAAGTGGATTTTTTTGCATGCAAAGTGTATATGTGTGTGTGTGTGTGTATATATGTGTGTATATATATATATATATATATATATATATATATATATATATATATATATATATATATATATATATATATTTTTTTTTTTTTAGATTGCCGTATGGTCTAAGGTTTATATATTTCCAGCCATGTAGTATATTGTCTTGGATAAAATCACATACTTAATAATCTGGTTAAATAAGTGGTACCACATCATTATTAATTTTATTTGAAGTGCATAAGGGTTATATTATTATGACAGCTACTAAGCAGGGCAGGACCAGCTTGAAAGTCACACTGATGGGGAAGGGATGTGACTTTAACATGTATACCAATAACACTTTGTTTCACAGCACTATAAACCACTCCCTTGCCTGATAAAAAGTGTATATATATAATTTTACTTGGATCGCTTGTCTGTGTACTTAATAAAAAGATTTTCGACTGGAAAAAGACTGCCTACCCTACTTGGATTACTTTTGAATATTTAGTAATTCTGTATAATATTTCAAATTATATATATTTTTATTATTTTTTAACTTAGGATGAGTTTAAGTTCACAACTTCTACTACCATTATCTGATCAGATTAATATACAGTGATTAACTAGATGTATATGGATTGAAAATCTTCCACACAGAACAGTTTCTTACACTGTTTTGTTTTTGGACCCACTATACTTGTTTAGTGGGTTGTTGGAGACTTCGAGGATGCCATGGATGTTGTATTTTAAAGGAAAAAATACAGACCTTGCAATGTTAGCACTTATATTTTCTGGTATATTATGTTTTCAGCATTTGATTTTTTTCCCGAAGGCTTTTTATTCTTAGTCTTATTTACATTCCTTTAAATCTTGTCATTTACTGCCTTGTAAAATATATTGCTTTATTCTTCTTTCAGCCTTGCCCTGAATCAGTTCCTTACAAAGAAGCTTTGGCTAATCGTAGAATTCTTTTGAGTTCAACAGAGAGTCGGGAAGGTCTTGCACAACAGGTAATTGAAATACATTTCCTTGTAAAACAGTAGTTTTTATTAATTTATATATATATATATATATATATATATATATATATATATATATATATATATACACACACGCACGCACACACACACACACACACATATATATATATATATATATATATATATATATATATATATATATCTATAGGAGTGCTACAGAATCCTGAAAGCCCAAAATCTTGAAAGTTCAAAATACTGAAAACTAAAAATACTGAAAACACACAGGATACCAACACTTATTATATTCCAGCACAAGTACATACAGAAACAAATAGAAGGCAAACTATATTACTTTTCTCCAAGTATAAGCAGGGGGGGTAGGCCCCCCCTGCACCCCCCATGTGGGGTTCTGTGCCCACCACACCACCTGCTACTTAAATATATCAACTATGAGATTGTACTTAGTGTAGTGAAGTGCAGTCTTGAAGATGATGTATTTAAGTAGTAGGGGGTGTGGGGGCACAGGGGGCTTGCCCCCCTGCGTATAGTTGAAGGGTAATATATTTCTGTATGTACTTGTGCTGGAATATAGTAAGTGTTGGTATCCTATGTATTTTCAGTATTTTGAGTTTTCAGTATTTTGAACTTTCGAGATTTTGGTCTCAGGATTTTGGGTTTTCAGGATATATGTATTGTATTAACTTAGTAAATAAAAGTAGCCAAACCACTTATTACAGCAAAAGATAAACAACAAAAATCTGACTTTGGAGGCCTTCTGCAGTTGGCAGTGGTTGGCATTTCCTCATTTGATTGGCACAATTTAAATTTTCATTGAGCTCCCATAGTCAGTCATATATTTGCTTCTGGCCAGTAACAATACCTAGAAATGTTGGAAATGGTTTGGAGCTCTGTGTTTCAACACTTTCTGCTTGGAATAATATAGGTGGTGCTTAATCCCTGTTAGAATGGCAAAATTGGATATTAGAAAGAGAGATAGAACAAGAAGTCTGGCTTCAGAAGCTTTCTTTAGTTGATAACTGTTGGTATATCCATATTGTATTCCTGTGTTGACCTGATTATACATTTTCTGTTGTTTCCTTGCGGGGGGGGGGGGGGGTGCACTTGCCTCCATCCAGTGAGTGTCATGATATCAGTCACCATACTTAGACAACTCATTTTGATGTGTGCTCAGAAGTTCTGTTTGGTCATTTTCACAGATTATTTCTTTTTCCTAATGTTCGAATATTACAGTTCCTGCATTCAGTGACTAAAATACCAGAGTCATAGTAGTGTTTCTAATTATATCAGTTTACTTGCAAGAACTGCACCAACACTGTCTGTACTTGGCAAAGGAAGGCAGTATGTAAAGTATTGTCACAGGTGTCAACAATTCAACCCAGGCTCCCACAGGAGATGTGGTAAGCAATTAAGGTATGTATGAACTCCGAAGACAGCAGCATTTTAAAGCTATTAGTACAGAGGCTGTTTTGAACTCACCTTATTGATCTCTGCTTTTTGCTAGACTAATGAGCAAAGTTTCAAAAATTGGAAGTTAGGTAGTAGTCAACGCCTTATACTGCAGGATCCTCTCAAGAGGTAGATTTGCTTTAATTTTGTCAGTGAAGATATCATTTGCACACATTTCTTCTGTTCACCCTGGGCTAACTCTGACCCCTGCTTAGGGCCAGTAGTTTGGGCTCAAACACTTGTGTTCTGGAGCTGTCTGTCAAAATCAAGCACTTAGAGCATAAGTGTGCTAAGCCACCTCACATGGGCACTTCACTTTTCCAAGTCCTGCCAGTGAAAGTTCAGCAGTTAAGCTCTAGGTGGCTTGGCTCAGATGGCTTAGTGGTAAATTGCTGTGGCTATGGTGTGCAGCGTCCTGGCTTCAAGTTCCTCACCTCCTTTCACACCAACAAAAATTTCAAGGTAAATGTGTGGAGATTCTTATTAGTTGTGCTATGCCAGCTAGGCCCATGGCAGTGGTGCATATCTTGGACATGCACAGTTTTTGTCTTGTGAGGCCTGCCTTGGTAAGTGCAGGAGGGCATCTTCAGGGACCATGTTTTGTTGCCAGTACCAGATGTCATGAAGATATCTGATGCCACATCAGCATGTTTGGTTTTCAGAATGTAATAGATATTGCAACATTGATACTGTTATGGTAAGTTGTCTACAAAACTGTGTGCTCTGAACATTCAAATTTCACAGTTGTATTTTCAGTGCTTATTTTAGGCAATGGGAATAGAATTGTCCTTTTTTCTCTTTCTAAACAAAAGTTGATGTTAGAGCACTATGTCTAACATCAGTAATTTTTAACTCCTTACAAAAGGCTCTTTTAGTTCAAAAGTTCAGATTAGCTGTAAAACTTTAATTTGTCCAATAAAAGGTATAGAATCACACATGTGTTCCTTTCATATGATTAATTCCTGTTGTGCTGATCTTGTTAACATATCTACTGCTCATTGAGTATGCTCACACAATTGTACTGGGCAGTGCAGTGTTTGTCTCAGAGCTAATTGTGATGCACGTCCACTGGCACAGCAATCAAGGAGGCTCAATCCTCACCACTAACACCAGTGAGGGGCGTCCACATGGGGGGGGGATAATAAATACACACAGTGTAAAGTACAATTTCCCTTAAGAGCACACAGAGATCACTGTCAGTCTGGGGCTGGTTTCTCCCTTTCTCTCCAGATCCCCAATAGGACTCCCCACTAGCGCAGCTATAGGGTCTAGATCTCAGCCTAGTGGGCAAGCTAAAACATCCAGCACCCACTCTGTCTTACCAGTGCTTTTTGTCCCTGCCCAAGTAGCTGACACACACACACTTTGAGATATACAACCACACAGACATCCTGGGGAAGAGTGGCATAGGTTCTCCAGCTGTGCCCCTTTTACCCAGACTATACGGTAGTACCACTTGCCACCACCCACTAATATTTATCAGCTACCAAAAGGCCCTTATGAAAGGGTGTCCAGTTATACTGTGCAATATTATCCAAATGGTAAGTGCAACTGAACAGTCAAGGCTTATTTGGAGTGACTTTGTACAGTGTCACTATATATATATATATGCAATGTACTCGAGATTAAATTATGTCTACACAAAACAGCTGCAGTTGAAAGGTTTAAAAATATTTAATAATAAATAATAAAAGCACAAGACAATACTTCTTACTACACGGTGCTAGTCAAGAGTTCAGAGATCACAGGAAAATGCTTAAAATAATACAGTAGAATAGATGTTCATTGTGTTTCACTGTTGCAGTCATTACTCTTGGGTTATCCTGCTGGCAGGCTACCCGCAGTCGGCCAGAATTCCAAAGTCTAGGTCTGGCGTCGGTTGTTGCCGCCTCTTCCCTGACGTCACTGCGCCAGGGGTATAAAAGATGCAGCCGATGCCATTTTCTTCAGTCTTTCTTGCCACACGGTGCCCGAAGCAAAAGCAGTTCACAAGTGCTGGTCGGCCGACTCCTGAGATTTTCAAATCTGAATTTCAGAACCGAAGTCTTCATTAAAGCTAAGTACCCCGTTGGTGAAACTTTTTTTCTTGCTCCAGACCGATGTCAGAAAAAGTTAACAATTGTATTTCTTGTGGGAAGCAAATACCTAACAGGGATTTTCACTCTTACTGTATTCCTTGCCTAGGCCCTGATCACAACGTTGCTAGCTGTCAGTTTTGTGCTAGATTCAACCAACGCACTATCAAGCGTTGGTTTGATTTTGCTTTTCATTACTTTGGCCAAAGATTTAATTATATAATGCCGGCGGAACAGCCGACAACCGGAGTTTACAAAAAACGCAAGGACCAGGACAAGGATAGACACCCGAGGTCCAAAACTGACGACGAAGCCTCTTCTAGGCCAGTCGCTGGTTCTCAGTGAGGTGCTTTCGCAGCCCCTGGCGCCCGCTACCTCAGAGCCACAGGCCGCTACCAACTCCCACGTGGAGCCGACTGGGCCTCTGGAAACTCAAGGTATTGAACACTCTGAAATCAATCCCTCAGATGGGTCTGGAGCCGCTGAGCAGGCATCTGCTTCTGAGGGTGTCTTCAGACTGACACAACTATATGTTAAGCCATCCACAGCTTCGAAGACAAAGATTAAAGCACTAAAGACAAAGAAACAAGTACAGCATTCTCCTATTCAGACTTCCATGCTCAAAATGGCCGAAGACCCAATTACTTTGATCAGGGGCTCCCATCCCCCTCCTGATGAGAGGCCTAGGCAAGAGACAGAGTATGATTCTTCTGATCAGGTTTCTGTTTCCTCTGATTCCTCTTCTGAACAGGATTACCACATGCTTCCCTATGAGGATTCTGCTGCTGAAGAATCCATTCCTTCAGCCTCTCCTCCTGAGGACTATTCTTTTGGGGAAACGCTGCATACTATGAGGGAGCATTTCCACTGAGAGAGCCAAGATTATTCTGAGTCTAAGAAAAGGCTCAGAGATTTCCTGCTTCTTCCTCAGCACAGACCCCTAGCTATTCCACCTGTTCTAGACATTGTAGATGATGTTTTTTCAGAGTCTGGACTGTCCCCTGACTCTCTACCCCCTGCACCTGCTAAGCCAGACAGAGACTACAGGGTCCCGGATTCTCAAAAATTCCTATGTAAATACCCTGCAGCAGACCCAGAAACTATTTCTCAGGGTCCCAAGGGGGTTAAAGCTTCCACTGCAAAAAACCCTGTCCCCTCTGATAGGGATTCTACGGCTCCAGACAGATGGGGGAAAAACGTTTACACTTCTGCCACCCTGGCTGTAAGGGCTTTAAATTGTCAATTTCATATGCTTAAGTATCAGCAATATTTAATGTCACTACTTAAACAAAAAATGTTGACAAATACTGAATGTGCAGAGAACAAAGAATTGCAGGATTTATTGCATGCAACTGAGCAAGTGGGAAAGCATACTTTGCAATGTGGTTATGATTCACTGGAGGCCTCTTGCAGGGCCGCTGTTACAGGTTCTGTTATTAGAAGGCATGCTTGGTTAAAGGAACAAAATCTGCCTGATCATGTTAAAGCAAAATTATTAGATGCACCATTACAGCATGACACTTTCTTTGTTTGGTACTAAAGCAGAAGAGGTGTTGAAAAAAATGGAGGATAAAGCAAAATCCATGCAGACAGTAAAGGATTTCTTACAGGTACAGCCACCCAGGTTTAGCAGAAACTGGCCTTCTAAAAATTGGTCCTTTCCAGTCTCAGACAGACCACAGAGAGGCAGATGCAGACGTCCCAGAGGCAGATCTCAACCCCAAGGCTCATACAAACCTAAATAATGGGGTGCTCCTACCTCCAAAAGCGGAGAAGACTAATCACAGCCTTACAGGAAACAGTCCCAATGACTTTCCTCTACCAGTTCCAAGCAGTTTTCTTTTGACAGCCCCCTTAGGGGGAAAACTAGCACTTTTTTCATCAAATTGGCAAATGGTTACCCAAGACAAATGGGTTCTGAATATAGTGTCCCAAGGCTGCATGTTCCATTTTCACACTCTACCAAGGTCAAAGGGCATGTCAGACCTGCCACACAATCAATGGGCAGAGGCACAAAGACAAATTACAGCCCTCATGGACATGAGGGCCATTCAGCAGGTACCACAACAAGAGCAGGGGCAAGGATTTTACTCCAGACGTTTTCTAGTACCCAGGAAGGACAAAACCTGGAGACCAATTCTGGACCTGTCTATACTAAATACGTTTCTGGAAGTTCCAAAGTTCAAGATGTTGACTCTTCAGCAGCTACTGCCCATGCTGGGCAAAAGGGCTTGGCTCGTAACTTTGGTCCTAAAAGAGGCATACCTGCATGTCCCAGTCAGACAATCTTGCAGAAGATACCTCAGATTCATAGCTGGCTCAATGCATTATTAATTTTCTGCACTGCCCTTTGGCTTATCTACTGCACCCAGGGTCTTTACAAAATGCCTGGCACTAGTAATTGCGTTTTGCAGACAGAAAGGAATTAAAATATATCCCTACTTGGACGACTGCCTAATTGAAGCAGAGAACAAAGACACTCTTCTACAGCATCTGGTGTTTGTAAAAAGATTACCAATTGTCCTAGGGTACACAGTAAACGAAAAGAAATCCAAACTAGTGCCCTCTCAAGAGATAATATTCCTGGGTGCAAGCTTAAATACAACTGCCCAGATGGCTTATCCCATGCCAGACAAGCAAAAACAACTAACTATTTACTTCAAGAAATTGGCAACAAAAACCCACTTATCTGCAAGGAAAATCCTGCAGGCCTTGGGTTTCATGGCATCCTGCATTCTACTAATTCCATATGCCAGACTGCATATGAGGAAACTACAATGGTATCTGAAAAGTGTTTGGACTCAGCATTGCCACAGCTTGGAGACAGTAATTGCACTCATTCCCTGCCTACAACAGGAGTTTCGATGCTGGGCAGAAGCCTGTTACCACAACAAGGGTCTGCCATTCAGTTTACCCACAGTCAGACAGACACTGACAACGGATGCATCAGATTATGCCTGGGGGGCCCATATGGCAGGAAAATGTATTCAGGGCACGTGGCCTGCAAACCAGATGCCTCTTCACATCAATCAAAAAGAGATGCTAGCTGTTCAAAATGCCCTGACAGCTTTCAAGGACCTGCTTCAACCAGGACAATTACTGATAAAGACAGGCAACACTACGTTCATGTAGTACATAAACAAGCAGGGAGGTACTTATTCTTACCCCCTCTGCAGACAAGCAATGACCTTATGGGACACAGCACTGGCTTTTCAAGTTCACCTACAAGCACAATTCCTGCCAGGAAAAACAAATACTCTGGCAGACAAACTAAGCATAAACTTCATGGATCCCCACGAATGGAAACTGGATCCACAAGTCTTCAGGATGATAATAAGGAAATGGGGATGCCCAGACATAGATCTATTTGCCTCCCCTCAAAACTGTCAATTACAAAGATTTTGCACAAGGATTTACCACAAGCAAGCATGGAAAGTGGACGCCCTATCATTCAGCTGGAAAAATCTAACAGTATATGCTTTTCCTCCTCTGCCTCTCCTTCCCAGAGTACTCCTAAAGGTCAGACAAGAGAAGCCAAAAATGATTCTGATTGCGCCAGACTGTCCACGCCAGCACTGGTACCCAGTCCTAAAGAGCTTGTCTCAAGGCCCAGCATGGGTATTGCCTCAAACTTCTCACTTGTTGACCCAACAAAACAATCAGATCCTGCACAGCCAACTCAGGACCTTAAATCTGGCAGCATGGCGGATAATGTAGCCATTCTGAAAGCTCCTCTTTCAAAAGCTGTTATGGATGTTATCTTGGAGGCCAGGAGCCCAGTATCAGAAAATCTTATGCAGAAAAATGGAAGAGATTCTGTGCTTGGAACCAGGAACAAGGCATTGACACATCTGTACCAAATATTCCTCAGATTTTACAATACCTAACTGAGATGCTGAACAAAGGCCTTTCTTTCTCATCAATTAAAATTCATGCCTCTGCCATTTTTGCACATTACAATACGGAACCACCTATCTTTTCTCATCCTTTAATAAGGCAGTACCTCAGAGGAGCCAAAATCATTAGGCCTCCAAGGAGAGCACCAATTCCAGCCTGGGACCTCAATTATGTTTTGGAAAAACTCACATTGCCTCCTTTCAAGCCAGCATCAACAGTGGATATTAAATTCTTATCCTGGAAAACAGCTCTGCTCCTAGCCATAACCTCTGCAAGGCGAGTCTCGGAGTTACAAGCACTCATGGCTGTGGAACCTTTCATCATTTTTCATCCAGACAGGATTTCTCTGAGGACAAACCCTACATTTATGCCTAAGGTGGTGTCCAGTGTGGCCCTCAATCAAACCATTCACTTGCCTACCTTTTACCCAAATCCACAGAACAAGGGTGAGAAAATTATGCATTCTTTGGACATACACAGGCAGTTACGCTTCTGCTTGGACAGAACTAAAGCTTTCAGAAAAACTGAGCAACTTTTAGTGTCATATGCTGCAGGATCACAAGGAAAGGCTATATCAAAACAGACTATTTCTAAATGGATAGGCCATTGTATCCGTTTCTGCTATTCTCAACATGGCAAATCAGTGCCTAAGGGCATTAGGCCTCATTCCACCAGAGCAGCAGCCACTTTAGCAGCCTTCCTCAGAGGAGTACCAACCAAGTAAATCTTAGAGGCTGCAACTTGGGTGCACACCTTTACAAAGCACTACCACTTGCCTCTCTAAGTCCAGAGCAGGCTTCGCCACTGCAGTTCTGTAGGGCCTCATAGCCTCTCCTAATCCTATTTAGCCCAGCCACTCATCCTCAGCTTTGGGATTCAACCCAAGAGTAATGACTGCAACAGTGAAACACGATGAGCATAGTACAGTTGTGTACCTACCATAAATGTAGATGTTCGAGTGTATTCACTGTTGCAGTCGAGGTTAACCACCCACCATCCCCCTTCTCTTTGCTAGGACTTATCTACACTTCTCTATCCTATACAATCTTTTTGGTGTATTTGCTTGTAGATGAAGGAAATGTTATTTTTGTGCACGCATTTCTTATTGCTATATTTTTCAGCCTACCTATTTGGGGCACCTGACATCTGGGGCAAGAAAAACTGAAGAAAATGGCGTTGGCTGCATCTTTTATACCCCTGGTGCACTGATGTCAGGGAAGAGGCGACAGCAACCGACGCCGGACCTAGACTTTGGAATTCTGGCCGACTGCGGGTAGCCTGCCAGCAGGATAACCCAAGAGTAATGACTGCAACAGTGAATACACTCGAACATCTACATTTATGGTAGGTACACAACTGTACTTTCTGACATCAGCACAGAAAAACACAGTCTAATCTTTCTATTTCCTAGCTACTTCTAAGTGAAGCACTAAAGTCTAAGATCATACTTACAGACACGGGCAGAGCTGGTTGTGAGTTGGATGTTTTCAAGGCAAATGCTAAATGCTCTCATTCTTTCTGTCTTTAAATTGATAACACAGTACCACTGATTCATTTCAGATTACATCATTTCTTTCTGGTTCCCTGGCTAACAGCAGCTCAACATTTACATTTTTAATATCTCTTTTATCTTGCACCTGCAGGAAGCTATAGCAATAAAAAACATTCCACATGTAAACTCTAGTAATTATTCATTAAGTTAAAACAATAGAATGTGCTAGCCCAGACGGACTGACTCCGAGTTTTAGATAGAATTTCACACGTTTGACTTGTCAGCTTTCTTCCAGCAGAGTGCACTGTGGTTACATTTTTGCAGTTCCACATTTAACACCATTTTTCTTCCATTTTAGAGAACAAGCCTGTGGCTTACATTAATATTTACAAATGACAGAATTATCTACAAAATTCTAGCTAGCTAGGCTGGCAGCCTTCACCTATCTTCACACTAATAATAGGCACTGAGAAAATAAACACCCTCTTTACAGATAACACCAGAATCGGGTAAACATGGAAGATGGAAGAGTCAGTGTTGACTGATAAATGGAAGCTGGTAATGGGCCAATAGCTGGCATCTAAGATTCATTGCTGAAGAATGTAAAGTGCAGTACCTGGGGCATTACCCAAGGATGACTTTCAGATTGGGAGGAGTATGAAGGTCAGGAGAAAGACCTGTTTGTGGTCACAGTGACCCAGATAATTAATGACAAGAGACATGGATGGCTCATTTATTGTCCAATGCCCATTCACACTGTAGTGCTCAAACCTCTCATCTCTTAAGAAAAAAATGACTTCCACTTGTTCTGTAGCAAGCCAATTGGCAGACACAGGCCTCCACCACTCTCCTTAGCTCTTAGGGAAAAAAAAACTCTTTGGCTTACACAGTTGGAAGCCACTTGGTATATCAGTACATTTGTACCAATCAGCTTTCTACTTCTTAAGCCAATCCACTCCTCCCACAGCTCCACAGGGAAGAGCAAAAAAAAAAAAAGCTGGTACTAAAAGTAATGAAGGCAGTACCATTATTGATCCCACCCTCTAATACATTGCCCCACCCTTGCTAAGCTACTGAGCAGGCAGACATATGCCAAGGCCAGTAGTATACAGAGGTGGATTCTGAGATTTCACTGTAGAAGAAGGGAAGCTAATCTCCCTTTCACCTGCTCACTGATTAGACCTCAGTTGGACTACTACAGCTACATCTAGAGGTATAATGATACTAGGGAGACAGCAGAGGAAAGCAACCAAGAATGATTGGGGATGGAGAGACTAGATATTCAAGAAAGGCTGAGCAATCTATGAATTTTGTCACTCTCAGACAGGAAAGGTAGGGGTTAATATGACCTAGGTGCATAATATAAACCTGTTTGTGAATGAAAAAGCTCAAGAAGGAGGACACTGGGTAGAAGGGATCAGTAGTTAATATAGGGAACAGCTTTGAGCCTCTGCTTTAGAAAGCAGTACTTCATTGAAAGAATGGTAGATGCATAGAACAAGTTGGGAGATAGGATAGTAACAAAGAGTGAAGTGCTCTCTCTCTCAAGAATAGAAAGGTAGTCTACTCCTGCTTGCTCATATGTATTTTTATATGTACACCCCCTCAGTTAAGACAAACATGTTACAAGAAGATGCCATTGGACTGAGTTGTGCAGCTAGGCTTATAAAAGACCTGGTGGTTGTTATCCCAGTGTATACCTCTGAACGTGTAATGCATTGAATTTGGGTGAAATGGAATGTTGATTGGTAGAGTTCTTCAGATCTTCCTGCAATGAACGAAGAACATGTGGAGTTGAGGAAGAAGAGGATCTAGCTGCAGCATTTAGGAAAACTTGAAACATGCATCTTCTTTTTCTAATTTCTCCAAATCTTTTGGGTTTCTAATACCATGATGGAAATAGACCCCATTCCTAAGTCAAAGTATGATTAAAGTTCATGAAATCAGTATTGCTTCAATCTTTGATGTCAGCCAAAAGTGCTCTTTGCAGCTCCTGCAGTGTGCCCAGTAATGACTCCTGCAATTCGTACAGGGTTACATGGATTGGTAACATATCTAAATATCTCTCTTAAAAGCAGTGTTTCAACAACTGATAAAAATTGCAATATCACTTGGTAACCAACACTTTATTCGACAAACAAACTCCCAACTGACTTTTGTCTTCTTTTCTTGGACCACTATAAACGGTTTTCTAGCATCTGTCTTTTGAATTGTTGGTAATGGGTGATCCCGTGTGGTATAAACTTCATCATTTTCTGTGATGCTTTCTGGCTTATGTTTCCAGTGTTTTTCAACCACTTTGATACTATAATGTTTGCACAATCTCCAGTGAAACAGTCTCACCACAGTATTATGCCTTTCAGTATACAGTCCTTCTGCCATTAGTGTATCACAACCAGCAACAAGATGTGTGACTGTTTCCAGTTCGGTTTTACAAAACCTACATTTGTCTGTTTTTCCCACATATTCAGTGGGCTTTGTAAACCAGCGTGTACGTAGCCCGCTATCCTGGGATAACAATATTAACCTTTTATTTCTTGGTTTGAATTCGCCTCTCCTTTAACCATTCCTGCATTCGTTCTTGATCAACATGAGACTTTTCCAGAAGTTTTCTATACTTGCAACTATATTTATGTTTTTTCCACATTTCTTGCCTTCTCATCTGGTCCTTCACCTTATATTCTTTCTTTTGTTTTTTTGGCACATTCATTTGCTGCCTGTTTTTTTATCTACTTCTGGTTTGATTTCCATTCCTGCTTGACGTCGATATGCTTCTGCTAAATTAAGCAGAGAAGTCATCTTAGATTTATTTTCCTGATGTTTCAAAACTTTTACTACATTTGGATCTTGTGAGGTCAGAAGACATGTGTGGAGTCCCACAATTGCAGATCTGTACATGTAATCAATTTCAAGGAGGCCCATTCCTCCTTCAGAACGGGGAATATATAATCTTGGTATACACTGATTTTTATAAATCATTTGGTGAGCATGAATCATCCTTCTTGTTTTAATATCTAATCTATCCAACACTTTTTCGGTCCAGTCAGTCACTCCAAAATTGTACGTTAGGACAGGAAGAGCAAATTGTTTTATAGCTTGGATCTTGTTCCTAGATGTCAGTGCTGTTCTCAGGATTAATTTAAGTTTTCTAAAGTATTCCTTACTGAGTTTTATTTGCATTTGTTCATGTTTTATTGCTGATCCTTCATCAATTCCCAAGTATTTATACACTCCCTCTTGTTCACGTTCTTTTATATCACATTCTTGTCCCAAACTGATGTTTTCCTGGTGCTGCAGTTTTCCTTCTTTAAAGGTTGCTTTTGCGCATTTATCAAGACCAAATGACATTCTAATATCATCTGAAAAAGTTTTGACAACCTGCAGCTGTGCTTTCAGTTCCTCATCTGATGAGCTATACTACTGGCCTTGGCATATGTCTGCCTGCTCAGTAGCTCATCGACAAAGAGAAGTCATTTGACTTTGTTGTTTTCTAGGAGCCAAATTATAGTCATGGCCTAAGCTGTTAAGTAAACAGCGTAACAGATTAATGGCAAGGCAGAATAGCAACGGTGACAGAGAGTCACCCTCGAATATCCCCCTTTGAATTTTTATCCCTGGGATAATAATCAGTCCTTTATCATGGCTTAATTGCAGAGTGGTCTGCCATTGTTTCATGGTTACTGTACTGTAGTCAATCAGTGTAGGGTGTATCTTATACATTTTTAAGCACTCTTTTTATCCATGTATGTGAGATACTATCAAATGCTTTTTTGTAGTCAGTCCGTTCCATACTTAGATTCTTCCCCTTTTTACAGTTCTCCACTATAACTTTATATCTGAAGTAGTTTACTTCATTTGATCTTCAACCTGTGGGATACCGGATCCATATTGGATCTTAGCCGGCAATCTCACTAGCATCTGCTTCGAGCTCCAAGCTCCTCCCCTTACCCATATTACACCTCCACTACCTTCCAACCCCCAGATCTCATTTGCCGTGGCTAACTGAAGCATTGTGATCTCCAGAGCTCCGAGTAGTAAGTGGGTATTAAAGCTTTTAGAAAGCCTTTTTTCCCCTCAAAACTTTCAGGATAGTGGTTAGTGTAGCTTCCCCTTTTCCTCCCCTCATTTGGTGCGTCGTGTGTTTAAACTTTAGTGTTGTTTAGCTTAGTGTAGTGTATTTGGTTGCGTACTTGCTTCCCCTCCCTCCTCAGTGTGTTCTGTGTGTGAGTGTGGTAAGTGTTTTTTCAGCGGGAAAATATTTTTTCTGCTCTACTTGTTTTCCATCTTGTCTAAATGGCTGATAAGCCAGTGTTTAAAAGGTGCAGTCATTGTGGCCATAAGTTGTCCCCAGCAGATGGCCACACTCTTTGTGTGATGTGCTTGGGCGTGGCCCATCTCAGTACAGACTGCTGTATTTGTGCAGGTTTTAACCCTCGTGCAATCAAGGACAGGAAGACTAAGTTGGCCCTGAAAGGTCTTCTTCCCTCTTCTGAGGCGGTTGCCTCTTCCTCGGCTACTGTGGCCACCTCTCCTTCTTCTCTTGCCCTTGCTTCTCCTCCCTCCCAAGCTGAGACTCAACCTCCCATTTCAAAGCCTGTGGAAGCGGAGGGGAAAAGGGGCAGAGAGAAGGAGAGAGAGCAAAAATCCAGGGCAGACAAACGTAAGAGGTCCCCGGACCACCCTTCACCTGCTTTGAGTCATAGGATCCGTGACTCCCCTTGGCTCCGATCTCCAAGGTTTTCCCCAGAACCAGAGGAGACAGGCTCTACATCTAGGGCCTCAGTGCTCTGACCGCAAGGTCGGAGTCCGTGGCCTCATCGAGATCCAAGTGGTCCTTATCGGAAATCGACATGGATAAAATGAGGAGGTTCAGATCCAGATGGGGGTCTTTCCAGCCCCCTCTCCCTTAGGAGGGGGGAGTTTGCTTCCCTTTTTTACACCGATTTCTCCTTCTCCAATCCATCCACCGGCTTTGGGGTACTCTGATCCGAGGATGGCTTTAGTCAGGGGGTCGGCGCCAATGGTACCTGCTTCCTCGACGCTGACAGCTGCCTGGAGCGTGTCGGATCTGATCAGCTCGAATCCAAGCCGCTCTTGGAGCCGGAGCTTGGGTGTCGGATCTGAGGGAGTGGAACCTTTTTCACTGGCTCCGCCGTTGTGGGGCCAAGTTCCTTGCCTCGGTGCTCCGTCCACTTCGGGCCCAGCTCCGATTCTCTCGTCGGACCTGGGGAAGACCGGCTTCCTTATTTGTTCCACAGGAGGTTCATTCTCCCTCAGCGTTCAACGTGGTAGAAGGGTTTCTCTTGGCTGGATCGAGACCCCTAACTATCCCCTCGGACTTCGCCCCGACCCCCTTGGCTCTTTCTATGAATCCCATAATTTTACCAGAGAGACAGTCCATGCTGGAGGAGCCCCAGACAGTTCCCCCTGAGGAACAAGTGGCTTGCGAGTTCAACCCGGAGAGCTCCACCGGAGATGTGTCTCGCAAGCATACATGTAAGCTGAGGCAGTTAGACTCCCCCGAGTCCCTCACTGAGGATATGGATTTGGATGATGGGGAAGATTCCCCCAGGTCACCTCCCGAGGATGTCTCCTTTGGAGACATCATGGAAATCCTTAGCCAACGGGGAGGTTGGTCTGCCCCAAACCTTCTTCTGATGAGTCTGTGTTCCTGGAGGCTTTCGGCATGGGCCCATCTACTTCCTCGCTGTCCCTCCCATAGATCCCTTGGTGGACCTGGTCATCTCGCGGGCCTGAAAGGAGCTGGACACCATGGAACCAATTCCCAAAAGGCCAGCATGGAACCAGGGCTCCCCCATAGACTCTATGGTGGTAGCAGCAGTCACAAAGAAGGAACTAGCCCATGAGAGTTCCTCAGTTCATCCTCCTGACCGAGAGTCATGGATGATGGACCGCTTAGGGAAGCGGGTTTACGCTTCAGCTACCTTTTCTATTAGGGCACTGAACTACCTGGCCCACATCAAGAGACTCCACCACAACCTGGTCAAGGAGCTGGTAGAGTCTCCCCCTAAGTCCATGTTGCAGGAGGACAGGGACTCATTCTCCGCGAGGATGGCCACTTTGAAAGCAGTCTCCAACACTTCCATATGACTCCTTTTACATGCTACTGAAGGAGCAGCTAGGGCGGCTGGGTCCGGCATGTCCATGAGGCACAACGCCTGGCTCAGACTATGTCAATTTTCAGAACCTTTCAAGGTGTCCTTTGTCAATGCCCCTTATGATGGCTCTACTTTCTTTGGTAAGACCGTCAAAGAGACTTTAGTCCAGAGTGAGAAGGATGGGAAGACACTGTCTGCCATCGGTATCCGCTTCTCGAACCCTCAAAGATCCTTTTCCCGGAATCAGAGAGGGCAAAGGAAGATGTGGTTCCAGAAGTCACAGTATTCCCAGGACACTCAGGGCTCTTCCTCCTTCAGAGGCAGAGGGGGACAGAATGGACGCCGGTCAAGAGGCAGAGGAGGGTCTGAGGAATTTTGGGTATCGAGAACCTTTCTCGGATAGGCCCGGACAGCAGCCCTGAGGGGTGGCCCAACTGCTCTACTCTGGAGGCAGTCGGGGGATGATTGTCCTTGCACCTGGTGGCATGGGAGTCCATAACATCAGACCACTGGGTGCTTCAGATAATATCCAGAGGATACTCTATCCCCTTTGTGGGTCATCCCAAATCTCTCAAACACCTCCTGGACGTACCACCCACACAAATGAAGGCAGCAGCACAGGAAATTTCCAAGCTGCTAGCAAAACGAGCCATCGAAACCATCCCTCCAGATCAGTCCAGATCGGGCTTCTGCTCCAGGTTCTTTTTGGTTCCAAAGAAAACAGGGGACTTAAAGGGACAATCCCAGTGTTTAAAATTCAGGTCTGAATTACACATAACCAAAGCAACGCCCACTTAGCACATCACTCACATTCCCAACCACAGTGTCATTTTTCTTTTAAATATCCTGTGCCTGTTCAGTTCCAGTCTTGTTTTAACTCCCACTGTCAACTGCCTTTTGGATTTGCGTTCCTATCATTTGAGTCAGACTGAAATTTCAAACTTAAAGGGGTCAATCCAAGTATTAAAAACTCTGAATTAAAACCGGACAAAGTAACACCCACTTTCCTTATGTTATGAACATTCCCAGCTACGACTGCATATCCAGAGATTACAGTCTTTATTTTTTTTTTTTTTTAGGTCCCTGAAAGAGCCAAGCTTTAGCTTTGTTTTCATAATTTTCAATAAGACTTGGCACATATATCGGACTTCCAAACTTATTTACTTATTTTCATTCCTCCTAAAAAAGTGTAAGATGTTTGTCACTGTGCTCTTAATTTGTTACAGTCCACTGCCGGTAATGAGAGATTGCAATTGCGGCAGCGCTTTTCTTTTTTATTTTATTACAAGCATGCAAAACTGTGTATTAAGTTGATTATACATATGTTGGTACTGCTGTGGGGGATGATATTCTCCCAGCAAGTATCATGCAATTTGAAAAGGCTTGTCAGCACTATTTTTTTAAAAAAGACATTAATTTCTTGGAATGCAGATCAGTGATGTACGTTTCCCTTCATTTCACTTCATATTGCTGGTGCCTCTAAGAAAGGTGAGAAAATCTGGAGAAAGTGAGTAGTACAGTGAAGGAAGGACAAGCACCAGACAGTATGTTTTAAAGTAAATATTTACCACTGGATATGTGAAGCCTGGAGGCTGTGCATAATTACATGCCATTCTGTACTCGTGCATGAAATTAACAGGCATGCATTGTAGCTGTGACATGGCATTTGAGACCATACTCTTGCTTGGAGCCACCATGCATACAGTGTGTTTGAGATGTTACACTGGGTATTGATAAACTTGTGGGAGAAGGAATGGTAATTGAAATGGAGAAAGGAAACGTGTGAAGTAAAAATGGGTGAAAAGTTGAGATTATTTATTTATTTTTTTTATTTTACATTTATTTTACATTTGTTAACCGGGCTAGTCTAACTGGATATATTTCCATTTTCAGTAGAGGCCCGGGGAGAAAAGCTCCACATGTAGACAGGACGGATACAACAAAAACAACAAATACATAATAACAGATTAACAATCAGATTTAAAAAAGAGGTAGGTATATACTCAAGACCAGAATAACTAATTATATTTAAAGGTATAAACCAAATGTTCAACATAATTTCATCTTTAGAGGTTTGAACAAATAGCTTTAGGATTGGTGATTTTGAAATGAATCAAAGGTCAGAGGTGGGACTATATCAAGGAAGAAGAAGGCAGAGAAGAGAATGCTGAAGAGTATTCATACTTCCTTCTTGACATTCTCCTCCTAGCATCGTCTCATTAACCCATACTCTCCATCTCACTAACCCATATTCATCAAAACTAATTATTTCCATGCTTATCCTTGCAGTAATTTTTTTACATTTTTTCCTCTGTACATATCATTTTTTTTTTCTTCTTTATTATTTTTCTAATTTAGTACTGTCTAACTTTTGCATTATTCTTCCTGTTTAACTCTGTCATGTTTGTAATTTTTTGTAATTTCTACCAATAGAAATGTTTACTATTATTAAATTAAAACATTGTCCAATTAGTCATGCTGTTTTCTATAATTTCTATCAATATTTTAGTATGTATGGTCTCTCATTGTTAACCATGTTAATATTGTTTGAAACGTTGTAAAGATTTGTTAAAATTTCTATGTGGAGCTTTTTTCCCCTGGCCTGTAATGAAAAGAAGCCAATTTTTCTCCCAGTCAGACAATCCCAGTAAACAAAGGCAGGTAATAAATATGTCTAATTATTTATGTCTGTTAATCTAGGGGTAAGTACAGAGATCATCAGTGGATCTATTTTAAGCCACGGTCCAGGGTAAGTTTGAAAACATTCTCGTGCAATCGGGAGCAAAGCACAGAACTTTAATGAAAAAAAAGCACAATGTAAAATGTCCACCTTTTTATAAAATGTTGAATGTTATAAAAGTGACTTGAAATATACACATGATGGTGTAGATTAATTTCATAGAACCTGTATAAGAGAGCAGAGAGAATTATAAATAACAGTAAGTAATTAATGTGAGGATGGTAGACTGCAGCAGGGAAGAATAATTAAAAAGTATTGGTTATAAGTAATAGTGCAGCTTTTTTAGGATAAGAGTCTTTAGTCTAATTCTGGTATTAGTCAGCAGGTGATAAGGATGTGCAAAGGGAAAGATTAGTTTTGAGTTGTACTCACAAGTATAGTTTATTCTGTAGTAGTTCATAAGCTAAGAGGTTCTCCGGTTCGATTCTCGGCTGGGGTGCCTTCTGTTCGGAGTCTGCATGTCCTCCCTGTGGTCGCGTGGGTTTTCTCCGGGTGCTATGGTTTCCTCCCACATCCCAAAGACATGCAGTAGGTGGATTGGACACTCTAAATTGGCCCTAGGTGTGAGTGTGTGTGCCTTCTGTGGAAGGTTGGGCGCCAGGCTGGCAACCCGACACCATAAAAACTCCACTGCCAATCATGAGCGGACAGATGATCCGCTGTGGCGACCCCTAACCAGGAAAAGCCGAAAGAAGAAGAAGAAGGGTGCACAGAAGCAAACTGTTTCTTCTAATAACAGAATACAGATTAACTCCACCCAGAGCACATGCAGTTTACTACAGTTCTTATTACAAGAAAACTAAGAATGCTGATCAAGCTATGTCCCTGACATTTTTAACTTGCATTTAAAAGCAAACCAAAAATATTTACTAACAGCAAATGTACTTTAATGTAGCAAAGTGCAGCTTGGCAGCTTCAACTTTGTACGTTTTGCCAGCATCCGTAATGCAGTTCACATAAGTGTGTACATATGAGTGCACAGCAGTACATGCATGCAAGTGCATGAGTGTGTGTATGACTGCACACAAATGTTTGCATCTGTCTGTCTGCCTCTGGGTGGGCACCCTTGTACATGCATTTCTTCATAACTCAGTAGTTATGCAGAAGCACATTTCTCAGATGTTGTCATATTTTTGTCCTGTCCCTTATACAATTTTTGATTTTCTGGCAAATTCCTGAGGAATTCAGAAAAGTCAGTAGCATAGGACATTAATAGAGTTGTGTACCTCTTATTTTTCAGAAACTGCATGATTATGCAATGTTTTTTGTTACATTAACTGTAATTAAGTGACAGAGTAATATAAAAACAAATCCTTGATTTTGCCCTAACCCCATTAATTTTTGCTATCTCAAGAAATCTTGAGAAAGAAGTTCAGAGGTATGCAAGCAACTATACTGCTCAACTGCAACCGATTTTGAGATGCTCCTATGTTTTACTTCACTTTTTTTTCCATGTACCTAGTTTTCTGGTAAATCACTGAGAATTACAGGTACGGCAATAATGTCAGGCATTAGCGTTTCATAATTCTTATTGCTCAGAAAGTAAATGTTGATGCAAATCTTGTTCTGTTATCTTTTTAATTGAAATAGAGTAATATTAAAAGTATACCAGGTTTTGTCCTTGTTACTTTTTGCTATATCTACAATTCTTGATCATAGAAGTTGAGAAGTATGCAAGGAACCATACCTCTCTCAGTTGCCCTGGATTTTGCATGATGTCTTGGACTTTGGCTCATATTTTCCTGCCCTATCCCTTATTTCCTGGTAAAGCACTGATGATTGCAGTCAAGTCAGTACTTGTAGACAGAGTTTTATACTTTTTTGTTTGGAAATTCACACGGATGCAAAACCTGTTGTTCTGATAAACTTTTTAAGTGAAGTAGAGTAGTATTTAAAATTGCCCCAGATATCTTTCTCTGTTATTTTTGGCAAAGTCCATAATTCTTAAGCATACAAGTTGAGAAGTATATAGGGACCCCCATGTTGATTGCAATAAAATTTAAAAAGAATGTATGTTCTGCTGTGATCTGCATCTGTTGTTACCACTGGCCATAGTTTTATTCGGCTTCCTATCACAATTCCAAAAAAAAAAAAAATACCTGCAAAGAGAAAACTATCTCTGAATATCCACAGCCATACAATTAACAGCAGTGTTGTAGTCACCTGATTCCATTTCTAAATCATGGTGACATGTAACTAGAGACTACTGACTCAGAACTGAGATCCTTTGCAAAGGGCAATGCATAGTAATAGGCCATGAGTTGGCTACCCAATCCTAGTATGATGATAATGATATCATGGTGCAGTGGTTAGCATTGTCACCTCACCACAAGAGGTTCTCCAGTTCGATTCTCAGGCAGGATGCCTTCTGTGCGGAGTCTGCTTGTCTTTCCTGCATTCGTGTGGGTTCCCTCCGGGTGCTCTGGTTTCTTCCCACATCACAAAGACATTCATCTACAGCATTTCTCCCTGGGCCTCCACTAAAAGTTGACTCATTCCAAGTCAGACTTTCCCAGTAAACAAATGATGTTATGTAGTCCTATCTCGCCATAATTCTTGCTGGATGGGTTCGGAGCTGATACTCTGCTCCAACTTGGCCGATACTAAAGCTCGAGAGCTTTTACTTGCTCGAGGCTAACCCCCATCACATGGTGCCTCCCGGCAATTCCCCAGATCTTGTTTGCTGCGAAAGCTTCGAGGCTGTCTCCTTACTGGCTCATTGGCTAAGTAGATTTTTTGATAAATCTTGTTATTTTGTCATCCTTTTCTTCATATTTCTACTTTAATAGTTATTATCTGTTATCTAGTGTGTGTATTGTTGAGTGTTTGATCCCCTATTCCACCTTTTTAGGATTGTATGGCCCATTTTAGTTAGAGGGCCGTAGTTGCCCACATAAATTAGAGGGCCTTTCCTCCCTGAGTGCTAGTCCTTCTTCCCTTTTATAAAAAAAACACACACACACACACACACACACACACACACATATATATATATATATATATATATATATATATATATATATATATATATATAAATAAAAACTTTTCTTCTCTTCATAACTTTGTTGTTAGTTATAGTTAGTATTGTTATAATTGTAATTGTTGTTAGCCTTGTTTTCTTGTCAGCATGTCTAAAGAGAAAGATAGAGAACATAAGGAACACCGCCCTTCTGGCTTCAAAAAATGAGACAAGTGTTCACAAAAAATGTCATTGACTGACAGTCACACTAGCTGTGTGTACTGTCTGGGAGAAGCTCATTTACAAGAACCCTGTACTTTTTGCCATGCCTTCAGTACTAGGGTTCTTAATGAGAGAAAATGTAAATTGATAGACAAGGTCACAGAGGTCTTATGACTAGTTCCTTCCAGGAACAGCTGGAACTTGCTCAGACAGCTCCCAAAACTGTGAAGAGAAAATCTTCGGTTACAGCTTCGGAGCCATCTAAAAAGTCTAAAGCGACGGAGCCAATGAGTTCTGGCTCCGATTCCGCTTCTTCTGTCTCTGTGCCGTCAGTTTCTTCAGTGTTGAGGCAACCTTCGGTATCTAGACACTCACCAGTTATTGACCCTATTTCACCAAACTTGAGGTCTTCTGTTTTAGAAAGGAGGAGATCTTCTGTCTTCACCTGTTCCTCCAGGACACTTTCAGATGAGGATATCAAGCGGGGTGGTGAAGAGGTTGCTCTGTGACCCAGCTCTGGCCAAAAAGTTAGCTCTTCCGGACCCAAAGGCTTTGGAGCCGTCCCATCTTCAGACTATTGCTCCTCCTCCAACTGTTTCACCTATAAAGTCGAAAACTTTGGGTTCTTCTGTGTTGGATCCTTCAGTTGTGAAAATTTTTCCTGCTTTCTCGGAACCGATAACTCTATCCTCAGCGGCTCAGTCTGGAGCCGAGGGGTCTGGGAGCTGACACTCTCAAGTCGACTCCGAGGGGGGATAGTCACCCTGGTTTTTCTTCGGAACCGACCCTCCCTCAGTGCTTCAGCTCGACTGAGCTTGGTTCCCACATCTGCTTCAGAACCTGTCCCTCCTGTTCGGAGCTGACCTCCCATTTCCTCGGAGCGGAGGTCATCTTCGGAGCGGGGTGGAAAGGCTTTTGAAGCAATAGAGAAAGCTTTGTCCAGTGCCAATACCCTGCCTTTGGACTTGATGTCCCACCAGCAGCCGGCAGCAACCTCTTCTCCCCTGCCTCTCCCTCAGCTAGGAAACCAGTGACTCAAGCAGCCCCCATTAGAGGTGTCCCCTCTTCTGAGACCTTCCCAGATTATCCCACTGGAGAGCTCCATCAGAAGAGACTTTGTAAGAGGAAGCACATTGACTCACCTGAGTTTGTCACGTCAGACACTAACTTGGATGAGTCAGAATGGTCCCCCTAGATCCCCCTCTGAGGATGTCTCTTTTGACATCCTTGAAATCCTCATCTTCAGGACGCATACTACCCTATCAAAATGGACAGGCGCTCCAGAAGACTCATACGCTTTCGACTGGGAGCCAGTCATTTTCAATTTCGAACACAGACCTTTGGCCTCGCTACAGCCCTCAGAGTGTTCACCAAATGCATGGCAGTGGTAACGGCTCAGCTGAGACGTCAAGGATTCCAGGTGTTTCTGTACCTAGTCAACTGGCTCCTCACTGCACCACCAAGCACCAACTAATCAGAACCAGGGACAAGACTATCCTTGTGCACCAGACTAGGCATTACAGTAAACCTAAAAAAATCAGCCTTATCTCCATCGCAGCACATTGTCGTCTTAGGCTCAGAAATAGACAACCACCATGACAGCAAAACTGACACCAGAAAGGATAGAATCATTGCACAACTAAGTCAGATCCATGCTGAAGAAAGACAAAGTACAGGCCAGGATAGTCCTTCAAGTCCTAAGAACTATGGCTTCCACCATTCTCTTAGTTCCCCTAGCCCGTCTTCACATGAGCGTACTTCAGTGGCTACTATTTGCCCAGTGGTCAATGCAGGATCTCCCCGTCTCACAAAATACTCATCAGAAATTCCTGCAAGAAGGATCTAACATGGTGGTTACTTATGGATCAACTTCATCTAGGTCACTCACTTGCTCCCCCTCAACAAAATGCAGTCTTGACCACGGACGCCTCCCAGATAGGATGGGGGGGCATTATCTGGGAATGACGATCCAAGGTATTTGGCAGGATCATGAGAATCACTTGCACATAAATGTTCTGGAGATGAGAGCGGTGCTATACGCGTTGCAAGCACTTCACAGTTCTCTTCCCACTGGGACAATTGCGATTCAATCAGCCAACATGTCTCTTGTGTGGTACATAAGCAAGGGGGGACCAAATCTTACCCACTTTGTTGAGAGGCTTTAAGAGTATGGAAATGGGCGATGGACATTCAACGCTTTCTAGTAGCAATGCACATCCTGGGGAAGTCCAGTGTGATAGCAGACAAACTCAGTCGAGCAATTCTGATGTCTCACGAGTGGTCCCTGAATTCAGAAGTTGCGGAAGAGATTGTTCGCAAATGGGGCCAACCTTGCTGCGACCTATTCACCACGTACATGAACACCAAATGCAGCAGCTACTTTGCCCTAATTCCCCATCCAGGGATGTCACCCAGGGATGCTCTGGTCCACAATTGGCCTCCAGGACTCCTTTATGCTTTTCCACCCTTTCCTCTCATACCAAAAGTGATTCAGAAAGCAAAACTGTTGGAGTACCCTGATCCTCATTGCTGCTTACTGGCCTTGCCAAGTCTGGTTCCCCTTCCTGTGGCCCTATCTCTTGGAGGAACCATGGATTCTGGAACCATCTCCAGACCTTCTGATTCATCAGTCAGGGCAGTTCCATCCTACTATCCAAACCCTGAAATTGACAGCATGGCTGCTCCAGTTCCACGAATAGCCAGGTGTGCTTCCCTTTCCCCTACAGTCAAACGCATTCTGATTTCTTCACACAAACTTTCTACCAGGAAATTATACTCCAGTAAATGGAAAAGGTTCTCCATTTGGGCAGCAAACCAAGGCATAGATCCCTACTCAGCTCCTATAGAGTCTATCCTGTCCTTCCTGGCATCCATTTTTCATGAAGGAGCTGCAGCTGCTACTATTAGAGTTCAGTTAGCTGCCATCTCTAATTATCATTTTGGCTACATGGGAAATCCAATCATGTCCCACTCCTTATGCAAAACATTTTTGAAAGGAGTCCTCCTTCTCAGACCTCCAATCAGGCAGCCACTGGAGCCTTGGGACCTAAACCTAGTTCTTACATCTTTAATTTCTCCACCTTTTGAACCCTCATATTCATGGGATCTGAAATTCATGAACTGAGGAGCATGTTTGCGTGCAGTGGAGGGACATTTCTTGCTGTTTACACTACCTACAGGCTGAAAGAGGAAGGATATAAGGGAAAGGCAAAGGAAGTAGCAGAACAAAGGAAATGCACTACAAATCAGCAATATGGGAGTCTGCAACCCACAATGGGCCAGTGAAAGCACAATAATACAGGTGGCTGCATAGCTGAAAATGGGAAGAAATTTAAATAAAAAATAAGGGGCAACAGCACAAAATAAAGGCGAAATGAAGCAGAAAGCACTACTATGGGATACTTACAAGTCAGAATTGGTATGTGTCTCTCCAAGTACTTGTCACAATTGGAATGGTCACAATGCTTTCTCACTAAAAGAATCAGGCCCTAAATTGTAAAAACTATGCAGACCTTCTCATGGCCTACCCCTTTCCTCAGTATCATAAGGCTACTGAGAGGAGGCCACTGCCTTCCATATAGACCTTCAACAAACTCTATCTTGTCAGACTTATTACACATTTTTTAAGCCCAGTAGTGTCCCCCACTAAGGGATCCCAACATACCTCTCAGCTGTCCAAATTTTCACAGAATTTCCAGATTTTTGCCCCATATTTTTGGTCTGTTTCTCATAACATCTCTGGTTTTCTTGCAAATCATTCAGGATTGAAGTTACTAAATAATGACAGCCATTTGATTTGTAGACTTCATTTCTTTCAGAAAATGCATGCCAACACAAAACCTTTTATTCTAGCATCTTAAGCTTATAAGAGCAATATTTAAAATGTGTTATTTTTTGGCCTTAGCGCCCCCCCATTATTTTTGCCATTGTCTGGATTTCTTGTGCTAAAAGTTTGATAGGTATGGATCCCAACTTGCTTTATAAAATACACAGAACATGTTTGACAGATGGGTATGTATCACAGAGAATACCACTGCTGTGGAACAATCTTACACTTCACATAAAGTACTTCACTTACTCTATTTAAATGTAATTTGGACCAGTGGATGTGTAACCACAAACTCACTCCTGGTTTTGCAACCCTGTCCCTCGTGCATAGGGGAAATATGTAAATCTCCCAACATATGCTTGCCTCTGAATTATTCATATGTGAAATATAAGGACTAGAAAGTGTAAAATCCCCTTACAAGGCAGAATAGTCCATGGCAAATCATTTTCCTAGCATAAAGTTATTTAATTCAGAGTAAAATCATTGGTTTTCTTTAAAAAAATAAAATTGTGTAAGGTTTTCCCTAGCAGAGTACTTATCTGCCCAGCCTTGACAGGTTGCTAGCAACTTTCCAAGTTTATAACAGCAATATTTAAAATGTCTCTCTCTTTCTGGGACTTTGTCCCCCATTATTTTAATTTTTTTTCCCAGATTTCTTGGGCTAAGAGGTTGAGAGTTATGGTGGTAACAGCACACACTACCTACAGAGATCCAAGTTTGTTTCCTTATGGCTGTGAATGACTGCAGCGTTCCTATACATTGTGAAGTAAACACTAGAGATGTTGCCTAGAAGAACTGAGCTCAGTACTTACCAGCATCTTATCCTCAGGGTTTTTTTTTTTTTAAACAGCTGGATTGATATGTGGGTAGTGGTAACATTACTTATTGCCCACAGACTTGATTCTGTCTTATTTTTTTTTCTGTAATTAATTATTACAGTGATCGGGATGTAGATATTTTTTCTAAGTTACCAGTCAGCAGGTCCTGTTATCTGGCACAAGAGATCCTGTTATAAGGACAATTGCTAACTCTAAACATCCTCAAAATGTTAACAAGTTTTTTTATTTCTTTTCTCTTGGAGGCTGAGGCATTTTTTTTTAAATACTTGCAGAAGAGCAGCAGTATCTGTGACCAGTGGTTGGAGACACTGCCCACAACAACAATCCATTTGTGTTTTTCTTCTTCCTGAATGAGGCTGAGGTACCTGTGAATAACCACAACCATGTTTGTTTACATTGCAAAGCAAACTAGAGATTGGTTGTCTAAAAGAGCCAATCTTGATGCTTACCAAATCTCATCTTTAGGGATGCCCCCCCCCCCCGCCTTGCAAAGCAGCAGGATGCAAGACCGTGTGCAGTGGTAACATACCTCTCAACTCTCCAGATCTTCGCAGAATGTCCCGATTTATTTTTGCCTTGTGAATTGGTCTGTTTCTCATAAATTTTGTGGTTTTCTGGCAAATCACTGTTGATTGAATTCAGTAAATAAGGACACACATTTGAGTTTCAGTCTTTATATAGTTCAAAAAGTGCATGCCATCACAAAATCTGATTATTCTAGGAACTTTGTGTGTGTGTGTGTGTGTGTGTGTGTGTGTGTGTGTGTGTGTGTGTGTGTATATATATATATATGTGTGTATGTGTGTATATATATATATATATATATATATATATATACACACACACACACACACACACATTTTTATCTATCTTTATATATATATATATATATATATATATATATATATATATATATATGTATAGCACGTGTGCGTGTCAGACCTATGTCCCTCTTGGACAGGAGCAGTTGGTGCTGTTCACAGACTCCAGCTGCAAATATAGACCATACAACATGGTCAATAATGGAACAAGGGTATAACATGGGTAGGCTTATAAAGGCCCGAAGGCCATTAGCCTAGTAACTTCCTATGAACCTATGAATCTAGGAGTCTCCAATGACTAGAATGTTGGATTCTGTGGTGACTTGCCTAATGGGCTTAGAAGCAGAGGCTCCATGAAATGTAGCCATACGTATTGATGTGGGTGTTGTTTTGAAAGAGTGTGTTCAGGGTTGTTGAGGGAGTTTGTTGTGTACTTCAACTAGGATGTCTTTGGGGTTTAGGTAGGTTACATTTAAGTGCCTCACCATATATGGGCCTATGTGTCTGCTTTGAAATGTGTTTGTGTGTGATAGGTGCAGCGTGTGTATTACCAACAACCTCATTCACAGTAGAGGTGCTTTTATGTGAGAGCTTTGCCTCCAGTGACATTGTGTAAATACATCTCTCACATTCCATATATTTATTTGAGAATTAGCTGGTTATCAATAAACATGGGATAATTTCTACATTGCCTCAGTGTGCCCATATCCACCAAGCTGGTAAGGGAGATAATGGGAAAGTTCATATTCATGGCAACAGACCCTTTCATCGGTTGGAAAGGCTCACCCAGACTCTGCTACAGTTTCATCTGAGGGAAAGGTTAGTTTACTTTTTATTTGCTGTATTCTGTATTACTTTATTGCCTTTTTCTATTTTGTATACTGATTTGTTTTCTTTACACTGTGTTTTACTTGTATTCTGCTTTTAACTGCATATTAAAACTTGAAAAGACACTACAGCTCTGTTTCTTAAGTTAGAAATATTCCCCACCCACCCACTCGGTTAGTGTTGTATTTTTTACTGTAATTGCCTGTCCCTTATGTTAATTTGACCATATATCTCATTCCCTCTCTGCTTTTACTGGCTGGTGTGAGTAAGCACAAAATTATCATTTTGTGAAATCACTCCCCTTCAATTATTTAAATTTATTGCTCATCCTACTGTATTCCATAGTACCAGAATACAAAAGTGACAACCCCCTTTCAATCTGTCTTGCTGTTTTAAAAATAGTTACTCTCCACTAAAACTTAAGTTACCTACTTTCACATCTAACTCCTGTAGTGCACACTGCAGTGTTTTGGATCAACCATTTTTTCATCTTACCTTTACGCATCTACTGCAAGACCACCAGTTATTGGAGAGCCCGCATTCTGCCTCTCAGAAGTCATCTTGGGATTAGTGCTTCTGTTTTTTTCCTGGTGAGAGAAGGAGTGCAGTTACATTATTTCCTGGAGACTGCTGATCACAAGAAAGCTTAATAATTGTTTTATAGGTGACAGCTTGGAATCTGTGCTTATATTCTGATCCTGGTGAGAGTAGTAGCAGAGTCCATTGATTCCTGACTTTTTCTAATTGGAGAGTGAGAGTCTGTGCTTAATGTACCTGATTGGTCTGGTTGGTATTTGAGGCATCTATCAGAAAAAGTCTACAAGCCTGCAGACCTTTGCATCATCTGGGACAAGACTGTGGATCACCAAACAGGCCATGGCTTGCTTCTCTTATTGGGATTGGTGCTAACATTTTGCTTCTGGTGAGAGAAGAAGCAAAGGATTACTGTATCCCAACAGAGTGAAGCTGTGCTGAGACCAGCATTAGTAGTAGCCAGGCAGTAGCCATTCATGTGACTCCCCTCTTTTCATCATTCTTGACAAGCTAATTCTTTATTTTTCAGTAAGTACGGCTTGATTTCTTCCTAACTTCAGAATATCTGCCTAAATACTTCATCCTTAAATTTTCAGGGTCTAAGTATTAGTTTCCCCTCAAGTGTTTGACAGTGCTTTGTACAGACTCAGACACTTTGAGTGACATTTTTCCTGTAAAAGGAATATATAAGGAAACGGCTCCAGGTCTTAGTAATATTGGCCATCCATCCTGGTATGTCTAAAGGTCAGTTTCCTGTGCTTTCTCCTATTAACCTGGTGAATGTTGAAATTCTGAGGCAGTGTAGCAACTGCCTCATGTACACAGACGACCCTCTCCTCTTACCTACCAACACTCAGACTTGTGAGAGATGCACTTGTATATCCAAATTGGAAGCCACGCACTCTGAAGCCAAGACCGGAATAGCTGGTGAAGAGAAGGTCAACACCTGCACCACACCAAATGCAACACGTAGCCCTCCAGAACACCCACCATCACAGCTCTCACATAAAAACACAAACCATACACCCACCTTTGTGGAGGCTGTCAGTAGAAATCTACCCAAACAGCAGAGACCTCCAAGGCAGAAATGCACTCGACCACCACAACACAGCACACACCACAAGACACACAGCTCACCTACACAGTGGGCTCCTCAACCTAAGCCCCTAAGGCAAGACAGCTCTCTTCATTTCATTTCCACTCCCTCTCCCTTTCCTCCTTCCTCATAACTCACCCTAGTGACTTCCTTCATTTCATTTCCACTCCCTCTCCCTTTCCTCCTTTCTCATAACTCACCCTAGTGACTCCCTTCATTTCATTTCCACTCCCTCTTCTCCTTTCTCATAACTCACCCTAGTGACTCCCTTCATTTCATTTCCACTCCCTCTCTCTTTCCTCCTTTCTCATAACTCACCCTAGTGACTCCCTTCATTTCATTTCCACTACCTCTCCCTTTCCTCATTTCTCATAACTCACCTTAGTGACTCCCTTCATTTTATTTCCACTCCCTTTACTCCTTTCTCATAACTCACCCTAGTGACTACCTTTATTTAATTTTCACTCCCTCTCCCTTTTTTCCTTTCTCATCACTCATGCTAGTGACTCCCTTCATTACATTTCCACTCCCTCTCCCTTTCCTCCTTTCTCATAACTCACCGTAGTGACTCCCTTCATTTCATTTCCACTCCCTCTCCCTTTCCTCCTTTCTCATAACTCACCGTAGTGACTCCTTTCATTTCATTTCCACTCCCTCTTTTCCTTTCTCATAACTCAACCTAGTGACTCCCTTCATTTCATTTCCACTCCCTCTCCTCCTTTCTCATAACTCACCCTAGTGACTCCCTTCATTTCATTTCCACTCCCTGTCCCTTTTCCTTTCTCATAACTCACCCTAGTGACTCCCTTCATTTCATTTCCACTCCCTGTCCCTTTCCTCCTTTCTCATAACTCACCGTAGTGCCTCCTTTCATTTCATTTCCACTCCCTCTCCCTTTCCTCCTTTCTCATAACTCACCCTAGTGACTCCTTCATTTCATTTCCACTCCCTCTCCCTTTTTTCCTTTCTCATCACTCACCCTAGTGACTCCCTTCATTTCATTTCCACTCCCTTTCCTCCTTTCTCATAACTCACCGTAGTGACTCCCTTCATTTCATTTCCACTCCCTGTCTCTTTCCTCCTTTCTCATAACTCACCCTAGTGACTCCCTTCATTTCATTTCCACTCCCTCTCCCTTTCCTCCTTTCTCATAACTCACCCTAGTAACTCCCTTTATTTCATTTCCACTCCCTCTCCCTTTTTTCCTTTCTCATAACTCACCCCAGTGACTCCTTTCATTTCATTTCCACTCCCTCCCTTTTTCCTTTCTCATAACTCACCCTAGTGACTCCCTTCATTTCATTTCCACTCCCTCTCCTCCTTTCTCATAACTCAACCTAGTGACTCCCTTCATTTCATTTCCACTCCCTCTCCCTTTCCTCCTTTCTCATAACTCACCCTAGTGACTCCTTCATTTCATTTCCACTCCCTCTCCCTTTCCTCCTTTCTCATAACTCACCCTAGTGACTCCCTTCATTTCATTTCCAATCCCTCTCCCTTTTTTCTTTCTCATAACTCACCCTAGTGACTCCATTTCATTTCCATTTTCTCTCCCTTTTTCCCTTTCTCATAACTCACCCTAGTGACTCCCTTCATTTCATTCCCACTCCCTCTCCCTGTTTTCCTTTCTCATAACTCACCCTAGTGCCTCCTTTCATTTCATTTCCACTCCCTCTCCCTTTCCTCCTTTCTCATAACTCACCCTAGTGACTCCCTTCATTTAATTTCCACTCCCTCTCCCTGTTTTCCTTTCTCATAACTCACCCTAGTGACTCCCTTCATTTCATTTCCACTCCCTCTCTCTTTTCCTTTCTCATAACTCAGCCTATTCACCTTTCACTGTTCTACTCTCCTGCTAATTCTTCCCACCTCTCACCTCATGAAACTGAGTGCATTAAGTGCCTGCACTCCAAATTATACTTGTGTACTACAAAATACTTGTTTTCATTTCCTTCAGTACTTTGTTACAACACCTTGCTCAAATGTTATTTTTCTGTCTTCTATATTGCTGTGTTTTTAGTAGTTTTGAAAACTGTATTGTACTTAACTTTGTTGATATTAGCTTTGTAATAATTGTATAGGGAGCTTTTCTCCCTGGGCCTCCATTGAAAACAGGCTCATTTTGGCCCAATGGACTTTTCCGGTTAACAAACTGCAAATAAATAAATAAAAAAATAAACAGTCAGCTGTCTATCGGGTGCCAGAATCCGACACATAACACACGCACTCAGGTCACTCCATAACGAATATGATTCTGCCACTATCCACGTGGGTATGAATGACCTTAGACGCACCTACCTGGAATACATGAAAAAAGTCATGGTGTAGCTCTCGGATTATGTGGCCCAGGCAGGTATGTCTCTAGCCCTGAGCAGCATCCTACCGTCGTCCAGATTGTACCGCAGTACAAGCAGAAAATGATTGACTAACAATTGGCTAAGTTTCTGGTGTCATTCTAAGGGGATCCAGTATCTGTCTGCTTGGGATGACATGATTGACAGACTCCGATGCTTTGCCAGAGATGGCCTGCATCTGTCACCCATGGGTTTCCAGATACTGGCTAAGGCTCTTGCCACCCTTATAGTGCCTTTTTTGCACGATGTTCTAAAGACCAAATTACCACCGTAACAGCTATAAATGAATGCATTCTGATGGTCATGCTGCTCAATGCTATAAGTCTAAATCTCAAGATGCACTTGCTTGAACCACTCCTCAAAATGGAGAACATGAACATTTGTGCTGTAACAGAGACCTGGTTTAAAGCAGCAGAAAGCACCCTTGTGCTACCAGGCTATAACTCATTCCACACCTTTCGGCCCCAGAACATGGACCGAAGCTCCAAAGGTAGTGGTGTCTCCATATTCATAAAGGATATACACACCTTCAGACTAGCAGCCCAGCACAATGCATCTGAGATGCTTCAGGTACAACTAACATTGTAACATTGGTAGAATGGTAATTCAGGTCGTAGCCTGCTATAGGTCCCTAACCATGTCCCAAGACTCTCACTCCACATTCCTAAGCACCCTGGAAACTATTAAGGTCCAACCGAACACCCTCATACTAGGTTACTTCAACTACCCCTCCATCAACTGGGAAAACTACTTATACACTAATATACTGGCCCAATGCTTCCTGGAATTCATCAATTCCAATGTCCTGGACCAGCTCATTCTTGCCCCCACTAGAGGAAGCAACATCCTTGACCTGGTTATTACTAACATGGTCAACCGTTGCTCTACACCAATAGTCAATTCCTCCCTGGTTAAATCCGACCACAAACTAATCACCATAGAAATCCACATCTCCCCCCTCCCCCCCGCAAAAGTAACCACCATGAAAAACTTCTCCAAAGTTGACTTTGGGCTCCTAAAAATAGAGGTGGCTAATTTCACAGCACCCATGGCAGTGGAAAATAGATGCATGACTGCCGAATCATACACCAATGCACTGTACGAACATGTACATAAATAAATTGAGCTATCCATACCCAATAGAACCAAGACACTCTCCTCCAAGAAGCCAATCTGGTGATCCTCTGCCATTAATAAACTCTACAACAGAAGGAAGAAACTGTTACAAAAAAGGTGAAGTCCCAAGACTGGAAAAACTCCCTTATTAGCCACAACAAAAAGTTGGGATCACTCATCAAAACCTCTAAAGTCTGCTATGAAGGCAAAATTGCGGCAGACACTAAAAACAACCACAAAGCCTTCTATAGTTATATCAAGAATCTCGACGGCAATACCCAGGTTTGCTCTGAGTTACTGCACCATGGTACCACATATACTGAGCCAACAGATATTGTCAATATACTGGCCGACAGATTCAGTGCCAACTTTACCCCCCCCCCCCAAAGGACCAATCACAATACAGGAGGAATGCCAGGTACCCAGTATTACTGCAGCACAGGTTAAAGTTGCATTGTCCAAGGCCAAGAATACAGCTTCCATGGGACCTGATAATATCCCTGGATGTGTTCTATATGAACTACAAGGTGAACTAGCACCACGTCTGTGTGCCCTGTTCAATCACAGCCTCACCTTAGGCCTTGTCCCTACCGAATGGCGGACTGTTACAGTCATCCCTCTCCATAAAGGGGGAGTGACTACAGACCCTGGGAATTATTGCCCCATTAGCCTGACGAGTCTGATATGTAAGGCTATGGAGCGCATCATCATGGACCTAATTAATAATGATACAGGGAATCTTCAAACTCTAGATCCCATGCAATTTGGTTTTGTGAAAAGTAGATCATGCCTGCTCAACCTGGTTGACTTCTTTCAGTCAGTCACCAGAGCTGTGGATGAGGGCAAGGCAGTTTATACAGCCTACCTTGATCTGGCCAAGGCCTATGATACTATTCCCCGCTCAGGAATTATTGATAAACTCAACAAACTAGGCATCAAACCCTATATCACTAGGTGGGTTGCAAATTGGCTCACAGATAGAACCCACAGTGTGAAAGTAGCAGACTCCAAGTCAGACTGCCGACCAGTCACGACTGGAGTCCCACAGGGATCAGTCCTGGGTCCCCTCCTATTTGGCATCTACTTCTCAGAAGTCCAGGCCAACACAGAGGGACTCTGGGTAACAAAGTTCGCAGACATCTGCATGCTGGGAGCCATTACTAACTCCCCAAGTGATGTAGACACCCTACAGAAAGACCTCACTGAGACCAGTGTCGAAACCATGGCCTTAAGCTTAATGCCGAAAAATGCGTCATCCCCTTTGGGAAAAACTCAGTTCACACTAATTACCACATCGATGGGAGCCCACTGAACACTGAAGGTGTTATAAGAGATCTGGGGACACAGATTGACAGCAACCTCTCCTTTGACCACCACATTGCCAATGTGGTCAGAAAGTCCTTCTATGTGGGACATCTCATTACCAAGGGTTTTGCATCCAGGAAGAAAGAAGTTATCATCTCTCTCTGCTCTTCCCTCATTAGGCCTGTCATTGTGTATAAAAACCCATTGGCATGTACCTCAAGAGACACATGCAACAGCTGGAGAGGCCACTAAGGTACCTGACAAAGAGGATCCTATGCCTTAAACACATGTCCTACATGGATAGACTCAAAAACCTCCAGCTATTCTCTATCTCATATCATCTGCTAAGAGGCAATCTCTGCTTGACTTACAAAGCCATGTCTGACCCAGCTCTGTTAGAAATGCTACATCTAAAGAAATCCCAATCCCTCCAGACCACATGCTCCAGAGACCTCAACCTCATTACCACAATCAACAGAACATGCTGGAGGGACAGGTTTATAAGCCAGAGACTGCCCATGCTCTGGAATAGACTTCCTAGACACGTCAAGCAGAGCACCTCACTGCCCCTCTTCAAGAGAAATCTTGATGAGTGGATGGGAAATAGAAAGTTCACCCCAGAGATCACTGCAGTGGCTGTACTTGATAGAGGCACTGGGAATTAACATCAGGTGGCACGATGCCAGGGCAATTCTATGGGCTAGGCTTGTAAAGGCTCCAGGGCCATTAGCCTAGTACACACCTATGAACGTATTAGACAGTTGGAGACATTTTTATTTGATATGATGAATGTACTCATTTTTTAATTGTAAACAGTTCTTGCAAAGGACTGTAAAAAACATGATATTTGTTTTTGTTCTGAAACAAGTTGAACTTGAAAAAAATGGAAAAAGTGGCCCACTCTTCTAATGTGGTCAATAGCTTCATATGTGTTAGCACAATCTACCTGTGTATGTATATGTCATGTCTTTCAACTGTTACCTTGAAAATATGGACAAAGAAAAAATAATTAGGGAGAAGCTTTCATATTAGGTACTGTTACTGGATGCTGTTAACTCAAAATAATTTTCAAATTTAGGAGGGATGGAACAAAGGTTTGAGAACAAATTAGATTTGTTCCCTCAAATTCGTGAGACCTGAGAGGTGCGTGTGTATTGGACTTTTATGATTTATGACTGAATATTAAGTAATTTTTGGTTTCGATAAGTTAAAAAAATATCTATATGCACACACACACACACACACACACACACACACACACACACACACACACACACACACACACACACATATGAATGAAATATTTAGTAGCAAGGCTTCAATAACAAGATGGAGGAGAGTTACTAATGGCATTCTGTATCTCCACAGTAACCAAGCTGTGAATCCCCCCAAGCTGTCTTTTTGTGTTGCAACTAGTGGTGATGATAGATAAAAGCTAAAATGATGTGCTAATAGCTTGTGTTTGTATTGCACAGGGACCAGTTTGCACACATTTAAAGATCACCACTTGTGAATGTTCTTCTTTGTCATTTAATGAGATTCCTTACTAAAGCTGATGTCTATGCTGAGGTAAATTTGGGTATGAATATGTTTTGTGAGTAAATAACTTAGACCTAACCTTGCTGAAAAAATGTATTATGAACTACAGCTGACCTAAGTAGTATTTTTTTTATAAATTATGTATTCATTCATTGTATGTTAATCAAGCAGTATGTAACATACACAGTCTCCATTAGTAGTTTTCCATGATGGTAGGTATAACAAGATTAGGAAATTGAAGCTCTAATTTCATCCACAAAAGACTGAAAGAAAAGAATATTTACTTTTCATCTGGGAGGGGAAAACAACCCATTTTTTTAAAAAAAAAAATGGATTTGCTGTTTTTATTTGTTTTGTCCTGAATTCTAATCTTACAGTTATCCAAACTGGTTATCTTCTTCTTTTGGCTGCTCCTGTCAGGGGTCGCCACAGCAGATCAACTGTTTCCATTTCTTCCTGTCCTCTGCATCTTGCTCTGTCACACCAACCACCTGCATGTCCTCTCTCAACACATCCATGAACCTTATCTTAGGCCCTCCTCTTTTCCTGTTACCTGGCAGCTTCATCCTTAGCATCTTTTTCCCAATATACTCTGCATCCCTCCTCAGCACGTGTCCAAACCAACGTAATCTTGCCTCTCTGGCTTTGTCTCCAAACCTTCCAACCTGGGCTGACCCTCTAATATACTTATTCCTAATCCTGTCCATCCTCGTCACACCCAGCGCAAATCTTAACATCTTCAACTCTGCCACGTCAAGCTCTGACTCCTGCCTTTTTGTCAGTGCCACTGTCTCCAACCCATATAACATAGCTGGTCTCACTACACTCTTGTAGACCTTCCCTTTCACTCTTACTGGTACTCATCTGTCACAAATCACTCCTGACACTCTTCTCCACCCACTCCATCCTGCCTGTACTCTCTTCTTCACCTCTCTTCCACACTCACCATTACTCTGAAGTATTGATCCCAAGTATTTAAACTCATTCACCTTAAACCACCTCTACTCCCTGCATACTCACAATTCCTCTGTCCTCCCTCTCATTCACACACATATATTCTGTCTTAGCCCTGCTGATATCTCCACCTCTCCAGGGTTTCCTCCACCTGTTCCCTACTCTCACTACAGATCACAATGTCATCTGCAAACATCATAGTCCACGGGGACTCCTGTCTGATCTCGTCTGTCAACCTGTCCATCACCATTACAAATAAGAAAGGGCTCAGAGCTGAACCTTGATGTAATCCCACCTCCACCTTAAACGCATCCGTCACTCCCACCGCAGACCTCACTGCTGTCACACTACCCTCGTACATATCCTGTACCACTCTTACATACTTCTCTGACACTCCCGACTTCGTCATACAATATCATAACTCCTCTCTAGGCACCCTGTCATATGCTTTCTCTAAATCCACGCAACTCCTTCTGACATTCTCTGTACTTCTCCATCAACACTCTCAAAGCAAACATCACATCTGTAGTGCTCTTTCCTGGCATGAAACCATACTGCTGATCACTAATCATCACCTCCCTTCTTAACCTAGCTTCTACTACTCTTTCCCATAACTTCATGCTGTGACTGATCAATTTAATCCCTCTGTAGTTACTACAGCTCTGCACATCACCCTTATTCTTAAAAGTCGGTACCAAAACACTTTTTCTCCAGTCCTCAGGCATCCTTTCACTTTCCAAGATTTCATTAAACAATCTAGTTAAAAACTCCACTGCCATTTCACCTAAACACCTCCATGCTTCCACAGGTATGTCATCTGGACCAACAGCCTTTCCGTTCTTCATCCTCTTCATAGCTATCTTTACTTCCTCCTTGCTAATCCACTGCACTTCATGATTCACTATCGGCACATCATCCAACCTTCTCTCCCTCTCATTCTCTTCATTCATCAGCCCCTCAAAGTACTCTTTCCATCTGCTCAACACACTCTCCTCACTTGTGAGTACATTTCACTCATTGTCCTTTATCACCCTTACCTGCTACACATCTTTACTAGCTTGGTCCCTGTGTCTAGCCAATTGGTACAGGTCCTTTTCTCCCTCCTTAGTGTTTAACCTTTTATACAACTCACCATACACCTTATCCTTAGCCTTCACCACCTCTCTCTTTGCCATGCACCTCCTCTCTCTTTGCCATGCACCTCATCTCCTTATACTCTTGTCTACTTTCCAGATGTCACACCAAGCACCTTTCTAGCCATCTCTCTTACTAGCTCTGCTGTAGTTACCCAGCTATTCGGTAACTCTTCACTGCCACCCAGTGCCTGTCTTAACTCTTCCCTGAGCATCACCTCACAATTACCATTTTTCAATTTCCACCATTTGATCCTTGGTGCTGCCCTCACACTCCTCCTCATCTTCTTGATCACCAGTGTCATCCTACAAACCACCATCCTATGCTGCCTAACTACACTTTTCCCTGCCACCACTTTACAGTCTCCAATCTCCTTCAGACTGGCCCTTCTACATAAGGTATAATCCACCTGTGTGCATCTTCCTCCACTCTTGTATGTCACCCTGTGCTTCTCCCTCTTGTTAAAATACATATTCATCACAGCCATGTCCATCCTTTTCGCAAAATCCACTACCATCTAACCTTCTGCATTCCTTTACTTAACACCATACCTACCCATTACTTCCTCATCCCCTCTGTTCCCTTCACCAACATGCCCATTGAAATCTGCTCCAATCACCAGTCTCTCACCCTTGGGTACAGTCATCACCACTTCATCCAACTCACTCCAAAACTTTTCTTTCTCATCCATCGCACACCCAACTTGTGGAGCATATGCACTAACAACATTCACCATTACACCATCAATTTCCAGCTTCATAAACATCACTCTATCCGACACTCTTTTCACCTCCAAAACACTCTTAGCATACTGTTTCTTCAGGATAATGCCTACGCCATTTCTCCTCCCATCCACACCATGATAAAACAATTTGAACCCGCCTCCGATACACCTAGCATTGCTCCCCTTCCATCTGGTCTCTTGCACACACAATATACCAACCTTCCTTCGGTCCATCATATCAGCTACCTCTCTCCGTATACCAGTCATACTGCCAGCATTTAAAGTTCTGACCCTCACTATAACAGTTCTAGCCTTTACCTGCCTTCGGCCATGCCTTCTGCCTCTTCTCCTCCATCGGCCAGTGGTAGCCCAATTTCCGCCAGCACCCTGTTGGCCAACAGTACTGGTGGCGGTCATTGTTAACCTGGGCCTCGACCGATCCGGTATGTATATGTGTACTTTTGTCTGCATGTATGATTTGGCAAAATTTTACGCCGGATGCCCTTCCTGATGCAACCTCCCCATTTATCCGGGCTTGGGCCGGCACAAAGAAATGCACTGGTTGTAAAGGTTGCAAAAGAAGTACAAATGTGGAATGCATTGGGTAAGTTACTTATCCTAACGTCTGGTATTGTTGATGGGATAGTCTAGGTATACAAGTAGTTTTATTACGGTGATTGTGATCTGAGTGTTGGGTCATTCGTAGCATGGGAACTCATGCTACACCTAAGGAAATCCCAATCCCTCAGAGCTACACGCTCTAGGGGCCTAAACCTTGTCACCACAATAAACAGGACATGCTGGAGGAATAGATTCCTATCCCAGAGACTTCCCATACTCTGGAACAGGCTACCCATCTATGTCAAGCAAAGTTCTTCACTAGCACTCTTCAAGAAAAATCTTGATGAGTGGATAGGAAATAGGAAATACACCCCGGGGATCACTTCTGTGTGTCTGCTCATCAGTGGCACAAGAAAATAACTTGCTTGGGTGGCGTAAGCCAGGGAACCTTGTTGGCTAGGCTTGCGTAGGCCCTTGGGCCGATAGCCTAGTACTTACCTGTGAACCTATATGACCCCCTCAAGAATATGTAGGACACTTTGTAGAGAGACAGATCTTTCAGTCTATCAGAGTAACTAATGTTAGTGAGACCCGAGATCTTTTTGTTGAGGTAACATTGAATTATTATGAATTGTTTTCAGTACTTTGTGAGGTATGTGCCATTGGGGACATTGTTTTCAATGATGAGCCTAATAAAGAAAGAATACAGTAAGGGTACAACTTATTTGGAACTTGAAGAGATGCCGCAAAGGATAAGATGTGTAAGGTAGAAGGATTTTACAACTACAGAGCCATGGTGGTCAAAGGAGATTCTGCAAGCAATACAGAGACCCAAGTACCTGGTGACTGTGCCAGAGTAAGATGTCTGTATGGTAAGTGGTACAGATATATGCTTTACCAACATAAACTATGCTGCATTTGAAGGCATTGAAGGTAAGTCAATGATTAACACACCAAGCATTTGTTGGAGATTTTGAATATCAGAATGGGATTTGATAACTACACCCATTTCACAGCCATCATAATCACACTTCATGCCAAGGATGTGTGTATATATATATATATATATATATATATATATATATATATGAGTCTACTTCATAAGATCGACATTCATTTGGTTGACAACCAGTATTCAAGGCACTTAACAGGGATTTGCCACCCTCCCCAATGTTGTGCGACCCTGGAGTTGATATATATAGTTAGGGGGTGTGGGGGCAAAGCCCCTCACCTATTTTCGTTTAAAATGTGTAGTTTTTGTTGTATTTTCATGTTTTAAATGGAAATAGGTGGGGGCTTTGCCCCCCACACCCCCCAATGTGGGGGGGATGTGCCCCCACACCCCCCAACTATATATATAGGTTCATAGGTTAGTACTAGGCTAACTGCCCTTGTGAGCCATTTTAAGCTAAGCCCCCACCTATTTCCATTTAAAACATGAAAACACAACAAAAACTACACATTTTAAACGAAAATAGGTGAGGGGCTTTGCCCCCACACCCCCTAACTATATATATCAACTCCAGGGTCGCACAACATTGGGGAGGGGGGCAAAGCCCTGCACCTTGTGTTTGTAAGGCAAACACCTTAACCATTAGGCCACCCTCCCAACCCTTAAAAATAAACAGCCTCTACAAGGCTCAAACCCAGGACCCTGCACACTACAGCCAAAGTGATGTACTACTAAGCCACGTCAGATACTTGAAAAGCATACACCTTAACCACTGTACCATTGGCCTTTCAGGTTAAAAGGTTGCTCCTCCCCCAGGAGACACACACGCACACAGTTGGCAAGTGCAGGAATCAAACCCCTTCCTAACTACATTATGATACTACGGCAGTACACATTTACACAATGTGCTATACACATTATATATCAACTCCAGGGTCGCACAACATTGGGGGAGGGGGGCAATTCCCAGGTTTTTGCCTTGAATACTGCTTGTCGACCAAATGAATGTCGATCAAATGGTCTGTCGATCTTATGAAGTAGACCCATAGATATATATATATATATATATATATATATATATATATATATATATATAAAATACACACACACACACACACACATATATATATATATATATATATATATATATACACACACACACACACACACACACACACACACACACACACACACACACACACACGTATCTGTGTGTGTGTATATATCTATACATAGATCTACTTCTAAATTTTGATGGTCCAAAACCTCCAACTTCAACAGGCCGTGACCAGAAGATCTGTGTGTGTGTGTGTGTGTGTGTGTGTGTGTGTGTGTGTGTGTGTGTGTGTGTGTGTGTGTGTGTGTGTGTGTGTGTGTCCATACTTTGGCTATGTCCATAGTCAACAGGTACTGAAGTCGCAGTAACCACACTAATCTGATTGAGTGTATCACTCTCCACCTGTCCAATATTTGAGGGCTCACTGGAAGGTGTTGGTGTAGGCCTACTTGGCTGCGTCTGATGGAATTATAGATGATGGCTGAATGTCACTCTCAGTGTTAGATTCACCCTCTGGACCCCCCACTGTGCTTCTGCTTGGCCACCATCATCATCCGAGTCTGCTGATACACTTACATCAGGTGGTAGATGTCCCACACCTGTACTGTCAGGATCACCTGTGATAATAAGCAACAAATACAGGAAGAAATTAATACCTACACTACTGTAGTCCAATATATGCTAACAGACTAACAGTGGTACTACTCTTACAGACAGTACAGCAATACACACAACAGTCCTGACACCCACGTCAGAAAATAAAAATGCCTTTTAATTCCTCATCAGTAGTGACAAAAAACGTTTGTCTTGTCTTGTGTAGATGCTTGTCTGCTCGATATATTAGAGATGGTCATGTAAGAAGTTAAGCAAAAGGTAAGGACAGCAGCATCACAATGAAGATTAACACATGGTGTTTTAAAATTTTGCCTTTTATATAATCAATTAACCATACTTTTAACGAGAACTTGGGAGGACACATCTAGGCAAAGCCCATGTATAATCAACCTGAATGTGTTAACTTTATCAAAGATGTATTCCCCCTCAAAAAAATAGTTAAAAATGTTAAATAGAAGATTGTATTTGCTGTTAATATTTTACTATCCATTTTCGGTCATTATTTTAGTATCCAAGACATATTTAACAATTGATATAGTTAAGCCTACGTGGACACTCCTCCTGGGCCATCCTTGTCCTCCCTGAAACAGCAGCACCAACGTCTGTCACATGCTGCTGTGCACTTCCCTGTGAGCTGTCTGGATCCCTGACAGTGGACAGGAACTCTTTCATTTGGTGTCAGTGGTGGCTCCGTAGCAGGTCCCCCCCCCCCATAGCCATATGGTCACGAGCCACTCCAACTGCTCTCCTACAGGCTAATGAAGTCATGTCAGTGGCTCTGTGGTGCACCTGGTCATATGTCCTGCTATGTCTTCCCACTGCATTAACATCAACTACTATCTGCTGCCAAATTCACATTCTGCCAGACATATCTCCTTACCTCCTCTCAAACAGAAAGGAACCATGTCACCTAAATGCTTCGACAATTACCTGGCTATGGAGTCAGGTAAGCATAACCTCAACCACAGCTGTTAATCCCCTTCTGCTCTCGAGAAATATTTTGAAGTGTGGTTTGGCATAGTGATAAAGGTGTTTACCTCACAGACACAAGGTACAGTGTTTGATTCCCACATTTTGAAAGGTAAACTGGCTAGGCTTAAAATGGCCTACAACAGCAGCTAGCCTAGTAGTTATCTATGAAACTATACTGTAATGCATCTAGGTCTGAGTATATATAGGGATGTGGGGGGACCATTAGTAGGGCATATAAATTATTGCATGGTAACTATACGAATCAGAGGAGTTTAGAAAGCTCACAAAGGCAAGGACAGGATATATGTAAGGCTTTCAATTATGCAACAAAGTCAAGAAGATTTAGGATTTTTGCTTGCAATTGTTTGCAAAGGTATTTTAGTACCCCAAACAGACTCAGAAGAATGTTTCCAGGTATATCACAAATGTTGGAGGCTTTATGGGGAAGAAAGAGGTAATTGAGAACATATTTTTGGGTCTACATTGGGTTGGCAGACTTGAAAAATTCATTGCAGACTACTCTGTTAGAAAATAATGCATATGGCCACAGGCAACCATCACAAGTTACCTCACCAGTTGGATCTTCTCACAGGACAAGAGGTCTGTCATCCATCCCCACTTGTCCACTCTGCAAGTAACACTGTGGGTGATAGGATTTTGATCCCTTTCAGGCACCTCTTTTCTGAGGATGGGTTTTACAGGAGGCAAGGAAACCCTCAACCAGAAAATCTTCATGGCTGGCCTATTCTTCTATGAAAGCCCATTTGTCAGCCATTTCTGCTCGTCTACCCTTGACTCCTGCTTTGACTTCTCATTTTGAGATCAAACACTTTCTTAAAGGTGTCCTCCTCCTATTCCTCCTCCTTGGGACTGTACTTTTGTTTAGGAAAAACTGACTTGGGCTCTGTTTCAGCCTGTAGATTCTGCTTCTTTGCAACATTGTACCTGGAAGACTGTTTTGTTGCTGGCTCTTACTTCTGCTTGGAAGGTTTCTGAGCTCCAGGCCCTTATGGCCTTTCCTCCTTTTTTGTTTCTTTCATAGGGACAGGGAGTCCCTGTGTAGTCATCCTACTTTTATGCCCAAGGTAGTCAATGAGTTGTCCTTTAGTCAGTCAGTACAACTACCTTTCTTTTTTTCCTTCTCATCAGTCTGCTAGTGTGAGGGTCCTGCATACCTTGGATTTGCACAGGCAGCTCAGGTACTATTTGGATAAAACTAGGACTATTCATAAGTCTGATCAGCTTTTTGTTTCTTTTTATACCAGGTCTTTGGGTTTGGCTGTTTCCAAACAAACCATCTCCACCAGGATATCTAAGGCCAGTTATTTTTGTTATTCTTTTCATGGCAAATCTCTGTCTGCTTTTGTTAGAGCTCATTCCACTAGGGCTGTTGCCTCTTTTGGTGCCTTCTTCAAGGGGTTGGACACCATTCCATCCTTGAAGTTGCTATTTGGTCTTCAGTGCATATCTTTATTAAGCATTATAAGTTGGATACGGTTTCTATGACCAGAGCAGGTTTTGCTGAAGGCATTATATGTGGGTTTTTTGAGAGCTCTTCTCAGCCTTCCACCTCGCATTCTGTTCTTGAGCTTTTTTACTTTCCCTTCTGGACTGAATACTGCAACAGTGATATAAAATGACATAGTACACTTATGTAAAATCGTACCATAACAGTAGATGTCCTACTCTTCATTATTGTTGTAGTCTCTCCCTCCCTCCAATCCCCTGTTGTTTATTCTGCAGTTTTTTCCTTCTGGATGTGTATGGACTCCTTTGTCCTATGAAAGCTGTTCTCTTTTAAAGCTGTACAGTTCTAGGTAGCTGCATCCGTAAGTCCCTCTTATGACCTGTGTTCTGTGTGGGGAGCATAAATGTGACATGCAGCACAACCAAGATCTCTTAAGCTTATTTATGCTAGTCAAGCGATGGACTGTCCATGGCAATACATCACTTCTGTACCGTAGACTGTACCAGAGAACAGCTGTTATGGTAAGATTTTACACAAGAATACTTTGTCACTTTGCTCCATCATCACTACCATGCATACCTCTCAACTGTCCAGATTTTCCCTGAATGTCTAGATTTTTGCCTCATATATTTGGTCTGTACCTCATAAAATTTAGATTTTCTGGCAAATCACTGAGGATTGAAGTTACTAAATAATGACAGACATTTGAGTTTCAGACTTCATATCCTTCAGAAAGTGCACACTAAGAAATTTTGTTATTCCAGCAACTTTCTAAGTTTATAAGAGCAGTATTTAAACAATGTCACTATTTTTGGGCATTTGTTCCTTATTATTTTAGGGTTTGTCCAGATTTCTTTGGCTAAGATGGTGAGAGGTATGCTATCGTGCGAGTAAGTTGGAATGGAAACAGTTTAAATGTTACCATGTAAGACTAATCATTGCCAGACCAGGAATCAGACACTCGTTAGGTGCTGCAAACTGTTAGAATGATGCCAAAAGCTGTAGAGTATCATTTCAGTTATTTGTTTATATATAACAACAGTGGAAATAGAAACAGATTCATACAGATATAAGGTTACAAGAGATAGAAGTGTTGAAAACATAATAGAATGTAGTAACTCACTAAGGTGTAGCATGTACACTAGGATGTGCTTTTGGCTAGTAGCTGGAAATAAGCAAAAAATAAAATATGAAGTGAAAGGAAAGATGAGGGTATACTCATGTTTAAACTTTGCATCGTTCATGCTTCTACAGATGCACAAGCAGCCCACTCATAAAAATAGTGCATTTGTCTAGTAGTATTCAGAAATCAGCACATATCAAACTAGAAAATGAAAAAGGAAGAGACGAGTGTGTCTACTAATGCTCCAACCTTCTGTCACACACTTGCTTTCTATGGAATTACTGGCAGGTCAGGAAGTCACTACACCAGGCTAGTATTCAAAAAAATCAGAATACAGTAAAACATGAAAGAGAAATATGGTTTCCATTACTGTTTGCCTCACTCAGATGCTTTCTATAGGTAGAAGCCATGTCAAAAAATTGTTGTAGTTGGCCAGATTTCACAATCACCACAGAATAAAATATGAAATAAAAGAAACATAAAAACTCTGCCAATGTTTTAAAGCCCTTGCATTGCTGATGTGCTTTGTAGAGTAGCAGCCTGAAATAAGTAAGGAAGTAAAATGCCTGAAAGGCTGCTTTTCTCAATGTGTAAAATCCACAGATTACACTAATGAATGGCTCACAGAGAGCTGTTGTTAGTACAACTGCAATTTGAGATGGAATTTGGCTCGCACCTTTGAAACTTCCTGCATGCAGTCTTCCCCCACCCCCATCAGCCAAAGTTGAGCATGCTCAGAAAGGCAAACCTGAAATTTAAACAAAGACTGAATCAAAACAAAAAATCCCTGGGATTGTTCCTTTAAGGCCCATTCTGGACCTATCTACCCTGAACCTGTCAGTGGCCAAAGAAGAATTTCGGATGGTCACACTACAGTCCATCATGTCGTACCTGCAAGAGAGTGACTGGATGTGCTCGTTAGACCTCCAGGATGCGTACTATCACATACAGATGCACAGAAGCTCCAGGAGGTTCCTCCACTTCTGGCTAGGAGTCAATCATTACCAATTTCGAGCCCTACCCTTTGGTCTCACCACAGCCGCCAGGGTGTTCACCAAAGTGATGGCGATGGTAGCGGCTCACCTGAGGCTTCATAGGTTCATACTAGGCTATCTACCCTAGGGCATTTATAAGCCTAGCCAGAGTGTGTTTGGCTTTCGCCACCCATTTTAAATTAATTTTGCTATGCCCTTTTTTGAGGTTAGTATACTGTGCCTCTGTCTAACAGTGACACAAAAGTGATACCCGGGGTAAACCTACGATCCCCCATCCACTCATCAAGATTGCTCTTGAAGAGAGTCAATGAGGGACTCTGCCTAACCTGGACTGGGATTTTATTCCAGAGTGAAGGGAGCCTCTGGGTTATGAATCTGTCCCTCCAGCATGTCCTATTTATTTCAGTGCTGAGGTTCAAGTCTCTCGAGCGAGTAGCTCGATGGGATTTGGATTTTCTGAGGTGCAGCATGTCCATTAATTCCGGGTTGGACATGGCTTTATCGTCAGGCACAGATCGCCTCTGAGCAGGTGGTATGCCACTGAGTAGAGCTGGAGTTTCTTTAACCGGGCAGCATATGGCATCTGTTTGAGCCCTTTGATCCTCTTGGTGAGGTACTTTTGGGGTCTTTCCAGTTGCTGCAGGTGTCTGGTAAGGTACATCCCAAAAGGGGCATTGTTCTCAATTATGGGCCTGATGAGGGATGAGTAAAGAGGCACGATGACCTCCCCTGATCTAGATGTGAATCCCTTCATGATTAGGTGGGCTATATAAAATGTTTTTCTAACCACTTTGGCCACGTGGTTGTCAATTGAGAGATTGCTATCAACTTGGGTCCCCAGGTCCCTAATTACTTCTTCCGTACTAAATGGATTACCACTTATGTGGTAATTTGTGGGCACTTTGTTTTTGCCAAAGGGGATGACTATACACTTTTTGGCATTTAGCTTGAGGCCATGGCTCTGGCACCAGTTGCCTGTTACTATGAGGCCCTTTTGGAGGATGCTTGTGTCAGCTGGAGAGTCGATTATGGTGCCCAGTTTGCAGTCATCTGCGAACTTGGTCAGCCACAGTCCTTCCGTGTTGGCCTGTACCTCTGAGAAATATATACCGAACAAGAGAGGTCCCAGGAATGAGCCTTGTGGGACGCCACTTGTAACTGGTTTGGAGTCTGACATGGCTCCAGCAATTGTAACCATGTGGGTTCTGTCCTTGAGCCAGTTTGCAACCCATCTAGTGACATAGGGGTTTATATTTAAGCTGGTGAGCTTATCTATAATGCCCGAGTGGGGTATTGTATCGAAGGCTTTTGCGAGGTCCAGGTAGGCTGTGTGGACCACCGTGACTGTTTCAAAGAAATCGACCAGGTTTAAGAGGCAGGATCTGCCCTTAACAAAGCCGAACTGGGTAGGATCCAGTGTCTGTAGGTCCCCAATATCTTTATTTATAAGGTCCATGATGATCCTTTCCATAGCTTTGCAGACCAAGCCAGTCAGGCTTATTGGGCGATAGTTTCCAGGATCCATTGAGGCACCACCTTTGTGGAGAGGGACCTCCGTTGCTGTACTCCACTCTTTGGATACATATCCTGTAGTAAGGCTGAGATTGAACAGTAGTTTTATGTTTGGGTTTAGCTCTTCTTGGAGTTCATGTAGGACACAGCCCGGGACACCATCTGGTCCCATTGATGCTGAGTTTTTTTGCTTTGGAAAGGGCGGCTCTTACCTGAGCATCTGAGATGTCAGGGGGGCAGCACTCTGCTGGGATAGATACTTGCCCTTTTGGTGTGGAGGGGGGGAGAAGTTTGCGCTGAATCTGTCACCTAGGATGTTGTCAGTGTCTGTGGGTTCGGTGTATTTTTTGTCATTTTGGACTAATTCTGAACATATCTGGCAATTCCCACCCAGGTTCCTAACATAACTAAAGAAAGCCTTGTGATTATCCTTAGTGTCCTGTGCAATTTTTCTCTCGAAGCTGGCCTTAGACGATTTTATGAGTGCACATAGTTTTTTGCTAATACTGATCAGAGATGCCTTCCCTTTTTGGGAATTTGCTCTATCATGTAGTAGCTTCCTGTTTATGGCTGGGGTCCACCAGACAGGACGTCTGCCTTTGGGAGGATTGGGTCTTGGTTTTATTTGGGATTGCATGATCCATGCATTCCTGAAGGTGTTCATAGAATGTGTTTATAAAGGATTCTGCAGTCTGGGCCGTATTTTCCACGGGCCTGGGGGCTTTGAAGGATTCCACCTCGTTTTTGAGGAGTGTGAAATTTGCTGACTGTGGTTTTCTGGGCAGGGGGTGGGGTCGGGATGTGAATATCCAGTGAGATTAGTTTATGGTCTGATCTTACCAGTGAGGGATACACTTCTGGTCTGGAGCATAGAGTCCCCATGTTGGTGATGATCAGGTCCAGTATGTTTTCCCCTCTTGTGGGAGTGGTAACAAGTTGTTCCATAGCATTTGAGTTTATAAATTCTAGGAACCTTTGGGCTAGGGTGTTGGAGCTAGAGTAATGCTCCCAGTCTATGTTTGGGTAGTTGAAGTCGCCCAATATAATGGTGTTTGGAGAGACCTTCATATTTTCCAGTGTTCTCAGGAAGGCCGAGTGGAGTTCCTGGGTTTGGGAGGGTGGTCTGTAGCAGGCTATAAACTGGAAGGCAGTTTTACCCACTGTTAGTTGCACATGGATAGTCTCTGATGCTTCGTGTTGTGCCACCAACCTGGAGGTGTGGGTATCTTTGACGAATATTGATACTCCCCCTCCTTTTGTGGTTCGGTCCAAGTTTTGGGGCCGAAAAGCATGGTATGAGGTATAACCTGGTAGTGCTGGGGTGCTCTCGGGAGCGTTAAACCAGGTTTCTGTTACTGCACAGATATAGATGTTCTCCATGCTAAGGAGAGTTTCGAGTGCATGCATCTTGAGGTTTAGACTTCTGGCGTTGAGTAGCATTACTCTTAGTTTCTTATCCCTTGTGATAGCTATGGAGGTGGGTTTGTCTTTTGAGCCTTGCCTGAAAAAGGCACTATGGGGGGGTAGCAAGAGCCTTTGCCAATATCCGAAAGCCCAGGGGTGATAGGTGCAAGCCGTCCCTAGCGAAGCATCGTGGCTTGTCGAGCATGTCATCCCAGGCTGACAGGCATTGGATCCCCTTTGAATGACACCAATACTTAAGCCAGTTGTTGAAATTGATCATCTTGTCTTCATATTGTGGCATCATTCTTGGTGAAGGTAAGATGCTACTCAAGGTCAGGGTCATACCGGCCTGGGCTACATGCTCAGAGAGCTCCTCTATGTCTCTTTTCATGTAGTCCAGTGAGGTACGTCTCAGGTCATTCACACCAGCATGGACAATGACTGAGTCATATTTGTACTTGCCTTGGAGTGACCTGAGTGCTTGCGTTATGTGGCGGATCCTAGCGCCCGACTGGCAGCTCACCGTGACCTTCTCCTTGTTCATTCAGCCTGTTGAGCGGGACGTCACTGTGCCTGACGATAGTCACCTATTACAAGTGTATCAGGTGTGTTGTTTAGCCTTAAGGACTGTGACTGTTTGGCACACTGGCTTTCTGAGCTATGTGTTGCACGTGTTTTGTTTTGAGGTAGCGGTTGCTTGGGTGTCTGCTTTGGAGGTCTCTGCTGCTTAGGCAGATTTTTATTTAGAGCCTCCGAGTATGTTTTTGTGTGTTTATGTGTTTGGTTTGCTGTCGTGGTAGGTCTATGTGAGACTGGAATTGCTTTTCAGCGCTTCTTTGGATCCCTAGTGATATTTGCATTGCTTACTGTACTTCTTTCCTTGTCTCACTTGAAAGAAAGTTACTGTTTGTTGTTTTTGCATTTAAGTTACCTGTACACATTGCATTTAAGTTACATGGCACTTGCTCACTAAAGCAATTATATAAGTCAGCACTAAAAAATTAAAAGCACTACACCCTCACAAACTACCCTTGAGTACCTTGTTCCCCATTGGCCCTTTTTTCAATTATAAAGGAATTCCGAATACTATTCTAGCATGTCCAAAGGTCAGTTGTCAATCTCCTCTCCGGTCCAGCTGGTGAATCTGGGAATCTTGAGGCAATGTTACAACTGCCTCATGTACACAGACAACCCTCTCCTCCTCCCAACAAATTCCAACACATGTGAGAGATGCAACCATATAGCCAAACTGGAGGCTAAGCTCTCTCAACTCAGTACTGGCGTAACCAGTCAGGAGAAGAAGGAAACCACACTCACTACAATTCCAGTCTCACATAGACCTACTATGACAGCAAACCAAACACATAAACACACAAAAACATACTCGGCGGCTCTAAATAAAAATCTGCCTAAGCAGCAGAGACCTCCAAAGCAGACACCCAAGCAACCACTACCCCAAAACAAAACACGTGCAACACATAGCTCACAAAGCCAGTGTGCCGAACAGTCACAGCCCTTAAGGCTAAACAACACACCTGATACACTTGTAATAGGTGACTCTATTGTCAGGCACACTGACGTCCCGCTCACCAGGGTGAACAAGAAGAAGGTCACGGTGAGCTGCCTGTCGGGCGCTAGGATCCGCCACATAACACAAGCCCTCAGGTCACTCCAAAGCAAGTACAAATATGACTCAGTCTTTGTCCATGCTGGTGTGAATGACCTGAGACGTACCTCCCTGGACTACATGAAAAGAGACATGGAGGAGCTCTCTGACCATGTAGCCCAGGCCGGTATGACCCTGACCTTGAGTAGCATCTTACCCTCACCAAGAATGATGCCACAATATGAAGACAAGATGATCAATTTCAACAATTGGCTTAAGTATTGGTGTCATTCAAAGGGGATCCAGTGCCTGTCAGCCTGGGATGACATGCTCGACAAGCCACGATGCTTCGCTAGGGACGGCTTGCACCTGTCACCCCTGGGCTTTCGGATATTGGCAAAGGCTCTTGCTACCCCCATAGTGCCTTTTTTAGGCAAGGCTCAAAAGACAAACCCACCTCCATAGGTATCACAAGGGATAAGAAACTGAGTAATGCTACTCAATGCCAGAAGTCTAAATCTCAAGATGCACGCACTCAAACCTCTCCTTAGCATGGAGAACATCGATATCTGTACAGTAACAGAAACCTGGTTCAAGGCTCCCGAGAGCACCCCAGCACTACCAGGTTATACCTCATACCATGCTTTTCGGCCCCAAAACTTGGACCAAACCACAAAAGGAGGGGGAGTATCAATATTCGTCAAAGATACCCACACCTCCAGGTTGGTGGCACAGCACGAAGCATCAGAGACTATCCATGTGCAACTAGCAGTGGGTAAAACTGCCTTCCAGGTTATAGCCTGCTACAGACCACCCTCCCAAACCCAGGAACCCCACTCGGATTTCCTGAGAACACTGGAAAATATTGAAGGTCTCTCCAAACACCATTATATTGGGCGACTTCAACTACCCAAACATAGACTGGGAGCATTACTCTAGCTCCAACACCTTAGCCCAAAGGTTCCTAGAATTTATAAACTCAAATGCTATGGAACAACTTGTTACCACTCCCACAAGAGGGGAAAACATACTGGACCTGATCATCACCAACATGGGGACTCTATGTTCCAGACCAGAAGTGTATCCCCCACTGGTAAGATCAGACCATAAACTAATCTCACTGGATATTCACATCCTGACCCCACCCCCTGCCCAGAAAACCACAGTGAAAAACTTCTCTAAAGCAAATTTCACACTCCTCAAAACCGAGGTGGAATCCTTCAAAGCCCCCAGGCCTGTGGAAAATACGGCCCAGACCTCAGAATCCTTTATAAACACATTCTATGAACACCTTCAGGAATGCATGGATCATGCAATCCCAAATAAAACCAAGACCCAATCCTCCAAAGGCAGACATCCTGTCTGGTGGACCCCAGCCATAAACAAACTATACAATAAAAGGAGGAAGCTACTTACATGATAGAGCAAAATCCCAAAAAGGGAAGGCATCTCTGATCACTATTAGCAAAAAACTACGGGCACTCATAAAATCGTCTAAGGCCAGCTTCGAGAGAAAAATTGCACAGGACACTAAGGATAATCACAAGGCTTTCTTTAGTTATGTTAGGAACTTGGGGGGGGGGGGGGAATTGCCAGATATGCTCAGAATTAGTCCAAAATGACAAAAATACACCAAACCCACAGACATTGCCAACATCCTAGCTGACAGGTTCAGTGCAAACTTCTCCCCCCACCAAAAGGGCAAATATCTATCCCAGCAGAGTGCTGCCCCCCTGACATCTCAGATGCTCAGGTAAGAGCCGCCCCCTCCAAAGCAAAAAACACAGCATCAATGGGACCAGACGGTGTCCCGGGCTGCGTCCTACATGAACTCCAAGAAGAGCTAAACCCAAACATAAAACTACTGTTCAGTCTCAGCCTTACTACAGGATATGTACACAAAGAGTGGCGTACAGCAACAATGGTCCCTCTCCACAAAGGTGGTGTCTCAATGGATCCTGGAAACTATCGCCCCATAAGCCTGACTAGCTTGGTCTGCAAAGCTATGGAAAGGATCATCATGGACCTCATAAATAAAGATATTGGGGACCTACAGACACTGGATCCTACCCAGTTCAGCTTTGTTAAGGGCAGATCCTGCCTCTTAAACCTGGTCGATTTCTTTGAAACAGTCACGGTGGTCCACACAGCCTACCTGGACCTCGCAAAAGCCTTCGATACAATACCCCACTCGGGCATTATAGATAAGCTCACCAGCTTAAATATAAACCCCTATGTCACTAGATGGGTTGCAAACTGGCTCAAGGACAGAACCCACATGGTTACAATTGCTGGAGCCATGTCAGACTCCAAACCAGTTACAAGTGGCGTCCCACAAGGCTCAGTCCTGGGACCTCTCTTGTTCGGTATATATTTCTCTGAGGTACAGGCCAACACGGAAGGACTGTGGCTGACCAAGTTCGCAGATGACTGCAAACTGGGCACCATAATCGACTCTCCAGCCGACACAAGCATCCTCCAAAAGGGCCTCATAGAAACAGACAACTGGTACGAGAGCCATGGCCTCAAGCTAAACGCCAAAAGTGTATAGTCATCCCCTTTGGCAAAAACAAAGTGCCCACAAATTACCACATAGGTGGTAATCCATTAAGTACAGAAGAAGTAATTAGGGACCTGGGGACCCAAGTTGATAGCAATCTCTCATTTGACAACCACGTGGCCAAAGTGGTTAGAAAAACATTTTATATAGCCCACCTAATCATGAAGGGATTCACATCTAGATCAGGGGAGGTCATTGTGCCTCTTTACTCATCCCTCATCAGGCCCATAATTGAGTACAATGCCTTTTTTGGGATGTACCTTACCAGACACCTGCAGCAACTGGAAAGACCCCAAAAGTACCTCACCAAGAGGATCAAAGGGCTCAAACAGATGCCATATGCTGCCCGGTTAAAGAAACTCCAGCTCTACTCAGTGGCATACCGCCTGCTCAGAGGCGATCTGTGCCTGATGTATAAAGCCATGTCCAACCCAGAATTAATGGACATGCACCTCAGAAAATCCAAATCCCATTGAGCTACGCGCTCGAGAGACTTGAACCTCAGCACTGAAATAAATAGGACATTTTATTTATTTAATAGTCCATTGGGCCATAAGTTATACAAAATAAGGAAGCAAAACATTTTTAAAAATAACAATTAATACAGATTGAGAAGAATATACAACAATAGTACAACAAATATAGCAATGAATACAGCTTTGAGAGGAATCATACTAACTAAGGAATTGTACAATGTGATGCTAAAGGACATTGCATAGTGCCTGTCTAGTAGACATGCTGGAGGGACAGATTCATAACCAAAAGGCTCCCTTCACTCTGGAATAAAATCCCAGTCCAGGTTAGGCAGAGTCCCTCATTGACTCTCTTCAAGAGGAATCTTGATGAGTGGATGGGAGATCGTAGGTTTACCCCGGCTATCACTTCTGTGTCACTGTTAGACAGAGGCACAGTATACTAACCTTGAAAAAGGGCATAGCAAAATTAATTTAAAATGGGTGGCGAAAGCCAAACACACTCTGGCTAGGCTTATAAATGCCCTAGGGCAGATAGCCTAGTATGAACCTATGAACCTAATACTGTGCATTGTTTTAATCACATCTATCTTTCTTAGTATTTTTGTTGATCAATTCCCTCTTCTATAATCTTCTAACAGTGACATTTCTTGTCTTAATTGCTTTATAGTTTTCTCTAGTCGATACTTCCATGATGGTATTTGATTTCTCCCCTTCCTTTCCTGACTACCCTGTGATATTATTTAGCTGCACAGTAGTATATCCTGTTTACTTCTGTTATATCACATGGATCTCTGTGGACAGTCCTCATTACTGTGTTCATTTGTTTTATCAGACTTCTTACTTGTTGGGTTTTATTGACCTTCTACAGTGTGTTTCTCTCATTGATCTTAATATATCTGTCCATGTCCATTAAATCAAGCAACTCTTTTCTTAGCTCATTTCCTTCCAAACTAAGGGCACATCCCTTATTTTCCATTTCATGTGGGCATTCTGTAGAAAGTTCTATAGCATCTTTCTGTGGCACATTCTCTTCAATTTCATCCTGTGTCATCTCTTGCTCTGTCGTATGGGAACTCAGTGGCCCTATCACTCCTCAACATTGACTGCGTCAGAGTTTCCACAGTTTCCTGTTCCTTTCCTTGCTGTCTAGCTTCAAGTGAATATTTATACTGGTTTCCTGTGGAAGGCTCCAAAATATCCTGATATGGCACCTGACCAATTGCTTCCTGTTCCACTGGTTTCACCTTAATTTGGATATCCATTGCTCTATCCTGTTGTGGTGCTTTCTGCATTAAATTTTCTACACTGAATCCTCCTCTTTGCAGCTGCTCCATAACCTCAATTTCTATTTCTTTGACTTCTCCATTACTGATATCTTTTTCTACTTTTCCTTTTAGTCTTCTTCTTTATTTGTATTGTAAAGTTTTCCAAATTCCTTTGCCTGTATTTCTCTTCAAATATCTTTGGTGCTGCTCTTTTTGTATTTTTTAGTTTTGCTTTCTCCTTTGCATAAATATTACACCATATTAAATCTCTTTTCCGTAGCCATGGTGGTGCAGCGGTAGCGTTGTCGCCTCACAGCAAGAGGTTCTCCCGTTCAATTCTCGGCTAGAGGCTGTGTGGAGTCTGCGTGTCCTCCCCGCGGTCGAGTGGCATTCGAAAGACATGTGTAAATGGGCGTGCCTTCGTTGTAGGTTGGGCGTCGGGCTGGCACCTTGACACCATAAAAGTCGACTGCCAATCATTAGTGGACCGGAGTTCCTCTGTGGCGACCCTTAACCGGGAAAAGCCGAAAAGAAAAATAATTAAATCTCTTTTCCTTTCCCATGTCCATACTTCTTCACATTTCTCCTGATGATCTTGCTTTTCCTTATTCTGGGGCTCACTCCATCATGCTGTGATGTAGTCTGTGTTAGACCTTCTACATTAAATCCTTCATTTCGCAGGCAATCCATAACTTCAGCTTCTATTTCTTTAACTTCTGCTTTACCAATCTTTTTTTCCACATTACATCTTTGTGATATAAATTTTTTTATTGTGAAATTTTCCTTATCTGGATGCTTTTGCCTGTATTTCTCTTCCAGTATCTTTGAGACTGCCTTCTCTATATTAGTTAACTTGGCTTTCTCCTTTGCCATAAATATTGCACCATATCAAGTCTCTCTTTCTTTCCCATGTCCATATTTCTTTTTTATATTTTTCAAATATCTCTAGGTTTTGTTGTTTATATTTTCGCACTTCCTAAGATGCTTTTTTTTTCCAAACAGATCAAAGTTTCTTGATATATATACTGTTTTTCAAAAATCTGTTGTATTAATGAACACAGATATTTATTTGAAGCTTCTGACAGTTTTTCTTGTGGAAGCATTTTTCTTTCCTCTAATTTCTCTTGATTATTTTGTATATCTTGTGTCTGGAAATTCTGGGCTTTTTACATAATAGTAACAATACATAATATGTGAAGTTGTTAAATCTCGCCATTTATTCTCACTGATGGATTCGGAGCCGATCCTCGGCTCCGACACGGCCGATAGCAAAGCTCAAGGTTTGCCAGTAGCTCGAGACCAAGCCCCTTATCCCACAATGCACTGCTGGAATTACCTTAGATCTAGTTTGCCGCGGCAAGAGAGATCTCGGTGATCCAGTTAGCTTGGACCATTTTGATAAATTGCAAGTTTTAAAAAAACTTTTTTCTTCTCTTTTTGAGAGATTATTCATATTTTAGTGTGCATGTGTGTGTTTCTTGTAAAAAATAATAATAGTTTAAAGTAGGTTAGATTGTAATGATAGTGCCCTGCGTTGGCTTGTTGTTCTTAGTGTTGGGCCCTTTTTTGCCCTATTTAATTTAACAATTTTTACTTCTTCTTAGTATATTGTTTAGTGCGGGCTTAGTTAGCCCTGTATTTAACCTTTACAGGTTAATTTTGTCTTGTGTCTCTTTACAATATGTCGGATGAGAGAGAAAAGTCTCACCTCAAATCAGGGTTTAAGAAATGTCCAGATTGTGGACAGAAAATTTCCGTCACGGACAGACATATCCAATGTGTTTACTGTCTGGGGGCTAAACACCTCCAAGACTCCTGCATTATTTGCCACTCTTTTTCATCTAGGGTTCTCTTAGAGAGAAGGAGAAAACTCAGAGATAGGGGGTTGCTGCAGCATACTTTCTTTGAGGCGTTGGGTAGCCAGGAAGGTGCCAGCACTTCTTCTAAATCTTCAAAATCTTCTGATTCTAAACAAACCAAGAGGGCAAAGAGATCAGAGGGTACAGGGTCATCGGTTCCACAGTCCTCGGAACTGAGTGTCCCTTTGGTTCGGAGCCAGCTCCCAGTCTTGGAGCCAGTCTCTGAGGTTCCCTCATCTCGTCTGCTCCAGTCAGCACTTTCAGTGCATTCCTCAAAGTCTTCGGTCGGCCTCTCTGATATGGACATGGATTGGCTAGTGCAGAAGCTTCTACGGGCACCAGGACTTGCTAAGTTGTTGTCAGCCCCGACCACTTCGTCGGAGCCGAAGACCATTGAACCGGACTTGACTACTACTACTCTGAGCCGTACTGGACTCTCGGAGCCGAAGGAGCCCAAACCGATGCTTGTCGAACATATGGAACTGAGAACTGCACCGGTGTTATGGGTTCCATCTACTCTGACGTCCTCTGTGCCGACCGAGGACGCTAGGAGCTGACACTCTCCTGTCGGGTCTGGGGAGGATAGTCGGACCGATTTATCGGTGCCGACTCTTCCTGTTGGGGCTTCGGCTCAGATGAGCTCAGCTCCTACCTTGGGCTCGGAGCCCATGGTTTCAGTGCGGGAGGATCGGGCGGTCCCTCTGGGTCCATCTACCCCTTCTCGTCAGAGCCATGGTGCTTTCGATGCCATGAGGAGAGTCCTGTCTCTTAAGACATCGTCGGCACCAGTTCAGGCTTCCTTCTCCCCTCAAGCTCCTGTGTCCGCTTCTATGTCTACTGGTCCCCCTAAGCGTAGAGACCCCGAGCCTCAAGTGGCCCCACAGGGCATCACCTGCTCTTCCGAGTCTTCCCCAGATCTCCCCACTGAGGAGGTACCCAGGAAGAGACTGTGCATGAGGAGGCACTTAGACTCCCCACAGGAGTCTTTGACATCAGACACGGACTTGGATGAGTCAGAAGGGTCCCCTCGATTCCCCTCTAAGGATATCTCCTTTACGGAGATATTGGAGATCCTTAGTCAGAGGGGCGATTGGCAGTCCAAAACCCCTACTGAGGATGAGTCAGTGCTCTTGAAGGCTTTTGGGTCTCAACCTTCCACTTCTTGGGTGTCTCCACCTTACGATGAGCTCATGGAGCTGATCTCTCGTAAGGCGTGGGAGTCACCGGAGGCCGTGGAATCTGTCCCTTGGAAGCCGAATAAGGTCATCTCTGCCCCGGTGGACAAAGCCTTTTTGACCAAAGGAGTGCCTGTTGATGCCATGGTAGTAGCTGCAGCCACCAAAAAGGAAGTGTCTGAAACATCCACATCTATCCATCCTCCTAACAGAGATTCTAGGATCATGGATAGATATGGGAAACGCATGTTTAGTTCAGCGACTTTTTCTCTGCAATTGCTGAACTATTTAACCCGTTTTACAAGACTCCAAAGAGATCTCCTGAAAGAGCCAGGAGATACTCTCCAGGGTACAGTAGCTGCAGGGGTTGCTGACAAAGTCAGCACACAGCTCGCTACCGTACACTCAGTTGTAAACTCGTCCATGCGTCTCATATCTTATGCAGCTGATGGTTCGAGTAGAGCAGCTAGTTCAGGCATTGCTCTGCGGAGAGAAGCCTGGATGCGTCTCTGTTCCTTTGCGGAACCTTTTAAGTCTTCCTTTATCAACACCCCATTTGATGGCTCATTACTGTTTGGGCCTAAAGTAAAGGAAACTTTAACCAGGTGTGAGCAGGAAAGCAAGACCCTATCTGCCGTTGGAGTCCGTTTTTCTACCCCTACTCGGCCCTACCCCAAGGGCCCTAGGGGAGGGAAAATGTGGTTCTGAAAAGCACAGGGAGCCTTTCAGGACACACATGGAGAAGCCCCCTCTAGAGGCAGAGGAGGGGGTTATAACGGAAGATGCCGCCCACTCGGCAGAGGGGGTCCGCAGCAACAGGGTGACAGAGGCCAGTTCTCTGGTCAGCCCTACCAGCGCTCCTGAAAGGGGGCCCGGCTGTTCGGCTCTGGAGACAGTCGGGGGTCGCTTGTCTTTGTACCCAGAAGCCTGGCTAAACATAACATCAGATACATGGGTACAAAGCATCATTTCCAGAGGATATTTCATACCGTTCTCTTCCCCACCTACTTTAGTAAGCAGAATCCCAGATGTTCCACCCAATCTCAGGGAACAAGCAATCGTAGAGGTCCAAAAATTGCTAGAAAAAAGAGTCATCCAACCAGTCCCAGCAAACCAAGTTGGATTCAGAACTTACTCAAGATTCTTTTTGGTAGCAAAGAAAACAGAGGACTGGAGACCTATCTTGGACCTCAGCAGACTCAACCAATTTATAAAGAAAGAGAAGTTCAGAATGGTCACGCTTCAGTCCATTCTTCCCTTCCTAGGCAAAGATGATTGGATGTGCTCCATAGATCTCAAGGATGCGTACTATCACATAAAGATGAACAGATGCTCCAGGGGTCGCCTGCGTTTTCGGCTAGGAGCCAATCATTACCAGTTTCGAGCCCTGCCCTTTGGTCTTACTACAGCCCCCAGGGTGTTGACCAAATGCATGGCAGTGGTCACGGCTCACCTGAGGTGTCTAGGATTCCAGGTGTTTCCATACCTAGACGATTAGCTCCTCACTGCTACCACCAGGCATCAGTTGACTCAGGCAACACAATGTACTCTGACACCAATTAGGCATTACAATCAACTTCGAAAAATCTACCTTATTGCCATCGCAGCATACCGTTTATATAGGAGCAGAGTTAGATACCTCAACCACCACTCTACGTCTTCCAATCGAAAGAGTCTCACTTCTTCGCCAACACGTCATCTCACTGGTGTCAAAGAACAAAGCTATAGCAGCAGAGGTCTTGAAGGTACTAGGGTTGATGGCAGCAGCAATCCTGGCTGTACCACTCGCAAGGATACATATGCGAATCCTTCAATGGCTCCTCTTCGCTCAGTGGTCTTACCATAAGCTACCGATGCACTACATGATTCTCATCACAGATTCTTGCAAGAGAGATGTTCAGTGGTGGTTAACGTCTTTTCATGTTACAATCAGAAGACCCTTTGTTCTCCCCCCAGTAGCCACTGTGACCACAGACTGATAGGGTGGGGGGTGGGGAGCATTTACAGGGAAAGACTGCCCAAGGTACATGGATGGATCAAGAGTCACATCTGCATATCAGTGTTCTGGAGTTGAGCGGTACTTCTGGTGTTGCAGTACTTTCAGGACTCTGTTCCTCTAGGGACAATTGCAATTCAGACGGACAACATGTCAGTGGTCTGGTACTTGAACAAACAAGGCGGAACCAAGTCTTATCCCCTTTGTCGAGAAGCACTCTGGGTATGGCAATGGGCTGTGTCATCCCACCGTTTTCTGATAGCAACGCACATCCCGGGGAAATCCAATGTGATAGCGGACAAGCTATGCAGGGCAATACTGTTGCCTCACGAGTGGTCTCTCAACCAACGAGTTGCGGATCTGATTTTCTGCAGATGAGGCCAGCCTTGCTGCGACCTCTTTGCCATTCACATCAGTACCAAATGCAGAAGCTACTTTGCCTTAATACCACCTCCGGGACATTCCTAGACACACTCGTACACGATTGGCCTCCGGGTCTCCTATATGCATTCCCACCTATTCCATTGATACCCAAGGTTTTACAGAAAGCAAAGTCACTGGGAAGGACAGTTATTCTCATAGCTCCCTACTGGCCTCAACAGATTTGGTTCCCCTTCCTTTACCATCATCTACTGGAGGATCCATGGATCCTGGACCCAGTTCCGGACCTTCTGACACACCCGTCAGGGGACCTCCATCCTTCACTGCAGTCCCTAAAATTGACTGCTTGGCTAATCCACTTCCCTTAATTGCCAGGCTTCATTCGCTCTCAGATGATACAAAACAAATCCTTTTGTCTTCTCACAAGCCATCCACAAGGAAACTGTACCACAGTAAGTGGAGCAGGTTCTCAATTTGGGCCAATATACATCGTCTATTTTAGAATTTTTGACAAAGTTTTTTAAAGAAGGAGCAGCAGCTGCCGCAGTTCGAATCCAGTTAGCCGCCATATCAAATTTCCACCTTGGATTCGATGGGTTGAATGTTATGAGCCATAAGTTACCTAAGGCTTTTCTTAAAGGTGCCTTTCACATGAGACCTCCTGTCAAAATTCCTTATTCTCCCTGGAATTTGAATTTTATGCTGTCTCAAATTATTCTCCCCCCCATTCGAACCAGCATTTTCTTGTGATCTCAAATATTTGTCCTGGAAGACTATATTTCTGGTAGCCATTACTTCTGCCCGCAGAGTGTCAGAACTTCAAGCATTATCTGTTAGGCCTCCTTACGTGATTTTCCATGCTGATAGAGTATCTCTCAGAACAAACCCCTCCTTTTTGCCTAAAGTCTGTTCTGAAGCCAATATCAGTCAGGTCATTGAGCTGCCAGTCTTTTTTCCCAACCACTCTAACAAATTGGAATACATGCTGCACAAACTTGATGTACACAGACAGCTCAGATTTTATCTTGACAGAACTAAGGATATTAGAAAAATCAGATCAACTTTTTGTATCCTTTTCCGAAGCCAGAAAAGGTAATCCAGTGGCTAAAACAACTTTATCTAAATGGTTATCAGATTGTATATCCTTTGTTTATGCGAAAGCTAGCATGCCATTGACACACAAACCTAAGGCTCATTCTACCAGAGCCATTTCTACTTCTTCTGATTTTCAAGCTAGATTGCCCCTTGACAATATTTGTGCTGCAGCCACTTGGTCTAAGCCTCATACCTTTATCACACATTACAAAGTAGATAAGGCTTCCAGGGACAGGTCTTCCTTTGGTTCCACGGTACTGAAAAATGTACTTCCATGAGCCACCCAAGATTGAGGGTGCTAGGGACGCTACCCATCAGTGAGAATAAACGGCGAGATTTAACAACTTCAATTAAAGAAGTTATGTACTTACCATAACGTTCCATGTGAGTTGTTTATCTCGCCTTTATTCTCACGTCCCACCCTCCTTCCCCCTCCTGGCTGACAGTTGACTTAGAGGTTAGTACCATCCTGGGTATTCAGTACTTCTTCTTCCCCTTCGGGAAGTGCTTCCTTGTAGAAATAAATAAAAAGGTCTATATACTCGCAGCAAACAAGATCTGAGTTAATTCCAGCCGTGCATTGTGGGATAAGGGGCTTGGTCTCCAGCTACTGGCATACCTTGAGCTTTGCTATCAGCCGTGTCAGAGCCGAGGATCGGCTCCGAACCCAACAGTGAGAATAAAGGTGAGATAAACAACTCACATGGAACGTTATGGTTAAGTACATAACTTCTTTTTCTTTCTTATTCTCAATAGTCCACTCTACCATCTTTATGGCTCTTCTTTGGCCAATCAATATTTGTGATTTTTGTGGACTGCTACTTCCTTCTACAACAGAGGGGCCATCTTCCCCCTGGGCCTGGCCCCATTGTAGGAATGTTTCTGTATTTTGAGGATTTGACACTGTCATTTTTTCCAGTCCTGGCACCAGTGCGCCTTCCAGGACTGGGCACTTTTTTATCCTGGGTCTTGTGCACCCTATCTCTTTTTGTTTTTGACTTACTTTTGTCCATGATTTATGCTATATAAATATAGTCTATATATCAGTATCGCCTTGGTGAGATTTTGTGAAAAACAGGGTCCACCTCGCGAAGATACTCACCAAGACTTGATGATGAATTCAGTTTCAGCACTACTGCTCTCCTTTGCATGCTGACTTTTCATCTGTCCATTAGGACTCCTTCTGTAAGTATGTTCGCATGATTCCTGAAGTAATGGATGTTTACTGTAGGGTTACTAGGATTAGTAGTAGAATTTGAAAAAGAACATTTGTCCTAATAAGGCGACATTTTAATCATAATTACCATTTATTTTCTGATTTTCTGAAACATAAAACAGCTGTTTCTGCTGTCTTAACCAGTTATATTAGCCATAAATATTGTAAAGTTACATTTTATGCCTTTTATTTATTTAGGTCCTCCAGAGTCAAGAAAAGATAACAAAACTTGAACAGGAGAAAGAACATTGGATGCTGGAGGCTCAACTGGCCAAAATTAAGTTGGAAAAAGAAAATCAAAGGATTGCTGATCTGGAGAGCCAGTTACAAGGTGCCCTCAGTGGACAGACAGTCCTATCTGATGTAACACTAGAACTTATCCCTTCAGGTAGCAAAACTGTGGACAGAAGGGAAGATCCAGCAACAGGAGAATTAAGGGATACAGTGAGGAGTGCAAGTCTGGTAAGTACCTTTAAAGAAAACATATGTCAACTATGCACCCTAGGAAGTATTACAAGTAGGTTTACATCCTTTCTTGATAAAGGCCATTCATTCATTCATTCAGTTTAACTGGGGTGGTGGGCTGGTCAACAGACCATTTTAGTCACAATCCTGGTCAGTGTGGCAGTTAAAAAAAATTAACTATTAATATTAATCGCTGGGGTAAATTTTGTGAACCTGTCCGGTCATCAAAACTTAATGCAAGGGTTTTATGATCCACAGGTAAGGAATCTCCTGGGTTACTAACATATTACTCAAATGATTCCTGTTTATCTTATGATATAAGTGGAGAGTTCTAGAGTGACTGTTGTTAACACTATCAGTATTTCTGGGGAGGAAAAGATCTGGTAAAGCAGTCTTTTAGAGCTCAAAATGCAAGCTGGAGATCTCCTTGTTGAGTACTGTACAAGACTGAAAAAGGTGAAAGACTGTTTAATCTGTCTGGATGAGGAAAGGTGCTTAGAACTTTGACTCTCTTGGTTAATCATTGTTGAGGTCTTTCAAACTGTAGCAGCAGATATACGTTTAACTTGGCAGTGAAAAAACATTTATTTCCTGTAACTGATACTTGATGATAACAGGACAGTTCATTGTCAGTGAAAAAAGTACCTGGATCTCTAATGCCAGTATCAACCTTAAGTGAGGTTTCATTTACATGATAAATTGTAAGAAAGATTTCTTTCCCAAATGTGTGTAATCTACCCTTTTACCTTTTTTGCATGTAGTCTAAGGCCGTGGTCAGAACACCAAGTACTGACTCTGTCTAGCCCTTCTTGGAGAATGATAGTCTTTTTAGGAATCCATAATGATCCATAATTTATACTCAGCTAATCTCTGACATTACCAGCCCCGACAGTAGGATAAACAAAGGCTCAGTCTTGGATTGGATCTTGGTTTCAGACCCAGAAAAAAATCTCCTCCTCTGGAACACACCCAAATAGTATTAGTAATCACTCCCCAGCATTCATAATACGCAAGCCCATCTCCATACCTAACATACACCACTATCAACTCACCAGAGATCTATCCCACTTGTCCCCAATTATCTTTAATGACATCCTGCAAAACACTAACTGGAGTCCACTAAAATTTCTCCCACTCAGTGAAGCTATAAAATATTTTAATTATACATTTCTCAGGGTCCTAAATAGTCTTGCCCTAGTCTGGCTAAAGAGGGCCAAGGCAAAATGCGCTTATTGGTTTACAAAGTCCACAAAGCAAGTAATGTCCTCTAGGGATAAAGCCTGGAAAACCTGGCAAAAAAACAAAACTCTTTCTAACCTCACACAATATAAACAACTTTGAAAGCAGGCCAAACGCTAAGAATATTTCCAAGCTATCCAAGACCAACATAGACTAAATCCCAAGAAATTCTGGGGAACAAGCAACTCCTTTCTCCACCCAGAATCTAACAGTAACCCATGCCGTAACCCAGAAAAAATGCTGTCTCAGCTAGCCTCCCTATTTAATACATACTTCATCGATACTATTACTAAACTTACTACCACCTTCCCTCCCATCAACACTGACCCACCAGGTAAACCATTAACACTTGCCCCTTCAAATCTTCTACCTGCATTCACAGTCTCACCCATAGCCACCTCCACCATTAAAAAACTTCTTCTCAAACTCAAACCCTGTACCAACGCCCCAGATAACTTACCCGCTGAATACTTGCAACTTTCCACATCCTACACTGCATATCCTATCAGCATCCTCCTCAACAGGTTCATTAAAGAATCTTGCATACGTGATATCTGGAAAAAGGCGTTTGTCTTTCCACTTCATAAAGGCAGCAATAACTCTGACATCTCAAACTTCCATCCTGTTGCCATTCTCTCCCCCTTCTCAAAAGTCCTAGAGAAATGTATTCATACCCAGTTGCTCAGCCATCTGATAAAACACCAAGTCCTCTCTCCCACTTAACATGTCTTCAGGCCTGGTCATAGAACCAACACTGCCCTAATTAGTACAGTAAACAAGGCTCGGAATGCCAGCTCCTTAATCGCAGCACTCTTTCTTGATTTATCAAAGGCATTCAACACCATATCCCACTCCCTTCTGCTTACTAAACTCTCTAACCTCAGCCTATCTCCCCCCACCCTACAGTGGTTTAATAATTACCTCAGTAATGGGCAGAAATCTACTGTATGGCAACACTCTCTTCCCCTTTCCTAAATACTAATACCAGTGTCCCCCAAGGTTCAATACTGAGTCCCCTCTTATTCACCATATTTGTTAATAACTTTCATACCACTCTTACCCATAGTACTGTTATCCAATATGCAGATGACTCCACTAGCATCTGCTCTTCTAAATCTGCCACTGAACTGCAAAATCTCACCCAAGAAGCGTTTTCATGCACAGAAACCCGGATGTCCCAGAACCATCTTGCCCTCAACCCCAATAAAACAAACCTTTTACTTTTTACCCCCACAAAATCTAACTCTATTGACAGGTCACTATTCTCCATTTGCTCCCAGGCCAACACTATCATAAAAATTGTCCCTAGTTCCAAATTGCTAGGTGTCATTATTGATTAAAGATTAACTTTCGATCTTCACATATTCAGCAACATCAAAAAAAAAAAAAAAAACCATCAAAAAAACAGGCGCCCTGTACAGGCACAACTATTTTCTCAGCCTCTGCTAAAAAAAAAAAAGCCCTGGCTTCATCCTTCCTGCTTCCTACTCTGCTTTATGGTGCTCCCATCCTCACCAATCTACACTCCTCCTTGAGAACAAAACTAGACTTTTGCTACAACAAATTTGCTTCTAATGCAAAATTTTCTACCCATCACTGTGCCTCTCTGCATCAACTAAATTGGCTAGAATCCCCCCCACTATCTCTCTTTTCTACAAATAACCACTGCACACAAGCTAATCTACCACCCAGAAACCTGCCCTTTCCCTCTCCTCCATACTGACTGTGTACCATCCTAACCGACACCTCAGGTCCGAAAACAAAATATTTCTGTCTATCGAGAAACCTAAGCTCTCAGCTGGCCAAATGTTCTATACCTGTACTGTATCCAGATTATGGAATAATCTCCCCCCTTCACTCAGAACTATCAGTAATCCTGCTTCCTTTAAGAAATCCCTCAAACTACATCTCTCCTGTCAATGGTTATGCTCCTGCACCCAAATAAATAGCCCCAACACCTGACTTATCTCCTCTGTGCCTCACCTTCACTATTTTATTGCTATCTTTTCCTTTCCCTTCTCTCAGCTTTAACTTCTGCTTTCCTATCACATTAGCTTTTTTCTTTCCCTCCTTGGCCCTCTATTCTTACATTAAAATTAACTCCCCTCTGCTATGTTCCTCGTGATGCATATTATACTAATGTGTGGTTAGAATGTATACCAGTTATTGTCTATTTTAGTATTTTGCACAAATGTGTAATTTGAAGGTACACCAGTTACTAAGTCTATTTTACCATGACTCTAATACTACTGCTTGAAAGTGTATTAATATTTTATGTGTATGAATATTTTCATTGTATGTAATTTTGTGGAGCTTTTCTCCTTGGGTCTCCACTGAAAATGGGTTCTTTCCAGGCGCAGTGAACTTTCCCGGTTAACAAATGCAGTAAATAAATAAATAATGACATCCATTTGGTAATTATCTGCAGATTCTATCAAAAATCAAACCTTAGATATGTATCTTCAGTATGATCTAGTACCGTTCCAAGACTAGAGGACAGATTCTGCTTAGATACCCAAATTGCATTTGCAGTTCTGATGCGTTATGATTTGGAGCTGTGCCCATCTGTAAGCAGTTGTTGAGCTAGTGTTCTTTACAGCAGGAGCTAATTGGAAACATCAGACACACCTTGGGTTAGAGGGATAAAGTTCTAACCTATGGCCAAGGTGACCTGAATTTGATTAGTGGCTCAGACATCTGAACTGATGTAGGGGAAGGGTGGGTGTATCTGTTCGGGGGGGATGGGTGCCTTGATGCTCTTTGCATTAGATCCTGGTGGAGACTGGGGACACTTAAAGAGGGCATTATCATAAGTGGGATCAGATGGGGACATTGATTCACTGCAGAAACCGGATGGTACTTTACATCCCAACTGCCCACCTGTTCATTGGAAGTTAAAGGGATGCTATAGGGGAAATATGAGTTAGTGCTCAAGCAAAATACCCTCTGCAGCAACATGACATTGCACCAGGACGCCTTAACCTCCTCGCCATTCCCAAGCACCCAGGGTGAATAGGAAAGCCAGGTAGAGAGAGAATGGCAGCTGATGGTCAGCTCTAGGGGAGAAAATATACCATGCAAAAAAATAATAATGGAGTATATGCAAAAATTAAAATTTCACTTGTCATTCCGTATTGTATGTTAACTCATTTATTGAAAAAGTGTACCAAATTAGTGTGTGATGACATTCTTGTAGTACTTACATACCTCACCTTTTTAATGTCTCACTGATTAACGTCATTAGAGAGGCTGGAATGGGAGGGAAGTTTATGCCGGAAAGTTGTTTCAGTGCCTTGAGAAGTGAGAACTCTGTCTTACATTCTAGTGCTTGTGTCAGGAGACATGCTGTAAGGGCATAACGCTTTTTTTGGAAGCTTAACTTTATTCAACTCATCAGGTGATTAATAACAGCATCTTAAAACATTCTTAAAGGACATTTAATTTATTTAAAAGTTAGTAAAGAAAACACAAAATGTTTTGTGTGTTATTTTAATATTTTCAAGTACATAGGCTGTGCAACATAGCAGATAAAGAAATTGCATCTAGTTTGAGTATGTACAGGCTGCAGTTTTGCTTTTTATCGTAGCACTAGGAAGGATAATTGGGTAGTCTCCAAAACAATCTAGTACAGTACCTAAATGGCCAAGCAATCGATTAACCAAGCACATAAGTTTGATCTGCTTCGGCAAATGTTATTTAGGTAAATTATCCAAATATTAGCCATGTATCCTTCCACCTTAACCAATGGAATCATTAATTTTCTGTACTTCTGCCTCGTTTCTTCCCACATCATAATTGATTCTATATTGGCTAGGTCATTAATGAACTTGTATAACTCTACATTCAAAGTAGAGTCTTTTGACTTCTACTTTCTGGTTGTTTCTTTTTAGCAAAGAAAAGAATTAACAGCAAAAATTATTGTTCATGCTTAACCAACGAAACTAGGAGGCATCCTGACCAAAGGTCAAAAACAGAATTTGCAACAGTATCTTTATATACTTATTGTTTTCACATAGTCCCAAAATATATAGAGCCACAGACCTATAAGCCTTCTACACAAATTCCCGCATACTTCAGATGTTCCTAGATGCCTATAGTATAGTTGACAAGGGGTGTAAAAATACATGCTGATACTTCCAACCAAATAAAAAAAAATTCGGGAGAGTGTAGCATATTAGGAAGCTAAATAGATTGTGCTGCTCTTAGCAGGAGTTAATTATGCATTGATTAATCCAATCTAGCTTTGCTTAAATAGACTTCTAAACTTTTCCTGAACCTTCAGTACCCCGGTTAAAGATGACGCAACAACTTATTAGTTTGTCATCTGACTGTCCCAGTCTTTTGACAAAGTTTATTTTACCCACATTACACTCAGCTTCAGTTTCTGCATAGCAAAATAACGTAACAGACTCCTCAAAGCAGGTAAATAAATGCATCCCCAGTGAAAGACAAGTTATCAGAAATGTGCAAAGGACCAGTAATAACAAAATGTAGTGCCATTATCTTGTGCAAAAACAGTAACTTTTCACTATCAGCTTAATTAGTGAAACATGTATTTTAATATCAATAATAAATGCATATGGATGGCGCAGTGGTGCAGCAGGAGCATTGTAGCCTCAAAGCAAGAGGTTCTCCAGTTCAGTTTTCAGCTGGACTGCCTTCAGTGCGGAGTCTGCATGTCCTCCCTGCGTTCCTGTGGGTTTCCTCCAGATGCTCCAGTTTCCTCCCACGTTACGAAGACATAGTCTGGAGCGTTTCTCCCCGGGCCTCCGTTGAAACTTGGCTTCATTCCAAGTCAGACTTTCCCGATAAACAGATGTTAAATAATAAATAAATAGAGTTTGTCAGCTTTGGTGCTAGGTAAACTTCCAAGTACTTAGTCAGTAAATGGTCCCACATCCAGGGATAACAACTCCACAACCCCACTGAGAGTCTGAAATGAATGACAATTGTTAGAGCATTAGAATTATTATTTTTATAAACTGACACCCAAACTTGCTGAACAAACAGTTGGTGCTCTTCTGGTTCAGCTAAGTGGAAGAAAGGTCATTTAAGTACAACATAAGTTTCACTTTTGTCCCACTCCAGCTGAAACTCTTATCTGAAACATCCTGAGCATCTCGGTGAGAAGCTCCAAATAAATAGCAAACCATGTGGTGGTAGTGGTGGTGGGGGCTCTGTCTCTTACTTGTAAACAAAGAAAAAGGCACAGACAGTCTAGCATCCACATTAATCCCAATAGATACTCCATTTCCTTAAACCCGAAAGTGTCTCCTTCAGTCTGGGTGCCAGAATAGCCATACAAATAATGTAATCCTGATTTAGGACTGTTATCACTGCATACAGATTTCTGTATTTATCTTTACCTTCTTTATAAATTTCTGAGCTAATGTCTCCTTTTTAAGGAGGGAGTATTATTGAAGTAACTAGAACTTGAGTAAACACCACCAATGACTTGGAGAGCAACCCCCCCTGGAAATAGAATAGCAATAGTAGCACATAAGGGCCTGTTGACTTTCCCCTTGTGAGTATATATATATATATATATCTATATATATATATATATATATATATATATATATATATTATACACACATATCTATCTATATATAATATATATATATATATAGATAGATACATACATATATATATATATATATATATATATATCTATGGGTCTACTTCTTTTGACCTAACTTTCATTTGCCTGACACTCATTTTCCTGACCCCATTTGACTGAAATTTAATTTGCCTGACACTTCATTTGACTGACAAGTATTATTAGCAAGAAAATGGAATATGCCCCCTTCCCCACTGCAGTGCGACCCTGGAGTTAGAATATATAGTTAGGGGGGTGTGGGGGGCACAGCCCCCCCCACAAGGGGGGGTGTGGGGGTCAAAGCCCCCCACTTCATTTCATATGATATTGTTAACTTTTGATGTAATATTGCTTAGTAACAGAAAAGTAAGTGGTGGGCTTCGCCCCCCACCCCGTTGTGGGGGGCTGTGCCCCCCCACACACCCCCAACTATATATTCTAACTCCAGGGTCGCACTGCAGTGGGGAAGGGGGCATATTCCATTTTCTTGCTAATAATACTTGTCAGGCAAATGAAGTGTCAGGCAAATGAAATTTCAGTCATTTGGTCTCAGGCAAAGAGTGTCAGGCAAATGAAAGTTGGGTCAAAAGAAGTAGACCCATATATATATATATATATATATATATATATATATATATATATATATATACATATATATATGTATACATATACATATATGCTTTCACTCTTATTCAGGTGGAAGAGCTTCATCAGAATAACCTATAGTCAACAATACTTACATTATATGTAACTAGAGTCACATGTAAACAAAAAACAATGAACTACTTATAACCAGACAATATTTAAACTGTGCCAATCATCTTAACACAATAACCATGAACATACATATGCATGACAGGGGCATGAATATTAAATAAACACTCCCTTGTGTTAGCTAATCATTGAACAAATGTACAGTGTGCACACTAAATATGCATGTCGGGGACATGAATATTCATATAACTGTACAAATGGTGACTTACAAGTGTGTCAAAGGTCAAGGATGGATGCAAACACATTTTGTAGAAAGAGAACAACTGTCAAAATATAACAACTGTCAAAATAGAATTAAATCTTCCATTTTAAAGCGCATTTAATATTAACACTTTCATTCAGACCAGGGTATGTTTCTGAATTAAGCAGTAATTGCCATTTAAGTTCTCTAGAAAGGAAATCACCCCAGGGATCACGTCAGTCGCCCTGCTAGACAGGGGTCCAGGAAAGTAAATAATGTGGGAAGAAATAGCCAGGGAATTGTTATGGCTAGGCTTGTATAGGCCCTAGGGCTGATAGCCTAGTACCAACCTATGAACCTTAGTTCTAAATATAATTCCCAATCTCCAATAAAACAGTTAACTTGCTCTAATACTATGAAGTAAAATTTACTAAAAGAAGTACAAAAAATGCTATGTTTAGCAAGGGCATTATTTAAGTTCTTTGCCCTGATGGCTCCTAGATGCTCCCTAATTCTATCTGAAAGTTTTCTTGTAGTTTTACCTACATAAAATGCTTTACAAGATGCACAAATCTGCTGTAGAATGGCAGAAGAAATATTTCGAAAATTTAATAGTATAATTACAGTGTGTGAATGTGTATTGAGATCCTGTGAAAATGTTAGGGCATACCACACATTTATTACATGAATGCATCCCATTTTGAGAGTTAGAAGTAGAAGTATATACAAACAAACCAAGGGAATAG